>NC_088337.1:7217500-7580000 GCF_036884655.1 Musa acuminata AAA Group | reverse complement strand
AATGGACCATTTTGACCCTTTGTTGTGCAACTGTTCAGAGCTTGTAAAGTATGTTTGTAATTTGTATTGTCTATGAAATGTTTTCAGAAATGTTTGCTTGTGGATCCCGAGTGAGGCGTTTTCTCTAACCCGTTTTCTCTTTTGTAGGTTCTAAGGGACCATGGGAGGCTTCGGGGAGGTTGACCTTTGCGGGCGGACATGCAAAGGTGCCGCACGACTTAGGCAAAACCAGCTAAGTCCATGACAGTATATATTTATTTGTTCTTCTACTAACTTAAAAAGAGTGATCTTTTTTTTTTTTTTTTTTCTTAAGGGAGAGTGATTGTGTTGCTTGGAGTATTTTCCTGCATCTTTCTGATAAGACAGGCAATCCAATAGCACCTTCGTTTCTTTTTCTTTTTAGTGTATTCCATCTTATTCATCTGTTGTTAAGCAAGCATCCATTATATTGTCCTCTCCAAGTTATCTGATAATCTGTTTCAAACAGTTGGAATTCTTGGACTAGAAGCAGGTTTCTGATTGTCGTTTGAGATTCTTCTTGTGTTATTACTTGATGGGCAAAAGATTACGGGGATTCTTCGCTCTTTCGACAAATTTGGTGATCATCTATCCTTTCTTTGTAAACTGGATTGCATATACTCTCACAATATGAGGTGTTTAATAGTAGTAGTCTATTGTTTACAGCAAGTGTGGTTGTTGAAGGTGCTTGTGAGCAAGTAATTGTAGGAGATCTGTACTGTGATGTTCCTCTAGGTCTATATGTGATCCGTGGGGATAATATCGTCTTAGTAGGAGAATTGGTACGGTTGTCTCATTTAATACTTAATTGTTAACATGTTGGTTTTTTGATGGCTTGATGCCACTTTGTTTCTTTATATACTGCTCAAAATCCAAAAGGATTTGGAAGGGGAGAATCTTCCGATCGATCCAATAAATGACTCGGTTGAAGAGATTAGAAGGGTGAGTGCTTTTACTTAGTTAAAACAAATTTTATCATCTGCTCATGTACATGTTTTTAGAGGCATTATTAAGGTTACATATATGCTACTTCTAGATGCCTTTGCCATACTTGTCATTAGATTTGTATCTTTGTCTTATTCTTGTTCTTACATGCCTTTTTATCAGATTGTTTTCATCTTGTAACTCAAGAGTCTTGCCACATTGAAGAATTTTGTGGTCAAGTAGGAGAGGGTTTGGGGCAGGGTCTGTCGTACCGAGTCGTACCGCTCGGTACAGGCGGTATGTACCGGTCCGACAGGTTGTCGGTACGCGAACCGACTGTTACCGGTCCGAGAGTACTGTAGCACTATAGCAGTGCTACAATACTCGGTACACCTGGGTGTATCGCTCGGTATACCGTACCGTACCAGTACCGAGCCCAGATCGAAATATCGGTACGGTACGATATTACGAACCTTGGTTTGGGGTCTAAATACTCGAGTCCAAATTAATATAGATTGGTTCCAAATTACCATATAGGTTGAGCCTGGTATGCTAGTCTTTTCCTTCGAGTGTCATGATGCTCTACCTCCAACTTTTCCTATCATTAATTTTTTAGGTTACTTGATTTTATATCTTCAAGTGATGGAAACCAATGTGCTTACAAGGATAAGGCCCCTGCATTGGCATGTGTCATGTGGACTGAGCTGCCCTTTTTCTTGGTAGTGATTTCAAAGGCCCATTTCCCTAAAATTGATGATCGCATCCTACTTAAGGTAGGGGCTCAATTAGGAAAGCGTAAAGTGATTGTGAATTCACTCTCGGAAAATATAGATGTTACTTATGATCTTATGCCAAAAAGAGAAGCCTTGTGTTTTAGCTCTGTTTGGCTCATCATGTCATTCAGGTCCCTTAAATTATAGCACACTGTTGATAGAAGTTGAGGCAGCGATGTAGTACGAAATATTAGTTGAATGAAATTTTAGATTTGATGGTCGGTGACCTCCATCCACTACCAATTTATTATTTCTCTTATCACTGCTTTCATATATTTTTTTTCCCTATCCGTTTCTCCAAACGTCTTCTGTGCATGCTGTAACAGCATAGCTGCTATTTCTTACACAGAAGGATGGATGCATTAACATTATCGTTGATACGACTTTTCTAGCCCTAACCATTAACCATAAATTTGCTTGCATTAATTTTTGCATAAACGTGTGGAGACACTTATGCTTAACTTTCTCAATTGTGAACTGCATTACTAATTGAATGAAACTAGCTTTCAGTGGCCACTGATATGTACAAGAACAAGCACAAGCACAAGCCATAATATTCCATGCCATCTGAGGTCTGTTTCACATTATGGGAGGGTCAAGTATGTTGGCAACGTCATAGTAGGGAGCAAAGCTTGGCATAAATAGAGTTAAAGGGCATAAAATTAACCTCGAGAGAGTAAATGAGAAGCATTTCTACTAGGAAACATCATAAGAATTAACAGATTACAGTCATGGAGCATTTCTAGTGGAGCTCAAAAAATCATCTTTTGTGACTTGTTTTTGCATGGCAAATTCTTTTCAGGCTCAGTTATCCAGGGTCCAGCTAATATGGTCAAGATAATTATGATACGATTGGCTAGTGGTTTATAATCATGTTACATTCTTGAAGATGGAAGTAGCATGCTTCATCATTTACTGGAAAAAAAATTATGTCTCCATGACAAGATTTTTATGTCCTTTCAACAGGCTCAGCAAGTGGAAAGAGATGCAATGGATCTGAAAGGTTGTGTGAGAAAAAGAATGGAGTTCCTTTATCTGGACTGGTTGCAAGCTCCACCTTCTCTAGTTCATGTTCATTACCATTTTGGTGTGCTTAAAGCATGTCATTCCCTTCTTCTAATGCAGATGTATCAGAGTGGCCATGGAAAGCATCTTTCTCTTCCCTTCTTCCTCCGCTAGTTCTGATGATAAAGTTGAAAATTAGGTGTGCCTTCATTTCTCTTTCTCATTGTAATTCACAATGCCATTAGTTCTTGACCGTCGATCTCCAAAACAATAACATCTTGACCGTTCGATCTCTTGTTCGAATGATTTTGTTTTGTTTTGTTTTGTTTTGTTTTGTTTTTCTTGGGTAAGGGCATGAATATATTTATTTATTTGTTTATTTCTTTTCCATAGATTTCAGAACATTCTCTTTTGCTCCATCACACTCCCCCCAAGGCAGTCCAAGTCCAAGTCCCGCAATTTTGGAACGGGGTTGGTGAAACCCTTATCCCTCCTCCTCTAATTATTCTCCCGAGCCCTCGTATCCTGCCTCCACCCGTCTTCCCCATCCGATTCCTCTCGCGGAGACCTCCCGGTCGATGCAAGCCTCGCCGACTCCTGTAGAGAATCGGAGATGCTCTCCCAGGACGCCAGGCTCCGCCACCTTCACCGCTACCGGCGGCGACTCCTCGTGGCTCTCCTGTCGCATCGTACCCTCCTTGCGGTGCTGTGGACCGTGCTGTTCTCCGCGGTCGTCGTGTGGCAGAGCGGCGCCGTCGGCCGCCTCGGGTTATTGCGGCGGCGGGCGCCGCCGCCGAGGCCGTGCCCCCGGCTCCGGCCTACGGTCTTCAATCTGTCGGATTTTGGGGGAGTCGGGGATGGTGTCACATTGAACACCCAGGCATTTGAGAAAGCGGTGGAGGCCATCATGGAGTTTGGGGGAAGCGGCGGCGGGCAGCTCAACGTACCACCGGGAATGTGGCTCACTGGTCCCTTTAATCTAACTAGCCACATGACGCTGTTCCTCGCCGAAGGGGCCGTGATTATGGGGATTGAGGTGAGAGAACACTTCAATTCCTCTTCTCTTTCCCTCGAATTATGATGCCTCTCTTTACCTTCTTTGTTTATGTTGTTGCTGCCTTCATAGTTCACGTCAGCTGCTTCACTGCCTCTCCCTTCATAATTTGGAAGGAATAAAACATCAACATCTGTTAAATCCTTTCGCAGAGCATAAAATAGGCATCTCTGGAACCTTCATTAACTTTAATTAGGTTCATTTTTGCTCTCTGACAGGATTATAAGCATTGGACCTTAATGCCTCCACTGCCATCATATGGACAAGGGAGGGAATTGAAAGGGCCTCGATACGGAAGTCTGATTCATGGACAAAATCTTCGGGATGTGGTTATAACAGGTCAATCAATTTGATATGTTGTACCTTTTAACTGATACATCTTCTATCCTTTTATTACAGTTAGAGCAATAAGTAAATACATCTTGATTTTTGTTTGGGTTCAGGTAACCTGGTCATTGAGAGTGAGGAGAGTATTGATCTTTTATGTAATCACTCAAATTAAATTTATAGCTCGAGAGGTCTTTATTAGTGCATGGCCACTGCAATACAAAATCTGAGTGACTGGAGTACAGATGAATGAATGGTATAGATAAGTTTTCCTGCACTTTTTTTCCTTTTGTTAAATGAGTGACTAGATCAGACCATTTGTTTTTTCTTTCTTGTTTCATATTTTCTACCCATCGCCTGCCTTGCTTACCTGTGGATAAGACGAGCAATCCGAGAGGTGAGGGAGCAAAGGGGACACCATTGGATAGTCCTCCAATTACTTATCAAGTAGCTTTGCCTTACTTGCAGGCAAACAAAAGTTAAAAAAAAAAAGAGTTTTTATGTGCTTATGGTCTACTTTCAAATATGGATAAAAAAGAAAAGAAACAGATTAACCTATCATATTTCAGTTAATTTCTTATTAGCATAAGTTTTTAATTGCTTCTGCTTCCCTTTGTTCACCCCATACCAAATCAAACTTTTCCTTTTAGTTATTGAGCGTCTTGTTAGCTTTCTTTGGTTGATGCATTCTTTTAGGTGTTTTCAGGATATAACGGTACCATAAATGGACAAGGTCAAACATGGTGGCGAAGATATCGTCAAGGACTTCTGGAACACACCAGAGGACCTCTTGTGCAGCTTATGTGGTCCAGAGATATTGTAATTTCTAATATAACTTTACAAGATTCTCCTTTTTGGACACTACATCCCTATGACTGCAGGAATGTTACTATTTCAAATGTAACAATTATGGCCCCCCTTTACGATGCTCCAAACACAGATGGCATAGATCCTGGTAACTTCCTTCCTAAGCTTTTAATATGTTCATTCTAATTTTGTTATTATTTTTAAAAAACATGCATCTCAGCTGGATATATGATCTATGAGTTCCTAATTCTTTACCTTCATTCGTTTCTCAACTGCATCTCAGTTCAATATATGTATTATGGACCAAAAATTTAGGATTTGTTATACTGAGTGCAGTAAGTCAAGTCAATTTACCCCACTACATTGTCATTTAAATTTTTAATCCCTTTCACCTTAATGTTGTCTCCCTAATAGCTATATTTAGTTAAATGATAGCATAGTATAAGCTCGTGACGGAACCTAAAATTTTGCTTTAAATTCAACATTTAAGTTATTTTAAAATTGTCCCTTATTCTATATACTCTGTAGGCTGCTGTAATACTCTCTTCAGTTAACTATTTAATGTCTTTCAGTTTCGAGATACCGCAGGTTTTAACTCTTAGCAACGTAGATAGATATTTTTTCTTACGTTGGACATGCATCCCACGTACAACTTGTAGCTTCTGATTGTGGTGGACTGTCTATGCAGATTCATGTGAGGACATGGTAATAGAGAACAGTTACATTTCTGTAGGTGATGATGGAATAGCAATTAAGAGTGGTTGGGACCGGTATGGAATTGCCTATGGACGACCATCAACAAACATATTAGTTAAGAATGTTGTTCTACGCTCCAAGATGAGGTAAGCCATTTTGCATGCCACTCTACTAGTTAGTCGTGTATGCATTAACTGTTGCTTGTTGACTTCATATGCAACACAGTTCGCCAATGAAACTTACCAAAACATAAGAAAAAAAGCTAATGTACCATGTGTGTTGTTAGAGAAATCTGGAATCTTAATGCTATGACATATTATCATCCCTGAAGGGGTGTGGGATGTATCATTTTGATGTTTATTCGTGGATATCTACTTTTTAACGGTGACTGGGTTTATGAATTATGGTCAATAAACAATATGATCTACGAGCTACCTAAACTGAAGTTTCATAATTACTTGACCTCATTTAATCTTACCCACAGCATAAACCTAGCACACACATATTATGCTTTTGTTTATGATTTACTGATTGCACTGAGACTAATTGGTTTGACTACTTATCTCCTACCGCACCTTGCAGTGCTGGAGTATCAATAGGAAGTGAGATGTCTGGTGGCATCTCGAATATCAAGTTTGAAAACATCCTTGTTTGGGACTCACGGCGTGGTGTGAGGATCAAGACTGCTCCTGGGAGGGGTGGATACATTCACAACATCTCCTATAGCAACCTAACCTTCAATAATCTGAGTGCTGGTATCGTGATCAAGACCGACTACAATGAGCACCCTGATGATGGCTTTGATCCCAAAGCCATTCCGACAATCAGGAACTTGACCTTCCGTGGAGTTTATGGTAATAATGTCCGCATTCCAGTCCAGATCCAAGGCAGTAAGGAGATTCTTGTGAGAGGCATCAGCTTCCAGGATATACAGGTGGGTCTTTCCTACAAAAAGAAGCGAACTTTCCGTTGCTCTTATGTAGAGGGATATGCGGTCGGTCCAATCTTCCCAGCACCATGTGACAGCCTTGACCGGTACGATGAGAATGGACGGTTAGTTAAGCGTTCAATAATACAACAAAATGTTACCGACACAGATTATGAGATATAGAGTTGTGTTTTTGATAAATACTAGGCTTGGCTCATTCCTCTTAATTACGGCATCCAATCTTTTTTGACTTCCTGATGTAATGGTGATCTTCATGTTTTCATCAGCTGCCTGTGAGGTGAAGAAGTTATTAATCTGTACAAATGAGCTCATGCAAATGTCGTGAGTTCTTTTTGCTGATTTATGGGCTTAATAACATCATCGACATCATATGATGCTATCATATTTCTCTTTGGAATTTGATTTTGCAGGTGAGCAATAACAAAAATGTATCAAATATTAATTTAAATTTAAACTATATATAATAGATTTTCAATGCACATTTAAAAAAAATGTATATTCAAACATAAATTTTGAGCCAGTTTATTCATGAGAAGCAATTCAAGGATACTCTGATGTGATCAAAAGGGATAAGAGAAGAATTTGCATTTGCATTTGCATTTGCAAGCTGTAGTGAACATTCATCATGAAAAAGATTTA
Source organism: Musa acuminata AAA Group (assembly GCF_036884655.1). Lineage (NCBI taxonomy): Eukaryota > Viridiplantae > Streptophyta > Magnoliopsida > Zingiberales > Musaceae > Musa > Musa acuminata. The sequence goes on along the minus strand of NC_088337.1, from coordinate 7,572,808 downwards.
TTATATAAAGGTGTGGTCATGACTCTCCATGTGTGATGTTTTTTTTGTCAGATTTTGCAGGTGTGCAGCTTGGATTTGGGCGTCAAATCTAATCCACCCACAAGTCATTTCCTTCTTCCATTCCTGGAACCTACACGTACGCCACACACTTTGCTGGTACCCCTTATCTCTTGGAGATCTTTTTCATTTTATGCTGCCTGCCAATTTCCTTCTTTCATTTTTTTGTGTTTGTCTCGAGAAACTTTCAGCTACAATATCTTCCCAAAAGTGGATAAGATTCTTTTTTTATTATTATTGTGTATCCAACTTAAGATAACAGGGTTCCAATTAATTATTATTCTTTTTTAATCTTTTATATATCTTATATTGTTGTATTAACAGTACTGCCTCCAGCCTGTCCCCGCCGATGTCACGCTGCTCACCAGCTGTGCCTCCAATTAATTACCCTGTCCCCTCCCCATCTGGCCGCCCCTGATTGCATCATTCGCCGTTGGAAGCGCGGACGGCGCGCCTCAAGATTCCCACGCGCTTTTCCCTCCCCCCAAAAACCCACGTTCTCCACGTTTCTCTTCGCTTCCCTTCCCTTCCCTTCCAACCCACCCCCATCCCATACTAATAATAGATAACTCTTTTCTTTCCCATACTAATATATTCCTTCTTTCTGTGTAGGGCCCACCCATACCCACCTCGTGCTTCCATTGCCACTTCTTTTTTTTTTATAGATAAATTCGTTTTGATTTATACATGTAGCTATCCTTGCAAAATTTTGAATCATCAAATATAAAACTAAATAAATCTTAGTAATGGGGGTTTCTTTGCTACTACTATACAAATAATATTATTTAACTTACTAATGGAATACGGGGTTTATATTTACTTGATATTAAAGAACATAAAACATCGATTATACTTTCTAGAAAGGATGTACAAATTTTGGATCTTTACGGGGTGTATATGTAAAGATGAACTTTCGAGGGACGTTTTACGGAGATCGGTGACTTCAGCGGGATATAAATGCAAAGTTGTTTTCTATGTAAATATCATTTTTTTTTTATATTTCTCGCCGCTGCGCGAGAATCACGTGCTCTAATGCCGCACTATAAACAAAGGCGGACGAGGGAAGGATGGCCGGCGACCCCAACTGGGTTGGATCGTGAGGGTGGAAAGGGCGGAGAAGGTGATCGGCGAATCCGTGCCTGTTTCCGGAGCAGAAGGGTGATCGTGGATCATCGATTGCTTCGACTGTGGAACGAGGAGTCATGGCCGAGGCGGGGCGGAAGCAGGGGAGGACCAACTTCGCGGTGACCTGCACTCTCCTGAGCCAGTACATCAAGGAGAAGGGCAGCATCGCCGACCTTGGACTCGGGATCGCCCAAGACGCCGCTATAGGTGAGAGCTTGCGGGGTTTCTTCATTGAAATTTTGGGGATTCCTGCTTTAATTTCGTATGTTTCGTCGGATCGAGGACGTATGTGATTGAGATGGCCCAACTCGGTTTCTTCGTAAATATCGATCCTTTTCGCGCTGATCGTTCTTTTCTGTTGAAACGAGAAATTCCCGGAAAAAAGGAATCTTGGTTTTCCTTTGTTCGTCTTCAGGATTTTTGGGTTTTTCTCGAGAAATCTGCCAATGATCTCAGCTTTCTTTTTCCCAGCGTTCCAAATCGAAGTAATTTTCCGTTCTTTTGATATATTTATCCGATTTTTCAGGCAAATCGGAATCGGTTCGGCCTCCGACCACCATGAGCGTGATCCCTGGGGCGGACCTCTGCCGGGGAGAGGACGGCGCCAAGGAGCTGTTCCCCCAGAGTGTTGATCTTGGCCCCGCTGTGTCGGAGGATGCAAGGTCTCATCTTTTCCTCCGAACTCCTCCCACTCAAAGAAAACCCTTTGCTTTTGACAAAATGCCCTACGTCGATTCGATCCACCATTTAATCTTTCTTTGATATTATGTATAAGCGCACAAGATTAAATGCTTTAGATCGTAGAACACAAAAAAAAATCATCTTGATGTTGGTTGTTCGTCATCTGTCACCGGAGGAAATGCAATCTGGGCATCAACCATGACGAGAAATTTGAAGGTGACCTGATCATTTATGTGGCTGCTTCTACTACTGCAGGGAGGCAGCAAGAGGCCAACTTACCATCTTCTATGGAGGGAAGGTGTTGGTGTTTGACAATTTCCCAGCCGAGAAGGCCAAGGATCTGATGCAGCTAGCAACCAAGGGAAACTCAACATCACAAAACTCTGTGAGCTCAAGATCCGTCTCCGTCTCCTATCAAACTTCGACCTTGGTGCCCATCACTGCCAACAATTCACTGGTTCCCCAGGTCCACATGTCGAGATCAGCACAGCCTAATCTTCCTGGTAATGAATCCGTCTTTGTTGTTGTCCAAGCCAGAGTTTGATCCGTTCTAAGATAGATAGCAAGTTCATAAATTTACAACGCATTGATGTTGTCGCTTTGTTGAACTGCAGATCTTCCTATTGCTAGAAAAGCTTCACTCCAACGGTTCCTCGAGAAGAGAAAGGATCGGTAGGTAATTCTTGCCTCATGATTTACCAGAGAAAAGGAAATATTTCAAATTTGATCGGTTAACCTCTAAATAAATTTCAGGATCAATGCAAGATCACCATATCAAGTGTCTGCCTCTCCCGAATTGGGGATTAATCGAGAGGACAACAAATCATGGCTCGGCTTGGGTCCTCGATTCTCCATTCCCAGCCTCAGTCCAAGCTCTGAGTATAACAGATAGAATCCTGGATGCTTCTCCGCCCGAAGCGAATTATTCAATCACAAGCTTTGATCACTTCCTTTTTGAGGAACTTGCTTCCTTTTTCCAAACTAGATTCATGGATGTTGTCACTGATCGCTTAGATTACAGAATTCTTCTTTCTTGAACTGGAGCTCGTTGCTCCAGGACAGAAAGCAAAGAAAGAAACATTCTGTATATACATCTATTTTTGTGATTTGAACAGGTTTCAAATCCCAGTAGCTGGAAATGTTGTTCTCTTCCTTGAACGGTGTTCTCTAATGCAAGCTGAAATAAATTGTGGCTGTTGAATGGAATTATCTCTTCAAACTGTGGAAACACAATCCTACTGTTTTCTCTGTTGATTGTCGGCTTTAGCCATCTATTGTAAATTACCAGAATTTCTCTGAAGCAGGGGAGAAAAAATGAATTCTGTTTGAAGAGTGAGCATCAAATTACTCTTACAAAGATTGTTTTCACTAACAATTTGTATGAATGGGTGGTCTATAACATTATTTGTGTTGAACTTTTGAGAGAAAATTAGCAGGTGACAGGTTCAATGAAGTGTTCATGTTTGGTGCATGTGCCTGGATTCCCCTCTTCTACTTGGTGGGTCTCCTCATATTCTATGAAGAGGACCACCTAAACTCCATTATTATCTCCATCTAATACTAAACAAAATTGCCTCACGATGCAGAAGAGTCAAGCATGTGTCTGATGAGGCTTCCATCATAGCAGATTGACTGGGAATTCATGACCTATATGGAAAGATTTGGTGAGGGAATCAAGAAAACATGAAGTAGAATGGGGAAACTTCTCTTTGAATCATCACCTTGTTCATCACAAACTTGTCATTGGAGTTGACCACTGCACGGTTGGGGTCAACCTTAGCTGCCCACAAGTCAGCCACTCGGTGAGAAGAAGAATCTGCTGATGCAAATGATTCTGCAATGAAGTGCCAAAATGATGAACAAGTCAGAAATCTGAAAGTTGTTTAGCCTTCTTATAATTCATAACCTGGAGTTTCTCGATCCATTTTTTTTTGTGTTGGATATGACAAGTAAATGCATGTAGCAAAGTATAATGATATGAGATTATTAAGATTTTAATTATCGATCAATTCAGGTATTAATATTGAAACATTTAACTTAATTTGATGTAATTATATTAAATTTTCATGTTGGTTGAATAAGTATGATTTAGCCCAACCCAACCCAACCCAACCCGGAAATTATTAGGTATCGGTTCGGCCGGGATTGATTTTGGAACGCGACAAATGCTACGAGGCGGAGCGATCTCAGCTTGCGGAAACATCGATCGTGCCCATCCTCTGTCACTATGTGCGATGAGACACGACACGAGTCACGAGGAAGGACGGTGGGCAACTTACTGAAATCTCGATATGTTTACCTTCCTCCCATTAAATACTCGCCTGCGAAGCCCTTCTCTCTCTCTCCCTCTTCCTTTTCCCGAGCCCTATCGCTCTCTTCCTTTCCTCCTCTTCATCTATTTTTCTCCCTCGACTTCGAGGGCTTTCTTTTTTTTCTTCTTCTTCTTCTTCTTCTTCTTCTTCTTTTTCCGATTTTTTTTTTTTCATCTCGATTCGATCGATCACGAATCGGATTGGTACCGGAGGACAACCCTAGGGCAAGGAACGATGCAGCAGCAGAGGCTGAAGCAGCAGCAGGCTTTGATGCAGCAAGCCCTCCTCCTCCAGCAGCAACAGCAGCAGCAGCAGCAGCAACAGCAACAGTCCCTTTACCCCCACCCCGGCCTCTTGGCCGCCCCTCAGGTCCTCCTCCCTCCCCCCTTTCGCCGGTGGATAGTGTTTCCTTTATGCTGGAGGTCGGGGAGTCTCGCGTCGTGTCGCGAAATTAGGGATTTCTTGACTCGAACTACGAGTTTCGGGGAGTCCTTTGTTCGCATTATTTGTTGTTCCCTCTTTTGCGGGTTCTTGGAGGCGGTTCTATTTGGCGTTCTGAAAATTAGGGTTCTTGTGGGTTATTTTGCACTGTCGTTTTCTCATTAGCTCTACTTCTAGTACTTCTCTCTGGAACCTTAATTTGGGTTTCAGGAATGTTTAATCTCCAGCGCTGTGTTTTATTATTATACCTTGTTGCTTCATGGCCGTCTTTCATGGGTGTGGATTGAACTTTGCAGTGGTTAGTCTGGTGTCATACTTCTATCACCAATCTCTTTATCAAGATTGGATATCTGCTGCTTTCATACCGTTCTTTTTTGGGGCAATTCTTTTCCGAGTATTTCTTTCCACATGGAGGATGAATATTAAAACTCCGTTTTTGTTTTTCTGAAATCTGCTAAGCTGTGATTTTGTAATATTGTTATTATTTTTATTTCAATTGTCGTGGCAATGCCGAGGGAGGAGTCCTTGTAACGGCAACGTTAAAGCTACTTCAAAATTTGTCGTTCTACTAGGTTTAGTTGATGGTCCCACCTGTCTGGGGGGTTTCAAGCATCCAAGACTTGTTTTCGAACTTAAATCTTATTTTAGCTTTTCATGTCCATTTTTATTGTATTTGGAAAGCATGTTTTTTTTTTCTGATGTTGAAACTTAGGGGAGAGCATTTTTAGATGCTTTTTAGGACTCCTGACTGTTTTTCTTTTTTTTGCACTTATCACAGTATGGCTTTATATATATATATATATATATAAGAAAGAACTCTTTCTTAGCATCTATGGGCTTTTATGTTCTTTTCTTTTGGTTTGTCTACACAGTTTATTCACACTTATATTTTGCAGATAGAGCCTGTCCTAAGTGGGAATCTGCCTCCTGGATTTGATCCAAGCACATGTCGCAGTGTGTGAGTATTGTTAGAACATTTGCTTCATTTGCTTTGCTTTTCATTTCCTGCATCATTATATACATTCTCTTTCTACAATGTGTATTGGGGGGTTCTGTCTTATTGCTTGTTCGTTGTTTAAATACTTTTTCTTTTGCAAGTGTGATGCTGGTTTTTGTAGATTTTATAATCATCGTTATTTGTACCTTCTCCAATAGATGGCACTTTTTGCAACTGCAAGACTCATTTTATTTCATTCTTTTTTTCAGTCATCTTTCGGAAAGAAAACCTTGCTTCCTACTGAAAGGGTGTTTTTACAATAATATGTGAATTAGACTGCAAGAGTTCTTGAATCGCTGCAATCATTAATGTTCACTGAGGATGTTGAGAATGTGTTTTCACAGTTTTTAGCTTTAAATGATGATTATAATATAATTTTTTTCATGCATTGTTCTCTATGTATAAATGCAGGTATGTAGGCAATGTTCATCTTCAGGTTACTGAGGCTCTTCTTCAAGAGGTTTTCCAAAGTACGGGCCTTGTTGAAGGATGCAAGCTCATTAGGAAAGAGAAGGTCAGTTTCCTTTCTTATTTCCACACAGTTCTGTTGTGGAAGCGCTTGGATATTTGATTCGTAATACTCTAGTTTTTGTATTTTAGAATAATGGTTGGATTACGCATTATTGTTGTCGTGTTGGTATCAAAGTACCCCTCAACATTTGGAAGAAGCAATATGCACTAATTAATCATGAAACGTTGGTATTATGCTGCAAACTACTATGAGAAATTTCTCCTGAGCCATCTTATGAACAGTGATTGCTAAAATCTTCTTTGTTGGAAAAAAAAATGCTCTTGTGATTCAACCCTTTGGCCTTTATTCTGGATGACCAGTTCTAGTTCTGGCTGTGTGATGTTTGTTACTTGCTCTATAACTGTTGTCCTGGTTTGAACTTCAGGATTTGTTTTGCTAATGTTGTATGCTAAGTATCCCACTTCACCTTCGTTGTGGCAACCAATTATGTGGCCTACAATGCAAGTAGTTCCAATAGCTGTAGTGCTGGGAATTGTTTGCTTCAGGCTATCAAATTCCTTCAAGATTATACCATCATATGTATGACAGCATGCAAATTGAGAAATATTGCATAAGTAGCTTCAATTTTTTCAGCAGCACTGAATTTAATGCAGTTACATTAAAATTGATTGTAATTTTAAGTGTGCCTTGCATCAGAGGCATGAGACCAGGTGCTTAGTGATGTAGGACGAGTAGTAATGGATTTTTTTATTGATAATAGAGGAACCAAAAGAGAAGAATAGAAAGATAATAACTGAAAAATAGTGGGAAAACAAATGGATAACTACTAGACTCGCTCTGGCTCAAAGAGTGAACTCCCAAGATGAAGGCTTCGCATCTTCGCACATATGACATGTGGACGATGGAATCATATCATCGGAAACATAATTGTGGCATCACATTGCTCACACACCAGGTGGGACAAAAATACGATTCATTGAATCTCTAATTCATGCATTACAATGTTCTAGCCCCTTTTTATATGCTCAAGTTGAATAAAAAAAAAGATTATAGAAATAAGAAAAATTAATTGATAGACTTCCATATTCGTAGAGATGAATCTTTAAAATCTTTCATCAAGATTTGCAATCTTCAATCAATAACGAATTTGATTTCTTACACTCTTTTCTGCATTTGTTTCCTTTTTCTTTGCCTTGAGTAGATGTTGTCATTTGACAACTTATGACATATGCAAAATATCTCTACTAATAAAATTTATTCAAATAAAATATAAACCAAATTGCTCCTGCATCACTTAAGCTGCAAGAGATGTTAGTACCTGGGTTTGGCAACTTCGTATGTAACAAGCTATTTGCTTGATACTACCCACTTGGAATTGCCATTCATATTGTGCCCATGCCTGTCACTTAAAGGCATGATATGATCAGATGCCACAAGCCTTTAAAGTTTATACATTGATATTGAAGTGTGGCTATTGCATGTGCAGTGCAATATGGTCTGGCTTGCATGATTGTTACACTAGCATGATACCTCCTTTATGACATTGCATAATGTGTTCTGTGCATTACGGTACACTTTGAATTCATGTTCTATCAAGTTAAAGTTGAAGTGTGATTTACTTTTGTCATTTTGTTTTGATTTTGCAGTCATCCTTTGGCTTTGTTGATTATTATGACCGCCGATCAGCTGCACTTGCAATCATAGCACTGAATGGGAGGCAGCTGTGAGTTGGATAATTTAGTTTTATTGTCTGTCATTTTTTTAGTAGGGTTTGCCATGACTATACCATGTGAGTATGCAGGTTTGGCCAACCCATTAAAGTTAATTGGGCATATGCCAGTGGGCAAAGAGAGGACACATCAGGTTCAATTTCAGATCATTTCCTTTACAAAGATTATGTTCCAATGCAGATATGGAAGTCACTGACTTCTGGATGATTTGTTATTTGGCATCTTTACAGGCCATTACAACATCTTTGTTGGTGATCTTAGCCCTGAAGTTACAGATGCCACCTTATTTGCCTGCTTTTCTGTGTATCCAAGCTGCTCGTAAGCCTTCATGACGTATTTGTTTTATATCGTGCATTGTGTCTGAATATATGGAGATAATTAGTTTATTTTGATTTATTTTGATGATCTTTGTGGTGTATATATGGAGATAATTAGTGAGTTACCTCCTCCCTGATGTTTATTCGGAAAAAGTGTTTCTATATCTTTGATTTCACCTAGACCGGTGTCTTTTTATAGAGATGCGAGGGTCATGTGGGACCAAAAAACTGGGCGTTCAAGAGGCTTTGGTTTTGTTTCTTTCAGGAATCAACAGGTCAGTTGACCAGTTGATAATCAGATTTAGGGTTTCCGGTGTACAATTCTTGACCACTTTTTGTTTCTGACTATTTCTTTGGCAGGATGCTCAAAGTGCGATAAATGACTTAACTGGTATGTTGGTCTTTGGTTATTTCTAGCATTACACTTTTAGTAAGGTATTGATGAAGTTGCCTTAGGCTGCTGGCTTGATGGTCAGGCTTATGTCTACTGGTTGCTAAAAATTCAGCAACTTGAAGCTTGTAGCTGATGCTCATTGCTCATGATACACGTGGTCTTTAGATTAATGAGGCAAAACTATTCGATGTGCATTTAACCATGTGCTTCTTAAAATAAGAGCACTATAATTTAACCTTGTGATCATCATCTGTCTTCAAGTTCTAGTTCTAAAGTTGAAAACTTGTTCTGAACAGTATTATCCTGACATTGTGTAGGCAAGTGGCTTGGCAGTCGGCAGATCCGTTGTAACTGGGCTACCAAGGGAGCTAATGCTAGTGAAGACAAACAAAATTCAGATTCCAAGAGTGTGGTGGATCTAGCAAATGCATCTGCTGGTGGGTGACACTTTTGAACTGGTGCAATTGCATTTGAATGATATCTTATTGTTTGATAATGGGTATCAACATTATATACCTATTGTGGACAAATGCATCCTAATCGTTGTTTTCTAGTCTATTGAATATTAGTTGTTTGTTCAGTTGTAACTTCTTTGTTTTATGTCCATATGAGACATCTTATACTTTGTAAAACAAGAAGCCACTTTTTCTTTTCAAGTTAATGATAATTACCTGTCTGAGAATTTTAGTTATATGATCATTGTTTAGCTGAGTAATTAAGAAGCATATGCTGGAATCTAGCATGACATTTGAATTTTTACGTACTAAATTATTTCTTTTATGTAGAAGATGGGCAAGAGAACACAAACGATGATGGTCCAGAGAGTAACCCACAATTCACAACTGTCTATGTGGGTAACCTTGCTCACGAGGCAAGCGTCTCTCTCTCTCTCTCTCTCTCTCTCTCTCTCCCCCTTTCTTGTTGTTGTTGCATGAACAGAGATCACTTGTCCCTTTCCATTATCTGTTTTACATGTTCCAGTTTTAGTATCTTTTTTGATATGAAGCATGTTACAAAGCTTATACTGATTTATTGATGGATATCGTTGCACTTTGTTTTAATGTGTTTAGTCAATGTTGAGAGTTTGTCGTATTTGTTTGATCACATCTTAATTGGCTTTATAAGTTGCATATATCATTGTTTTTGTGGTCTTACTTTTGGGGAGGTTATCTTTTCTGTTCTGAGTCATCAAAGTGTAAAAATGCAGGTGACTCAACTTGATCTCCACCGCCATTTCCATTCCCTTGGTGCTGGAGTGATAGAAGAAGTCCGCATACAACGTGACAAGGGATTTGGTTTTGTGAGATACAGTAATCATTCTGAAGCTGCTTTGGCTATCCAAATGGGGAATGGTCGAATTCTTTGTGGAAAGCCAATCAAGGTAGTCGAATTATCTGGTTTAATTTACTCTGAAATTAGATTTTAAATATTGGTTGTGTATGTATTTACCGGCCTGACCAAGTAGTAGCATCAACGTATATAGCTCTATTCCAGTGGAACATTCATTTTTGAATGTTTTGAACTTCTGATTATCTTGTTCATCTAGGTGTGCCATCTAGTAGACTGGTATCATAATGGTTTGATAGGTCTATTAAAACTGACCCCCCATTATGAGATTTAAAGTTTTGCTCATATATATATATATATATATGTATATATGATGTTGCTAGCATCGGGACCTTGAATGTTCCAAAATTTTGACATTAAGTTGTAATAATTGTTGTTTCTTCTGTTCAACATATTGGTTTGGTTGGTTTGGCAAGACTAGTTTTCATTGTTTATTTTAGTTTGAATCAAGCTTTGGTTGAGAGAAGCTGCGTTAATCTTCTTCTGCAAACCTGAGCAATTTTCTTACCTAGTTTCGTTTAGGAGAAGAACCCAATACAGGCATCTAGCTTGGTCTGCAGTAAACTGTGTCAAGATCCCTTGAATGGCAGGGATAGCACTTGACAGATATATCCTCACTCCTAGATTAATTAACACTCATGGGCTGGAGAACTTCTGCTAGAGCAGTGATGAGACACAATGAGATTGGATACAACAAAGTTGTAAAAGTTGGCCAAATTAACTAGTGTGATTATGAGTTATTAAATTATACTATAAACGAGTGGCAAAAATTCTCTTGCATCTCGGTGAAAACCTAGACCACTCCTATTTTTTCCAAGTTACAGAAGTCCTCAACTGGGTCTACTCTTCTATTTTTACTAGATATTATGTAATTTGTATTTTATTCAGTTTACCTTTTTTTTTTTTTTGCGCATATCTTGTTTAGTCTATGAATGTTGATTTTGATCTTAATGTTTGTAAGATTTACATTGCACTTTATCTACTGGAAGCTATAATGTGCTAAGTGGATGTTGTTATTTATAATATTTTGAGTTATGCTCATCATATTTTCTGAGGTATCTTTGAGTTTTGAGTTCTTTTTGAAACTTGAACTATTATTTGTATGAATGAAGAAAAAATTGCTACTTACTGCTTCTCTGAATTCCAGTTCGAGTTGGTTCACCATTCCTCCACGGAACATGGAACATATACTATTGCAAATATTATAAAAACTAGGAGAGAAGATGACATGAACATGACAATAAATATATGTAAATGTTTCATATGTTATTATTTTATACTTTGTAGAAATTAAAGCAACCTATCGGTATCATATGTATATTTATTCAAAAGACGGCTACCAATCACCTTAATTGTAAATGCTTACAAGAATTTTCCAGGCATGGATACAAAATTTTAGTGTGCAGAAGAGTGTCCCATTTACATACATATTCCCATAATTTGATGTCTTGAGGTCTTCAATAGATGATACAGTCCATTTATATCATATGCTAACATGTTTAACTGCAGATACAAGCGTCCTAATGTGTTTTCAAGTATCTGACAATGTGTGGGTGTTCGACATGGACATGGCAAACATTGAGGTGTTTGTGCTTTGTAGGCTCAATGGTCTCATACATCAACAAATCTACAAGAAATTGGTACACGTGCAATAATTGAAACTTTCACTTGCCGCCTCAAAGAAGTTAACTGTTGATGCTGTAATTTTGGTTGCTGTTGTTCTATGGATTCAACCTCTTTTTATGACTATTAGAAGTCGCGTTCTACTTATGTCATTGTAGTGACATATAATTGAAGTGAAACTTTTCTTTGTAGTTTCTTTGTGCTGCATTCATTTTGTGTAGATTTACCACTACTATACACAAAGTAGGTTCTATATTTCTACTGTATATCTAGTGCATTTTTCGGTTTGTGTTTCAGTGTTCTTGGGGCAGCAAACCAACTCCACCAGGAACTGCCTCTACGCCACTGCCCCCGCCTGCCTCTGCTTCATTCTCTGGACTCACTGCAACAGACCTCTTAAGTTATGATCGTGCTTCATTGTTGGGCAAGATGACTGCCAGCGAGGCATTGATGTATGCCCAGAGTCAGCAAGCTCTGAAGCAAGCGGCAATGGGGATGGGCGCAGGTGCCAGCCAAGCCATCTACGACGGTGGGTTTCAAAACGTTAATGCAGCACAGCAGTTCATGTATTACTAGCAGTCGGTGGTATCCAATACATGTCGAGTCACTGAGCATCTTGAAGCTTTTCTGTTTTATGGTTCTTAAAATTTTCTCCTGTACTCTGGCTTAAATTATTTCTCGATCTGGTTTGTGCCGCCCATATCATCTGCGTTTATGATTGTATCAATGCAAAATTATGTACACATGAATGTTGTTGGTGAAGTCATGATAAGACTTCCTGGGATTCTTGCGTTCTATATTGTCTTCTTATACATCGTTCTAGTTGTTTCGTTGGATTTCTGATGGGGCATTCTGAGAAGGCAATCTCTTATTTTAACATACCCACTCCGTCGGTTCGAGGATTGCGTTAACATGCGTGTGAGTATTATCGTGTCGAAGCCTCCCACGACGACGAGAACGAAGGATTAGGTACGCATATGTCAAATTTGATTCAATGCTTCTTCTGTGTTATTGCTGAATGAGTGAGTTCTCTGATGTATTTATTATTATATGCAATTATGGAATGCTTGAATCAAATGAATATTATGGTGTCGGAAAAATAAATCGCTTTTTTTTAAATATATTTTTGTTTACTTGTGAAAACATTATTTGATGTTGCTACCCACGTTCTAGAATCCTCTCATAGACTCGATCGCGTGCGTGCCTTGGTCCCGGGGCGGAACTTGTGTGTCGCATTACAAGACACACACAGCCGGACCCCTCCGCGGTCGGTCGCTCCCCTCTTCGGTGAAGGAACCGTTTTGTTACATGACCCTCAGTCCATACCACACACAATCTTTGCTTCTACGATAAAACACCGCCGGCTCCCCGCTCGCTCGTTCTAGGGTTTCGGTCTCCCGCTCCTCTCGCCGCCCTCTACGATCGTATGTTCTGAGATTCTTTTTTGGCTTTCTTTGTTGAAAAATTCTTTCAAGGTTTCGATTCCTTCTCTTTTTCATGGTTTAATTCGATTTCTTTGCTTACTGCTTTTTCATTCGCTAGAAGAGTATTGTTGGAAGGGTTTTGATTTTTTTTTTTCTTTTTTTAAATCTTGTTTCGCTTGCTTCAGGTTGCTTTCTGGTGGGCATTTGTCGGTGGACTGATGGCGGCGCTGCAGCCATTCGGATGCGGAGTAGGAGCCAGGAGCTTACCTTCTTTCGAAGGCCTTCGCCTCGCGCCACCGGCCACCCGGACCTCCTCCTCTTATTCTTCTTCTTCTTCTTCTTCGGTTGGAACCCTTGGTTTGGGGCTCAAGCGGAGGAGCCTTCCTTCCCTCGTCGTTGTCAAGGCTGCCACTGTTATCGCTCCCAAGGTATACAAAATCTGATCTTTTAGGTTCTGGCGTTGGGGTGGGGTTGTTGGGCATTTAGATGAACGGTGACTCTTAATGACGACTGAGCTGGCATCAGAGATTGCAATTGGTCTTTATTTGGATCTCCCCTATGGTAGTTAGTATTGGAAGGTTTGTTTGTTCATGAATATATTACTTGTCTTTTAAGAAATTTTAAATGTTATTGTTTTTATGGTACGTCTCATAATGTAGGGGCCACATTTGTCTTGCTTAAGAACACCAATTCTGGGGATCATTGTGTATCATATGAGAAATATCTTCCTTACGGTGTAGCATGGGCTTGATGATGAAGGAAAACCTTTCTGTTTCTAATTCATTTTGATCGTAGAGATTCTTGCAATATTAAAGGAGAAAGATACTTATGGAATGGCAAAGGCGAATTGAGCTTTTGCACATTTTCCTTAATCCATGAAGGAAAAGCTATACTTGGTACAACCGTAAAGTTTCTCCTTGTGTCTTAGGTAATCAGGGTTCAAATCACAACAAAAAATCTCTATGCTTGTAGGGTAAGACCGACAAATATTGAATTTTGTAGGAGCCTCTTGCTTATTAATAATCCATCATCATTCTCCCCGTGTAGTGTAGTGTTCCCGGGGGAAGTCAATTCAGTAATGTCACTCAACCGTCAGTCAATTCTGTTGCTTTTTTCTAACTTTTAGCCATCTGTTGTCTTTTAAAATCGATGAGGTGTTAATATTCGTAAGAACTTAGTCCTTTGTTATTGCCATCACCAGGCTGACAATCCTGGGAATCAATTATTGTGGTTGTATCGATTGCAGGTTACCAATATAAGTTAACCTCAGTATCTATTTGATTATTATTTCACTTACTAAAGTTGAAGAGAGTATGGTTATGTTTTTTATAGGTCTCTCTGTATTTCTTATTTTCTTGTTTCTGGAAGTTAATGGGAGCACTTTTTTTTGGAATATTGGACACTGGATTGGTTTGCATGCAAACCTCATATGCGATCTCTAAAGTATTTGTGTCCATGTCTTTGTCCACCACACAAAATGCCATTTGCTATATGCTTCTTATATGCAATTCAGGTGGTAAGCGCCTTGCAGGTGCATTAGCTACCCTTCTTCAAGCCTTCGCATTCTTGTTGATTTATGTCTCTGAACTGATAAGTCATCAAGCAGGACTAAATGCACCTTTTGTGAACGAATGATATGTTTTTTACTCTTTAAGACCCTTCATTGGATTTCATGGTTGTTGCAGTATTCATCCATCAAGCCATTGGGTGATAGGGTGCTAGTTAAGATCAAGTCGTCAGAGGAGAAAACCAGTGGAGGCATACTGCTTCCAACGACTGCCCAGTCAAAACCTCAAGGGGGTGAAATTGTTGCCGTTGGAGAAGGCAAAACAATTGGGAAGAAGGAAATAAACATCAGTGTCGAGGTATCTCTTTTGCTTGACAATTTGTTGTTTCCATTTCACTCAAGGCCATTGTATGTATCCATTCCTGTGAGTTTCGGCAAGAGTCGCAATGTACATCTTAGTAACAAAAATATCCTGTTCTTAATGTTGTACTAGTTCTCGTGTCTTCTTGGAAGATTTTCCACTCAGAGGTCTCCAACATTAGACTTTCAGAAAGAGTGATATTTTTACACGAATGCATTTGCATTCTGTGTATTCACAATCTGGATTTGGAAAACAAGGGCCCATATTACAAGATTAAAAGATTAAATTTTGTATTATTCAACAGTCTATCTTGCTTCGACTTGTATATGTTTCTTTTATCTAAGTTCATTTACACTAGTTTCTCGATAGTTTATTGTTGTAGTTGGATACTTGAGGGTGTTAGTTTGTTGTTTTACTAGTTAAAATAGTGTAATCGGATACCCGATCTTTCCTCGTACCTATAATTTGTCTTTAGCATACCATCTTGTTCCTCAGGTTTGATGACGCCCAGTGTTTATTTGGTTGTAGGTTGGTAAACAGGTCATCTACTCAAAGTATGCAGGAACAGAGCTTGAATTCAATGGTTCTAAGCATCTTTTGTTGAAGGAAGATGACATCATGGGTATTCTTGATACTGATGATATTAAGGACCTCAAGCCACTTAACGACCGAGTTCTAATCAAGGTTTGTTGCAAGACTTATTTCTGGTGGATACAGTTTTTGCTTGCAGTCCAATCCCGACCGTGGTATACTTCAAAAAAAAAAAACCCTTCCTCTCTTTTCCCTCTTTCCCAATGCAGCATCTTGAAATTACTGCTTAACTTATTGAGCAACTTACTAGTGACTGTAAGAAGGGCAACCTGGTATCTGGGGCTTCTAGGTTCAAATGCCATGCGATCTGACCTTCACATGAGAGTTTCATTCCATGACATATACTCAGATTGGATTACTTATGTGAGATAAAGCTGGTAAAGGTGTTTGGTTCCCCTAATTGTTGATGCCAATGTTGCTTGAAACTTGAAGTACAAGCCTATCTTTGCGGGAAGATTGTTGAACCTCATCCACAATGTTTTGGAAACTGAATTTAAAAGAATTAGCAACTGTGGCATGATATTTTTCTTGAACTTTTCTTCATTGTCTTTCTTTGTTTTTCATTCTTTTTTACTCCCAATTTAAGACTCTGGTAAAAATACTCTCGTAACACTTGCATGACCTTGCTCTGGATTTTCTTACAATCATCTCACAATAATATATAGGGACATTTCACTGTGGGATCGATCCCCTCTTCTGTTTTGATGCTGATACACCGATAGTTGGAATACACCATCATTGCTCTCAAGCTATTTGAATAATATCGGAACTATGATCGAGATTAGTTTGCGGAAATCCTTGTGCTATTAGTGATCAACATGTCTTTCTTTTTTTCTATCTTAGGTTGCAGAAGCTGAAGAGAAGACCGGAGGTGGCTTACTATTGACTGAGGCCACAAAAGACAAGCCTTCCATTGGGACGGTGAGATTTCCACTTCAAGAAAAAGGCATATCATTAGGATGCTACATTTTTTTTTTTTTTCTGATGACACTATTGCATGTAGAAATATGTCGGAGTTTATTGGAGGGATTATTTAGTGCATGTCGTACCTACTAAAAATGCTGTTACCTCGTGTGTTTGCCCTGAATGTAATAATAGGTGATTGCGGTTGGCCCTGGGCCGTTGGATCAGGAGGGCAATAGAAGGGCATTGAAGATCATCCCGGGGAGCACTGTCATGTACTCCAAATATGCAGGAAGCGAGTTCAAGGGTGCTGACGGTGCTGATTACATTGTTTTGAAGGCGTCCGATGTGATGGCCGTCCTAGCTGCCTCCTAACCAACTCTACATGGGTATTTTTGGTATCTATCAATTCTTCTTCGTGGGGAGCCTGTAAAATTTTGTAGTCATTATTCTGTTGGTACATGGCAAATCTGTAATGACTGTGTGCAGGTTATTCTCAACATCGCTCACCTGATTAGAACACGTGGACGAACATGCTTTCTCATTCTCACCATCGGCGGTGAGCAGAATCCGAGACTATTAGTCAGGCGTTGTATCGCCCCCCTGGAAACGATCGAAGCTCGTCGGTACCGCACGCCTCGAAAGATTGATGTCAATTGATTCAAAGCTCGTCTCATCAGTGTTCTTGCCTACGGCATGGAAGTGAGTGCCGAGGTAGCCTTCAAAAAATGGGTAATCACGGAGACTTGCCGACGGCAGTAGGGTGTCAAAGCGTTGTCTTAAAAAGAAAATCGAATTGACCCACCCAAGATCGTCGAGGAGAATCGAAGGTCGTTCCCACCGCTTTGTTGCACGGCAGCCGCATAAGGGAGACCGCGATGAGCAGAATCCAGGATGTGGGATTGTCACGCAGCCTGCGCAGACCCACTGCGCGAAGATCCGATGTGGCCCCCAGTGTAGCACCAACCACAACGCAGACACGGGAGCCAGTAACCAAACCAGGGGTAAGAAATACCCATAGGCACTTATATAGGACGCAAAACAAGATAGAATTGGATAGAATTGGATAGGGTGCGGTGCTTTAAACTACCCAAACATTTTTACTGGTGCAGATTTTTTTTTTTTTATTTTTATCCAACGGTTATCAAAATTCAGAAGGGGTCTTTAAAACGCTTTCTTGCTTCAAAATTGGCGAACATAAACCTGTTTTGAGTAGAGGCTGCAACGAAGGGATGTGCCCCCAGAAGATTTGCATTCTCAAGGCCCTTTGTCAAAAGAAACCCAAAAATCCCCTTTGTCAAAAAAAACCCAAAAATCTATCATAACATTTGCATTCTCAAGGCCAACGTCAAGTCAGAAAATTTTTGACACCATGGATCTAATGCTCACTGGCTGTTGACTGAAATGATAGGAACTCCCCAAAGGAAGGAAGAATATGTGAATTGCTGAAAAGCATAGGAAAGAGGAGCAAGTTGTGCAAGATGAAACAAATGATTGTGACAAGCATGAAAAGGAAAAGCTGTAAGAAATCTACCATAAAGCACAAACTTTGTTATAGTTTCTCAAGCTGTAAACAAGTAGTTGATCTCAACTCAAGTCCCTTGATTTTGCATACCTCGTACAGTTGGTGACCTAAATGTGACTGAAAAAGATAATAATTCATTTCAAGTCATGGATATGCATTCTTTCTCTTTTTTTTTAATAAAGAATTTAAGTAACAAGAGTGGGATTCGACCTCAGGTGATGAATTGTCTTTACATTGACCAATATTGAAAAGAGACATGGTATGCATATCCTTTTATATATATTTCATCTAACTAAGTTGAATTTAATCGAATATATTTTTTCAACAAAAATTAAAAATCAACAAAAATAACAATCCATAACATATACCAATATCAGAAAACTATGATTAAACATCTAAATCAGAATATTGATTATTAGATTGCAAATCATTTTTCATAAATTAAAAATTCTCATAAATCAATAGACCCGAATTTTAAAACAAGAAAACCATGTTAATCTACTGTATAACTTTGATAAAATCTATTATTTAATCTGTAAATTACATTTTTCATGCTAGGATCACGCATAGACATCATATTTTTTATATCTAAATAACTCATAAAATTTCTGAAAATAAGAAATAATACTAAACATGATCCAACAACTTCTACACATTAAAATCCCAAAATCTAAAAAATCATAATAAAAAAGGGAAGGTCAAGAACCTATATCTCCTAAAAATCGCTCTCATACCATTATTTTTGCGCTATTCTAGTTACTGATATCAGAGCTTGGGGATTGGGACTATAGAAAGAGGGAGGGTCATGAATTAGTACTTTCTGTTCCAAGTGTGAAATTGCTAATAGACGTAAGGTGTCAAAAGGGCAAGGAGACCCGTAAGCACACTGAAAAGGTGAAGCAACGAAACAAAAAGAACAGGGAAGAAAGGCTCATGATCCCCTAGTTTGAAATAGATGTCTGATAGATGGGAAGAAGCTATACAACAATGGTATGCTAATTCCCATACCTCTAAGCTTGACTACCTTGATCTTGCTAAAACCATAAATCCTACAAGAAAAGAACTAGCCCATAATCTTTCGGTTATCTACGACAGAATCTGCCTGTCTAGTAGAGTCCATTTGAAAATTTTCAAGGCCATTATTGAGAAAAATCATAGTCTAGAAAGAGAAATCAAAGGACTCAAGCACTCCATAAAAACCCTCACTGCCTTACTCTCGGAAAATAGACCTCTCACGAAACAAGAAGTGCGAAATTTGGTTGCAGAGATTTCCGAGCAACCAAAACTTGTGGAAGAAGAAGCTCTTCGACTAACTCAAAGCTTAAATCAAAAGCTGCAGAGGGTTGAACAACTTCTATCAAGGATAGAAAAGCAAATTTTTGGATGAACTATCTGTTCTCCAAAAACACCGAATCCTACAAAGAAGCCCTCAAAGCCACAGAGCCTATCGATCCCCCATCCTTAGGATTTCTCAAAACAAACGATTACCTGGGGACCCTTAGCCACCAAGCAGCTATAATTAAACAGCACAACACACAAATCCAACTCCTCACACAAATCGCGGAGGATATAAAAGGGATACGAACGGAACTACAAAACATAAGGGAGCTTCAGCAAGCTAAGACAGGACCACCCCAGAGCATCCCAGAAGATCTGATAACAAAGCTCTCCAATTTAAGCCTAGGTCCCTCAGAAAGACCTAAAGAGGCCAAAGGAAAAATTTTGGTGTTCAAAGATCCTATACAGATCCTGAAACAAGTTCAGAAATGACAACCAGGACTCAGGAAGTCTCCACATCTGCCCCCTTGATCGAAGACCAAATCCGAGATTACAGGAGAAATCAACGCAGGATCTTTAACGCTCGCCAAGCAACAAGGCGAGTAGGACAAAGATTATTTGGAGGTTCAATCTCCACCCAACAGATCCTAGAACAACAAATAGACCCTCAGGCACAACTGAGGTTATCTATGCGTGAAAGATCTACTATAGCACCAGCTGAGGTGCTATACCACTCAAGAAGGGACGATATCCATCACAGGGTATATGTTCACAGGTCTGAAGAAGCCATGCTGGTTACAAACAACCAAGAGGATAGATCCTTCATCATGGAGGAAAGTTACGAAAGGCTTCAGAGGAGTAGAATGCAGTATGTCCACCTAGGAATACTACAAGTACGGCTGCAAACCCTGCATCGACAGGAAGAAGGAACACTAGCGCTACTAGTGTTTAGGGACAATAGATGGATGGATGATCGGTCCATCATTGCCACCATGGAAGTAGACTTGACTCGAGGGAGTCAGCTGGTCTACGTAATCCCCGACATCATGATGACAATAGGGGACTTTTACCGCAATATTCAACTCTCAATCCTTACCAGAGGATATGACACATGGCGGAATGGTGAAGCTAATTTGCTCGTCACCCGAGGGATGGTAGGGCGACTTTCAAATACCCCGAATGTCGCCTTTGTTTATGAGGTTTCAGGGGTGGTGGACTACCTAATAAGCCATGGCGTCCGGGCTCTCCTCGGAAGAAGGTACTCCACAACAGAAATACATGGCAGAGACTGGGTAATTCGACCGACCCAGGTCTCAATACCAATGCAGCCATCTGAAGTGAGAAGCCGCAATCTGATAGATGGAAGAATATCCATAAGTTTCGACAACTACAAAGCAGCATCCACGTCAAGCCGGATCAGTTACAACACCGCTGATGACGAAACATTCAGCGATGAAGAGGAAATCCGAAGCCAAACAATTGCTGTCAAAATCCAACTATCCGACAATAGCGAAGGTGAAATAGAGGAATTACGTGATAACCTTAACTATTGGTTTCAGGATAATCACGTTTCATAAGGTGGTGGGGAACGGGAACTACCATACCCCCAAAAATTCAAAGAAGAAGTAGTAGCAGCAAGCCTGGAGGAAGACTTGGCAATGGAATATTCGCAACTAGCAAGACTATCTCAGCAGATATACTCATCCTCCGCTGTCTCAAACTACAGACCACCGACAGATACTACCATGGGGCCAGCAAATTACCCCCCAGCAGTAAATGTTGAGTCTACAAGCCAAAGACCAACCTTTGAAGGCTACACAAGGCAACCAAGGTTCAAAGCAAAAGATTTTTCAGAAATTTGGAACCTTCCATCAGCCTTCCAGGAACAAGGAGCCATGTTCATAATCCCATCCCAGTTGGGAATGTTCGACGAGGTATTCATGAGGTGGGAATCTATCACAAAGAATTTGGTTTCCCTTCAAGGATTTACTGACCCACAGGCTAAAATGGAATTTATTGAAAACCTACTAGGCGAATCTGAAAAATTAGCCTTGATACAATGGCGAATGGCGTATCCAGAGGAATACCAACTTCTGATAGCCAACGCTGATGGCACGAGAGGAACTAAGAACAATATTTATTTTAGAAGATCCATTTCAGGGATCAACAACCGCCCAAGAAGAAGCATACAGAGACCTCGAAAGGTTATCCTGCACTAACCTGAAATACATTATACAATTCCTAAATGATTATATAAGGCTTGCATCCAAGACAGGACGGTTATTCACAAGCCTAGAGCTCTCGGAAAAATTATGGTCAAAGATGCCTGGAGAGCTGGGAAGAAAGATAAAGGGAGCGTTCGAAGCTAAATACAGGGGAAATACGATAGGGGTCATCCCAAGAATTCTTTTCTCCTACAAATACTTAGAAGCAGAATGCAAAGATGCTGCATTCAAAAGGGCATTAAAAGACTTATCTTTCTGCAGTGAGATGCCAATCCCAGGATACTACAATAAACTGGAAAGGAAATTTGGGGTACGAAGATCCACTACTTATAAAGGTAAACCCCACTCATCACATGCCAGGATTGAGAAGAGAAAGCACCTAATTAGAAATAAAAGGTGCAAATGCTACCTGTGTGGCGAAGAAGGACATTTCGCAAGGGAATGCCCAAATGATAAAAAGAATATCAAAAGGGTAGCGATGTTTGAACAATTTGAGCTTCCTGAAGACTACGAGATTCTATCAGTACAGGAAGGAGAAAACCAGAGTGATGCCATCTACTCCATATCTGAAGGAGAAGACGTTGAAAACCTAGAATATGGTATCCACTCTTTTACTCAAAATTTTTTTGCACTAATTGAAGATAGCAGGACCTGGTGGATAGGACCCGAGTCAGGCTACAAAGCAAGGGTCCAAGTCTCCCAGACCCAAGCAGAATGCCACCATGTGTGGGAAATCAACGGGGACCTACCAGCAAACCTAGAAAAGTGCAACTGCTGCAAACGAGTCTCTCAAAGAAGACACAGGAGGCACTGCCCCTTGTGTAAAATCACCTCAATGTGGGATGTGCAGCATGTATTACTTTGACAAAAGCACTCCTGTAGCACAAGAAGAACCAGTCAGGTACGAACCAAGAAATCTCCTTCAACAATAGCAAGATTATATTAACCATTGTGAAGCAGAGATTAGGAAACTTAAAATGGCCTTAGAATCAGGAAAAGACCAAGGAACTTAAAGAAATGCATATCCAAGCAATTACCACAGCACAAGAAAACCTACGCCTGCAACAGGAAGTACAGGAATGGAAAGAAAAATACAGCTAGCTTGAGCAAGAAGCCATGGAGGTCGAAAGACTAAGACTGGAAAGGGCTGACTTACAAAGAGAAATACTGGAATTAAAAAACAAAGAAGAAACTGAAGAAGCATTCGTTCTATTGGCGGAAGAAACCCAGAAGGTCCTATCAGTAAAAACAAAAGAGGCAAGCGGCCCAAGAAAGGCCAAAAATATGATGTTCAACATGAAGGTACAAATAGAAATACTAAACATTCCGCGATTCGAAGTTAATGCTATATTAGATACTGGAGCAACAACCTGCTGCATAGACGAGAACGCTGCACTAGATGATGCAATGGAGGCAAATCCCTACACAGTACATTTCAGCGGAATTTCCTCGAAGACGACTGCGAACAAGAAATTAAAGGAAGGTAAGATGACAATAGGGGATAATACCTTCAGAATCCCCTATACTTATGCCTTCGCAATAGAATTAGGAGACAACATCCAGATGATAATCGGATGCAACTTTATCAGGGCAATGCAAGGAGGAGTTAGGATTGAAGGTAACATGGTTACTTTTTATAAAAACCTAACAACTATCAACACCCTGCCTTACATCCCAACAGCCGCAGCAATAGAAGAATTGGACCTAGAGGAAGATAATTATATCCAGATCCAAGAGGCAGTATTTTATTCAGCAGAAGCTCAGCAAAGCGACAAATATATAACGGCCAAGTTCAGAGGCCTATTGGACCAACTGAAAGCCCAAGGATACATAGGGGAGGATCCCCTAAAACATTGGGGAAAGAAAAAAATAACTTACAAACTGGAGATAAAAAACCAAGATTTTGTGGTAGAAGACAAACCACTGAAACACCTAACACCACAGGCAAAAGAGGCTTTCTCCAGGCATGTGAAAGCGTTATTGGACATTGGGGTCATCAGGCCAAGCAAAAGTAAGCACCAAACTACTGCCATAATTGTCAATTCTGGAACTACTATTGACCCCATAACAGGAATTGAAAAGAAAGGAAAAGAGAGGATGGTTTTCAACTACAGGAGGCTTAATGACATCACAGAAAAAGATCAATACAGCCTTCCCGGCATCAACACCATCCTTAAGAAGGTCAGCAATAGTAAAATTTACTCAAAATTTGATTTAAAATCTGGCTTTCACCAGGTTGCTATGCACCCGGATTCTATAGAATGGACCGCATTTTGGGTCCCCGAAGGACTATATGAATGGCTGGCAATGCCCTTTGGTCTCAAAAACGCCCCGGCCGTGTTTCAAAGGAAAATGGACACCTGCTTCATGGGCACAGGACATTTCATTGCAGTATATATTGACGATATTCTGGTCTTCTCAGAGAATGAAAAAGACCATGCACAGCACTTAGCTCGAATGTTGGAGATATGCCAGGAGAACGGCTTAGTCTTAAGCCCTTCAAAAATGAAAATTGCGGTAAGAGAAATTGAATTTCTCGGGGCAGTTTTGGGAAATTCTAGAATCAAGCTACAACCCCATATTATCAAAAGGATCATTGGCTATCAAGAAGAAGATCTCACTACAAAGAAAGGCCTCAGATCGTGGTTAGGAATCCTAAACTATGCAAGAAACTATATACCCAACCTGGGCAGGCTTTTAGGCCCGTTATATTAAAAAACAAGCCCAACCGGAGAGAAAAGGCTAAACGAACAGGATTGGAAATTAATTAGAGACATCAAAAACCTGGTACAAAATCTCCCAGATCTAGAGGTACCCCCAGAAGACTGTTTCATACTACTTGAAACAGACGGATGCATGGAATGATGGGGAGGAATCTGTAAATGGAAAAAACAAAAACATGACCCCAGAAATACGGAAAAAATATGTGCCTACGCTAGTGGAAAATATAGTCCAATCAAGTCCACCATACACGCTGAAATGCATGCCGTTATGAAAACTCTAGAGGCGTTAAAAATTTATTTTTTTGATAAAAAGGAGATCATCATCAGAACGGACTGTCAAGCAATAATAAGCTTCTTCAACAAGTCTGCCCAAAACAAACCCTCAAGGGTCAAGTGGATGGCATTTGTGGACTACATTACCGGAAGCGGCGTGGAAGTCAAATTTGAGCACATCGAAGGGACCAGTAATATTCTAGCCGACTCTTTATCCCGACTAATAAATATTTTGATTTCAGGATGGTCGAACGAACAGATACTCCTACTAACAGAAGCCACCCAAGAGGTTCAAGCCCAGCCGAATCCAAGGGCAACAATGCACCTGAGTCAACTAATAAACCAGGTGACCTCCTCACACAATACCAACAAGAACTGGATAAGCTCAAATCCAGAATGCAAAGGCCAGGAGGACTCCCACTCAATGAGATGGGACTCGCGGAAAGAAGACTCGGAGCAATTCAAAAGGAAGCCGCCCGACAAGCATGTGAGGCACTTCAGCAATTCAGGGACATCCACTCAATGAAGACAAGAGAGTATCAAAAAAGGAGTGGAGGAAAAGACAACTGGTACAAAGACTGGTTACCAGTTGTCCTCCAGCAATAACAACAGCTGGAAAGAGCTTTGGCGTTAACAAAAGATGTTTCACAAAGGACAACCGGCTTCAGCCTTTAGGAGCATGGCGGACCCCTACAATAGCTGGAGCGTATCTACTTTTCTTTGCCGCCAAGAAAAGACGAGTTGAGCCTCGGGGAGCCACTCGTAGTGTCACTAATAATGGTATGAAGGAATCTGCTTTCCTTTGCCACCAAGTAAAGACGAGTTGAGCCTCGGGGAGCCACTCGTAGTAATGGTACAAAGGAATCTGCTTTCCTTTGCCACTAAGAAGAGTTAGAAATATATCAGGTGAAAGGATAAGAATACGATGGGGCCCAATGAGTACCCGGTTCTCACCTCTCCCTCTATATATTTCCTAGTTCAGTCTCTTGCAGAACACGGTCGAAAAACCAGAGTTCTACTTGAGGAAATTAAGAGTCTCTATCCAGTCTTTTGTAAGCATTTTAAGCTTTCACTAGTTCTTTGTGCTTATCATTTCTTACAAATTTCTGGAAGTTCCGCTACTTATTTATGCGCTATTCTAGTTACCGCACCATTATTTATGCGCTATTCTAGTTATGCGCTATTCTAGTTGGCAATGGAATATCCGCAACTAGCAAGACTAGTGAAAGAGGGAGGATCATGAATTAGTACCGGAGGGTGCGGATATTCTAGTTGCCAAGTCTAGTGAAAGAGGGAGGGTGCGGATATTCCATTATTTAAGCGTGGTCTGTAGTCCACGCTCACCGCACCATTATTTCTTCTTTGTAACATGCTGAAGATAATGGTGAAGATATGCCATTCTTGGTAACATGCTCGAATGTTGAAGATATGCCACATAACTCCCAATCTCGAACCCAAATCTCCATGTGCACTAACTAATTGCAAACCTAAATCTCGTCAACCGTTGCCAACAAACAAATCAAGAACGTCAAGGCTTGTTGGACGCCAACCACAACAAGTTCAAACAAAGACATCGAGATGCGAGTGTTCATCCAAGAAACTAAAGGAAAACACACCGTAAAGAAGACATCGAAAGAAGAAAATATTAAAGAAACGGGGTATGCTCGATCGCATAGTACCAGAGGCGGCAGAGGGGGAAAGGTCATTGGGCCTACGCCTTCCGCAGCCTGAGGAGGGACGAGAGGCCGCGCTCGCCCAAGAAAGGCGCCTCCAAGGCAAGGGAGGAACTCCTGACGCGATGGATCCAGGAGACGCAGAGGCCCGATATCAGACCCCGCCTCGGCGACGGTTACCACCGCCGCTCCCGATCTGACGTTACTGTTCGAGAAGAAAGTGGGGGGAAAGGCCGACGACACCAAATATATAGAGAGAAAACGGGTCGGATTCTTTTGACGGATGTGCAACATCCGTTTACGAACATTTGGGCTCCGAACATCGAACTCCAACAAAGAATATTTTTCTTAAAAACATAATATGCATATATAATGAATAATATAGTGAATAAGGATAATAGGAATGAAATAGAGAGAATTTGCTTTTGATAACTGAAATAGAAATATTATACATAATTAAATGAAATAAAAAAAAACTTAAAATAGACTTTGAATAATACCATATTTAAACTACCATATGAGCTGATTTTTCAAAAACAAAAAAATCTTTTTTTAAGGGGATTGATTCTAAGGATACTTCAAATGTTTCTTTTAACACTCCAAACAATTGGAGTTTGATAACCATAATACACAACTATTACTGTCATGTTTAGACATGTTTGGTAAGGGTTGAAACAACAACCCCTCTATAAAGAGGTAAACCTATGTTATAGGTTATCACCCCTTCTCACACGATGGAAAACTCCATTGGAAATGGAAGTTGCAACTCAAACCAATATCTTTATAGGCAAAATATAACGGAGTGTCACAAAGCATAATTTAATATACAGAGCAGGCATCATTGTTTCTTCCCAATTCGTCCAATGAATTCACAGCATACATGAACCCGTGATACACTAGACAAGCTATTTACATGCAGTTTGAAGAGATTCCAATCGCTTATTGAAGCTGTTAACAGTTGAATCGTTGATCCCTGCCAACACCATCTCTCTATGCAATATGTAGGAAGATTAATCAATCATGGGTACACTCCTATCTGAACGAACTCATACATTGCCGGCTGAAGCGGCCTTATTTGCACCTTGCAGCTGCTCCATGGGGGAGCTTGTGATGCTACCAACAGAGCCATGGGTCTGGGAGCTCAACTGCGGACTCGCCGGTGCAGCTGCAGGATTACCACTATTATTCATGTGCTGCAATGCACCGGAGCTCAACTGTTGGGGACTCATTGCAGTCTGTTGGCCGATCTGTTGGGGACTGATCTGCTGGTGCTGCATCACCATGGCTGTTGGGGAACCCACCATTGGTGGAGAACCAACCTGAGGCTGCTGCAATGGAGAGCTTATCTGCTGCTGCATTTGCTGCTGCTGCTGCTGTTGTTGCTGCTGCTGTAGCTGTTGCTGCTGAAGGTGCTGTTGCAGATGTTGCTGCTGCTGAGGATTCAGGTAAAAGTTGGTTCCAGGTATTTTAGGAGGACCCATAGGTGACATTGCACCCCGCTGGCTCATATTTGCTCGGTTCAGTGCACCCAGCATAGACAGGCCCGGCGAACCTGGATGCATCTGGTTGGTATTTCCTGCCATACCAGTAATTCCAGACTGACCATACAGACCTCTACTTTGTGCCATCCTCAGCTTTGTTGCCATTGCAGCGGCAGCAGCTTGGGCAGGTGAAAGAGAACTTGAGCGGGGACCAGGACTGAAATTGGATGCAGATGCAAGGTTCATCTGGTGGGGACTAATGTTGCCCAAGCCTGAAATAGGCCCCATGGGGGAAGATATGCCGCGGACACCACCCATGCCTATGACATTGCTCAGGCCACCGATACTCATCACACTGTGTCCCATGCTAATATTTGGATTAAGCCCCATCATCACCTTCCTTGCAAGCTGTGGCTGCTGTTGTTGCTGTTGCTGTGCCTGCTGCTGCAGCATCTGTAGCTGCAGAGGAGTCGGCTTGCTGTTTACCATCTGATTAGTGTTCATCTGCAGATTTGACGCCTGACCCATTATCTGAGAGATTGGATTTGTCGTGAGCAGTGGAGATGACCTCTGAACATGACTGACTGAAAGTTGTTGCTGTTGTTGCAATTGTGATTGTGTATTCTGCTGCAGCTGCTGTTGCTGTTGCTGCTGTTGAAGCAAAGATTGATCGACCTGCTGTATCCTAGCAGGCATAGCAGCGCCTGGGATATAACCTTGTGATATCGCCAGTGCCTGGCTGTTGTTTGCAGATGTCAGCATTCTTGGATTGGTTGAAGGGTTTTGGGAAGAATTGATAGGTCCCACACCATTGGCAACAGCTGGGGCAGCTACTTGCAGTGGCTGACCTGTAGCTAGTTCTGCTTGTTTCATTTCAGATGCAGTGCCATCTGACATTATTCCTGAAACTGGGGCCAAATTACTTGGAGGAGCAACCATGCGGATCGGTACAGGTCGGATTTGATCGTCAGTTTTCTGATATCCATCACGGTCCATCTAAATAAAAAGAAACTCAGGAGTTTGATAATCTGGGTTGATTGACTTGAAAATCAGATATTCAACATCTAGGTCTTGCTTGGAATACTTACCAGTATAGCAAACTGTGCTGCAAGCAAATCTGCATGGTGCTGATACAAGTAGCAATATATAAGATATGATGAAATAGTTCAAGTCAAATATGTATGAAATTGGACCCAGCAGAAGGGAACTCACAGTTGTGGACAAGGTCAGATGGTAATCATGACTATCAGAATCATCCACACATCCATACTGCATTGATACCGTGCCATCAAAGGGCTTCTCAGTCATCGTCAACCTCATAGGAACTAGAAAGAATAAAGTATTCCAAATCAGCAAACTATAAAAACCAGTTGTCAGCTTAGAATAGCTTGTTGGTTTTTAGCTTCCAGGAAGCT
Source organism: Musa acuminata AAA Group (assembly GCF_036884655.1). NCBI lineage: Eukaryota > Viridiplantae > Streptophyta > Magnoliopsida > Zingiberales > Musaceae > Musa > Musa acuminata. Next base: position 7,543,933 of record NC_088337.1, on the reverse strand, counting down.
AGGTTTAAGCAAGGTAAACCTTGATACAGCCGTTCACTGCGCAAGAAGTTCATTGTTCTGGCCTTATAAGTATTGATTGTTCCACCAATTAGAGACTTCGACATGGGTTTTATTTGGTCTGTGAAATCTTCACAATTGAATGAGTCAGAGAGATAAAATGCAAGTTGCTGAGTTGAATACTGTACTGGTTCCCTTGCAGGATATTCATCGACTGTGTTCTTCTTGATATTGAGTTGGTATCTGATGCCAAAAGCAGAACAAATTAGCAATGACCAATTTACTGACATCAACATTGTCACTCACTCATGTAAATCCAAAACGTTCTGAAATGATGTTCCTAATATCTACAGTGGCACTTGTGGAAACTATTGAAGAAATGATTCCGTACATATGTCCAATGTTTTCTCACATGTGCTCCTAAACTATATATATACAGTCTGTTGAAATATTAGCATGGAAAAAGATAAGACACAAACTGCAGAAATTAAAACAGAACCAAATATTTGAATTAAATACCACGATAAATGCAGTGTGAAAAACAAGAAAAATAATCACTACAAATTATAAACATACCTCTGGGCTACCGCATCAATTTTTGCAAATCTCTCAAGAATGACTTGATCTCCCACAGGTGCAGTCCCAATTGACGGGCTGTTAGCAATCAGTGGAAAGTTCACATTATTAACACTGGCAGGAGATCCAACTGCACTCACAGCTGGTGTCTTTGAATTTTGTTTGCGTTTACCAGTCCCTGAGGTCTGGTGTTGTCGCACAGAATCACTGGGACTAGAAGTCACAGAAGGGGCACCAATTGCAGCATTAGTATTTGCTGCTAACTTATCCTTTTGCACTCCCATAGCAGAAGCTGTTGCGACACCACCAAACTGCCCACCTACGGAACCACTAGAGATCTCTCCCGATCTTGATGACACTGGCGACTGAACCATGGGCCCAGAAGAGACTCGTGGACTGGGCACTGATTTCCTCCTTTGAAGTGCATCATCCTTTCCCATGTCCTTCTCAGGTACTGGTCGTGCATTCGTCCACTGGACAGCAGTTGGAGGATGGTTTCTCATAGATGAGTGCTGCAGCAAATGTGCTCGTGACTGTTGCAGATCAAGAGCACTGTTATCTGAGTCCAGAGCATCTTTAGATCTCTCAAGTTCTTGCCTATCTGTCTGTTCTTCCTTAGCACCAAATCTCATACCTTGTTGATTAAAGTAAAAAGATGTTCCCTGCTCACGATTAGGTACATTATTTATCGCGGAAGAAGGATATCTTTGACCAGCCAAAGTAGAAGAGTACTGAATCCCCTTTATGTCTAGCTGTGACTGTAAAAGTTGGTTTTTCCATTGCATATCTGTACCTGCCAGTCCAACCAATTGAGGGCCTGTTTGCTGCTGCTGCTGAATGCCATCTAGTCCTATTGGTGTCTGCTTTTGTCTCTTCATGGCTGCTGCCATAGATGTCAACTGGGCATCTGGATTCTCCCGCTTCATGGAAACAGGAGAATTACTTCCGATGGTGTCAGTATAAGAGCTCATCATGTTCTGAGATGATGACATTTTTGCATTAACCCCAGAAAAACTGCCTGGAAGTCCAGATGCATGATCATGTGCAACAGTAGCTGAGTTGATAGCTGGTTGAAGCTTGGACTGGGAAGGCAACGGCAAGGCAGCTCTGATGACTTCCTGTCCATAAGTGTTAGGTCTGAAAGATGGAATCCCACTTGATCCATGTTGCATGGGAATGTTCTCATAAACTTGTTGAAGTGATGCATTGGTTATTTGGGTTCCTGGACCTCCTGCTACACAGTTAGCATTCATGGGTATCCTATCAATGCAGGTATTCTTTTCAGAATTTTCGATACTGTTAGTAATAGTCACTTCAGAAACTTGTTGCAATCTCCTCCTTTTACCAATACCAAGATTAAGCTGCAAAAAGAAATTTGAGGAAACATAAGTAACCTGTGTCACATAGCTGAAGTGATCTTTAATTAACTCAAAATACCTTACTAGCACTAGAGTCTTTACAAAGTCTGTCCAACATTGGAGTAGGGTCTAAACAAAGACGTGGTTGTATAACTTTCAAAATTCGTGCCTCCACTTCCTGTGAAACAAAACAATATCAGTTCATGACTCAGTACTGAGAATGTTCTCTTTGACGATACAAAAAATGGCATGCTCACCATGAGGTCACTATACGTCCAAGAATCATCAGCTATTAAAGGCATGTCCTTAACAACATTTTCCAGTGACATCCTTAATCGCACTTTATGTAAAATTGGAACCACATTGGAAGCCGAAATAACAGTTCCTTGTTCAGATGTGCAATTTCTATAGTCCCGTACCTGCATAGAGTAATAACTGTCTTTATACAAAATCAGGCAGATGCTACATAGGGCACATTTGCAATAATTTAATTTTGTTGATTTATTTTTCTAAAGAAACTTAAAATTAAGGAAACAGGCTTGACAGTGATCATGTTTATGTTTGTTATTCTCCAAAAGCATTTTAAAATTACTAAAAGTTTACAAAGCACAGATTTTCTTCTATCCATCCCAGTCAGGTAATTGTTCACCACATGACTCATGAATAATTGAGAATTACCCAATCCATTAGCCACAGTAGGCACCGATGCATCACATGTATTAGGTGTAATTTGCTTCTAAAACCTGACAGTTCACTAGGAGCCATAACAAACTCAAAGAAGCAACCAAATAAATGTGTTTGCAATATTATGACTTCAACAGTTAAGGACAACAGTTGTAAATTAATAGCAATAAGGTGATTTTCTAACCAAACCTGGCCTTATGAAACCAGGGTTGAAGGCAACCTTCTCAAATTACATGTTATCATGTCACCTACTGCTAACCATTAAAACAGATAAGGTTCAGTCATAATACCAACTAAAATTGTTTAAGCCATGAGCTGCCTCCTAGGTGGATATGTTCCATAGAGAAGTAATCAAGTTCCATTCAAATTATCTTTTATATACTTTGTAGTTATGCAGATCTAGGTTCCACAAGCTTAGCAAGGTCAAGGTGTAACACCCCAGTCAGTTTCATATCAGAAGTGAGCAAGATTAAGATTGACTTATAAAGGTCTGATGGGATACTACTATCAACTTCAACTTAAATATCTTGACCAATGGCTTAGGCAAAACAAAGTTGATAGATCAATTATCTCATCAGACCGGGTCATGACACAAGAGGATTAGACAAGATATAGTCACTTTAATGATAGGTCAAATACCATTAATCAAATATACAGTATACAGCATTATTCTAGTTTCAAATTTGGCCCGACATTGAAATATAGGTTTCATTTGTCAAACAGGAGTTTTAAAAATTAAGAAGGGTATAGGGAGCCACAAAAAGAGAAACAAAAAGAAAACGACAAATATGAATTTATGTTAACTTGTAGAAAACAAATAACAGAACATTTTGAGTCACAAATCAGTTGCTTTGGGACACTAACAAGTGGTTGCAACTTTTAGGCCAAAATTACAAAAGAGAATCTACAAAAAACATGTGTGTGTGTGTGAAGACATTCAAACTATGGACTTCGTGTTGATAAAATATTTGCAAGAAAACACAATATCCTAAGTTTTCATAAATGTAGATGCTTGAAAACCAGGTTTTGTTCTGTTGGTTCATTGCTTGAATGTGACATCAAGATGCTCACTATGATAAAGCTTGTCAAATTCCCTTTTTCTAGAGCCCCCCAAAGTTTAAAAAATGTTGGATGTCTACACTGTGCTAAAACCGAAACCAATAAGAAAGAGATCATTCCCAACAGTTTCTTCTCCTTTTCTTTTGAGTGACCTCTTTCATGCTTAGTTTTAACTTCTCTTGGGATTAGCAGCATCCATGGAGGATGAGATCATGATGCCAACAAGTCATATAAATCTGTCATATACTGTAGAAAGTTGTTCAGATTTTAGTTATAGCTAGCACCACACTGTTCAGAGTAGTATTATGATGATATGCTAAATAATGAGCTTTTTATCTTGGTTCCAAGTTTAGAAATTTATCACATGTTGTCCTTAAGATATCATAGGTCAGTTTCAAATAAAATTGAATATGCAGATCCATGTTTGTCCTTAAGAAATGATAAGTCAAATTCAAATACAGCAAATGTCACCATGACAAGACAAATAAGTAAATTATAATTCTTTAGGTAAAAAGTTAACCTTATAAATCCTTGTAATACGAAAGTCAACCATAATAAATCAATTTACTTGATTTCTCATTGTAAGCATAAAAATATAAAAAAAGCTTAATCCCAGAGTTTCATTTGTCAAACAGGAGTTTTAAAAATTAAGAAGGGTATAGGGAGCCACAAAAAGAGAAACAAAAAGAAAACGACAAATATGAATTTATGTTAACTTGTAGAAAACAAATAACAGAACATTTTGAGTCACAAATCAGTTGCTTTGGGACACTAACAAGTGGTTGCAACTTTTAGGCCAAAATTACAAAAGAGAATCTACAAAAAACATGTGTGTGTGTGTGAAGACATTCAAACTATGGACTTCGTGTTGATAAAATATTTGCAAGAAAACACAATATCCTAAGTTTTCATAAATGTAGATGCTTGAAAACCAGGTTTTGTTCTGTTGGTTCATTGCTTGAATGTGACATCAAGATGCTCACTATGATAAAGCTTGTCAAATTCCCTTTTTCTAGAGCCCCCCAAAGTTTAAAAAATGTTGGATGTCTACACTGTGCTAAAACCGAAACCAATAAGAAAGAGATCATTCCCAACAGTTTCTTCTCCTTTTCTTTTGAGTGACCTCTTTCATGCTTAGTTTTAACTTCTCTTGGGATTAGCAGCATCCATGGAGGATGAGATCATGATGCCAACAAGTCATATAAATCTGTCATATACTGTAGAAAGTTGTTCAGATTTTAGTTATAGCTAGCACCACACTGTTCAGAGTAGTATTATGATGATATGCTAAATAATGAGCTTTTTATCTTGGTTCCAAGTTTAGAAATTTATCACATGTTGTCCTTAAGATATCATAGGTCAGTTTCAAATAAAATTGAATATGCAGATCCATGTTTGTCCTTAAGAAATGATAAGTCAAATTCAAATACAGCAAATGTCACCATGACAAGACAAATAAGTAAATTATAATTCTTTAGGTAAAAAGTTAACCTTATAAATCCTTGTAATATGAAAGTCAACCATAATAAATCAATTTACTTGATTTCTCATTGTAAGCATAAAAATATAAAAAAAGCTTAATCCCAGAGTTTAAAGATAAAAAAGGGCCAACTGCCGTGTTGAGCTTAACCATCTGACCAGTAGAAGTGATCGGTTTCACAATAGGAAATGCAAAACTTTGCCAAAGTTCCCATTGCCAAGCGCCAATCATTTTAGACCAAACTTCAACCCTTGGCCAACTCATAATTAAAAGAAAAAACACATAGTAAACGCAAAACAACCAGCACATCAGATGGGGTATGAAAGAGGCAGTCCCCTCGAGTACATGAAATTAAAGTGTATGCATACAGACAAACTTGATCCATCACTTTGTCAACCACACTTACAATAATGATAATGGATCTAGTCAATTCTAAAGTCAACATACCATATGTAATGATCACAAACAGAAGGCAACCATAAAGAAAACAAACAAACTTTTTGAAAAACCACCAAAATCAATTACATTGCAAGTACCACAATGTACAAATGAGTGTTAAACATAGTAAAATCAGGAATTGCTTACCTCACAGACAATGGTCCCATCAAAGTACTTGCTAGGTATATCATCAAGAATGTCTCCTGGTAACCAACCTGACTCAATTGCCTCCAAGAACAACACACATAATAAAAAAGGTAAGTGGAATCAATGTTAATCAAGATGAAAGAGGATATGATAATGGACTATTTCAGATGTCTCAAACAAAGAAAATAAGCAAAAACAAGCATAGAATTTGAGTAAAGATTGGCTGCATCTTTATCATACAACACAAGGAAATCTTGTGCTGCATTTAATCGGGATGAAATTGACGTTGGGTAATCATGACATCTCATCTTTAGAAGTAAAGAACGGAGTGAGCTTTTTGTATGTTGAAATAAAGATGCTTTTCTAAACCACATTACAGCATCACATTTAAATCCTCAATTTTTTACATTATGTTTTGTCAGTGTTAGGTTAGGTGTAGCACAGTTTTGACTGTGAGAGAGCTGTCAATTTTTTTTCAATCAAATGTCAGTAAAAATTAGACGCAAAAACTAACTACTTGTTGATAAACAATTCGTGAATCAAATTTTAAAGAAAAAGCAACAGCATACTGTATGCAAATAAACATCAACATGTAGATACCCACAGATATCTTCAGCATACATACTCATCTGCAGCCTAAACCTAGATGCTTGCTTCATTTTAGTCTAAAGAATGGCCCATGTCATTTGCCAGGATTGTACAGATTCTAGAATTCACAGAAACTGGAACTAGAGATTCAGGCTTTGCATCGAACGAACTTTTTATACAGATTATAAAGTTACAAGCTAGACAAAATTATTTAGCCAAGCCCAAGCCCGGGCAACCTAATTCCTTATAGCTAAGCTAAGAACAGAGTAGCCTTTGGTCATACCATCAATGTCAAAGATTGCAAAACTGAATATCTCACATCATTACCATACTGATTTGGATAATATTAATGCATTTTTTAATACCATGTTGAAATATTTACCAAGTCAATTGCAGCACATGGATCAAGACAAGCAGCTAGGGTTGTTCATAAGAGATTTTATTGTAGCAGTAAAGCAGCCCAAAATAAAGCTTCAGTTAATTAAAAAAGAAAGAAGGGTAAGCACACAAATGGAACTGCACAAAAAGGACTTCGTATTTGCAGAATTTATACTTACAGAAAAAAGGCTCTCTGATGCCCTGTCATATGGATGCAACGACTTCACATCCTGAAGTAGAGTTTGACCATTCTCTACCTGAAAATTGGAAATTAAGTTGGGATATTAAAACTGTAATAAAAGATGCAACAAGGACAAATGGAAAATAAACACACGGAGATCTAGATTATGTTTGCTTTCTAATTTTAACAAACCTCAGTAGGTTTCCCAATGGAATATCCCTTCGGAAAAAGGTTCAAGGTAAAAGAGACCTCATGCTCTGCCACAGTATTCAAACAAATGAAATAGCTTATTACAACTGATAAATTTTGTGTTAATGGTCAATAACTACTAATCAAAATTACCTGGCAATAGATGATCAACACCATTTACAGCCTCAGGGATATCAACCTACAATATAGGATATTTTAGGGGGAAAAAAGAGTAATAAAGATATAAGATTGCTTTCCAGAAGCAGCAATGCCATATAAAAGTAATATCATTGGCAAAAAAGCAGTCATTTAATATGCTGGAAAATGTATACAATTACAAAAGGTCAATAGAACATTAGGTGCCTCAATAAATGAGCATGTTTAATATTAACAAGACCGAATGACTCTGGTACACAACTAAAGCATGTGTCATCACAAATAAGCAAAACAAAACAACTTCAGATGAGTCATTAATATAGAGCAGAGTGCCACAAAGTTTGTTTTGATATCACAATTAAACCAAATGCTCAACATCAGTAAGTTTTAGACAACTAACAGAGAGTAAGAAAGAAGTAGATCAAGAAAAAGTTAAGTATAATAATAATAAGTATGAAACTTCAATAAATATGACTGATAAATATGATTGGAGACCTTAGAAAGTGAAGGATTTCTCTGATTAATGAAAGGAAAGAAAAAAAAAAAAGCAAACTCGATTTGATTTAAACTCTCAGTAATCTGGTTTGCTTAGTGTTGGAGCTAAATCGGGCGTGTTGCTGTCAGCAACAGGAAGTTTAGTTAAAAATAGAAAAAAAGATACTGCTCCAAGTTTGGTCTAAGATTTTGATGAACTGAATAATGAACAAGCTGAAAGCATGCAAAAGGCCAGATATGAAAGTAAAAGCTTTCTCTCTTTCTTTAAACCAGTCTGAAAACTTCCAGAATTTGATTTCTCTCTCAAGGATGTTAAAAGGGCAGAATCGAAAAAAAAAAGACTATTCAACTCCAGATAACAGAAAAGAGAACAATATATAGCCAAAAAAAGAGTAAGAAAAAGAAAGAGAATATTTTATATGCGCAGAACAGTACGCCATACAAGAAAATCGTCGTATATGAAAATGGATCTCAAACTCGAGATATAGCAACTTCTCAACACCAAGGCCAGGATGTTAAAAAGAGCAACTATGTAACTCCAGATAACAGAACTTAAATCAAAAAAGAGAAAAGAAAAAAAGAAGGGTTTTGTATGCGCGCAACCAGGCGTAAGCCAGCCCAGAAAATCGTCGTATCTGAGGATGGATCTCAAACTCGCGATACATCAAGTCATAACCATCGATAAAACAACAAACTCGGGCCAGATCGCGATCACAGGTACCCCCGATTCGAAGTCTTGTAGGGTTGGTCAGAACCAGAAAACGTACAAAAGGACTGCAAAATCCAAGCGGCTACCAGGCACAGAAACACGAAAGCAGCAAATATTACAACGAAGAGCAGCCAAAAACCCGTCTTTTCTCCAAAAAAAAAGACCCTCAAAGCAAACCAAGAACCATGAATCGCCCAGTCTCAACCAACGATAAGCTAATCCACGCGAATATACCGACGAAAAACGCAAGACAAGCAGGAGATTCAAAGGAAGGAGGAGCCGAACCTCGCGCTTCGACCCAGTACGAACGAGAACACGAGAGCTCTCTCCCGATAGGCCGGTCTCTTCCTGCACCAGCGTCGGCTTCGGACGGAACCGCTTCCCGGTCTTCGAGACCTTGAAGGACACCCCCATCTCCCCCCTGCTCCTCCTCCTCCTCCGCCGCCGCCGCCGCCGCTCCCTTCTCTAGCGGGCCATGGATCCGCAGTCCGGCCAAAAGTTGGCGATAGGAAATCCTACAAGAACCCTAAGCCCCAAAGAGCTATTCTCGATTGGCATCAACAAGAGCCTTGTCCTTCCCCTCCTGATGTAAAGCTCTTCCCTTTACCTTCTTCGGCTGCTGGCCTCCGAATAGAGGTATGGAATAGTCTGAGAGAGAACCAACTAGTCTCACAAGGCTATGGATGTGGCCCAAAAGAACGGCCCAAGTCCAATCCATAAACACAAATTATAGTGGCCGAATTCCTTTTCTTTTTTGGATAAATTTCAAGAAAAAAACACCTCTTAGAACGTTCCTATTTATCATAATATCTAAAATATCTTCTAATAAAATAACTAAAATATTACCTGATTATATACCTTATGGATCGATCTAATCGATTTATTTTTCATTGTATTTATTATATATATTAATAGCATTTTAGAATAATATTTTGGTTCAGCAAATTCCAGACAGTACAGACTTTTTTTTATAAAAAAAATTATATTAATAATAAATAAAATATTTGAAATTTCAATTTTATTTAAAATTTAAAATTTATTTTTATATACTTAAATATTATTCTAAAACAAATACTTGGATTGTGTTTTTTTTTATGGCATATAGAATTTTTTTCTAATTTACCAATTCTTAATATATTGAATTGGACCAAGAGAAAGAATGACCATAGTAGAATTTTAAAGAGTATAGGCTAAATTTTTTTTTTTTTATTGCCAAAAAGTATGAATATAGCTTATTTATTTTTGTAAAATTATATATCCTAATATTATTATTATTATTATTATTATTATTCAAAATATATCCCTTCCATTAATATCCATCCAATAAAACTAAGGACAATCACTGCTGACTATAGTTACCATTACTAATTTGAATTAAAATTATCAAATATATAAATACTTCAAAAAGTCATTATTGGCATAGGGCATTATTATCAAAGTTAACTAATTAACTACATGCCAAATATAAATGTATAGGGTTAAAAATGCATGTGATGAATGAACCTAAGTAACATTTTTCGACTGTGGGATGAATATGACCATTATTTCAGACATTTTATATATTTTGTTAGCACCAATTGTGCCACTTAAACTCTAATAAATGCATAAAAGTCATCAAAGCTAATTTTAATAACATCATAAAATTCATACACTTAAGCTGTATATATATTTTTTTTTTCCAAAAAAGCCTACTACTATTTACTTTTTTTTTTTTACTAAGTGACAATCCTCTTGCTATCAATAACTTTAAAAAATAATATAATATTATTTTATTACTTACAATCTCACTAATATAGATTTTAAATTTTTTTTCTCATAATCCCTTATTTCATCCTCACTAACATCGCTCCTTGCTAATATCATCATCACTAATTCAATCCAATGTGTACATCACTCGTACGTTTCCTTGAATATCTCTTTGCTTACTATATTATCGATACTTAACATAGGAATGTTGCTTATTATCTCTTTATTTGTTATTGATATTGCTCGTCACTTGACATCGTCCAACCCTATTCGTGCACCTTCTTGATACCATCCTCTTACGAGACGAGGAGAAAGAAGAAGAAAAAGAGGAGGAAGAAAAAAAATTTATATTTCGAATAATTTAAAAATATTTAAAAATAAATAAAGAAAAGAGTAAGGATGGTTGTAAAGTGAAGTGGATTAAGATGAAGATTTGAAGTGTATGATGGAATGACATGAGAAAGATTTAAATGAGATCCAAATCACAATTATTATTTACCAATAATATATTATTGGCGGAAAAGAAAATGATGGGGGATAAGCATTGGGAAGCTGTTGACTTCTACTATTGGTATGTATTGACCATAGAGAGATGATTTGGTAGGTATTGACCATAGAGAGATGATAAAAAGGTGTGCAAGTAGAAAGTAGTGACATTTTAATTTTTCCTTTATTTATCTCCTGATGTTTACTACATGATGATACCATAGAACAAGACCCAGGCAAGTCCTTATGACCTAACCCTTGAGATATAAATCTATTTATAGGATCGATCACATGAATCTTTTATCGATATTAAAATATATTTTTATATATAAATATAAAATAAAAACAAACATTATAGTCATAATTGTTTATGCCCAGTTACTTAGATTTTTTACAAAATTATATTCTATAAAGGTTTATATTTAGGTATCTTAATAGTATTTAAATTTGTATTTATGTCTCTTTATCTCTTTTCAGACCATTAATAATATTTATTTCATCGTATCGATATATATCAATATATATATATATATATATATATATATCATCTTAAATAGATTTAATCTTATTTTATCTAATTATTTATAAATAAAAATATTTTTTTATCTCAACATTCTTATTTCTGCAATACAAATGATACATAATATCATAATTTTTATTTTTTATTTATTTCGAATCATACACATGATCTGTCTATACAAAAGCTGTAAAACAAGGAAATTTGAACCCATGATCCAAATGCCTTGAAGTCAAGAACAAATCAAAGAGAAATAATCCAGGTCAATGCTAACTTGACTGGTTGAAATCATTCCTCATGTAATCTAAAAAGAAAAGTACAAAACAACCACTAATAAAACACATTTTACATTCCCAAAACTATGTGTGACTATCCTTTTTAAGGGAAAAAAAATGTTGCTCATCTTGTTCTAAGAAGTTTACTCCACATCGAATTTAATATGGTAATTAAGAAATATTTAAATTTTTTATTAGCAGCAACAGGATAAACAGGGTCTTTCCACAATAAAATTGAAGGAAAATAGTTTCCTTCCATTTCTGTCACATCTTTGTCCAAAAGACATTTAACTTGATCTGAAACTGCATCTAATGAAAAAATGATAAGAAAAAAGAAGTTGATGTTCATCAGCAAAGAGGTGAAACTACTGCCTTTTTGCATTTCCCCTATGTATTTTATCTATATATCAGACTCCTAGCCTTAGGCAAACACCACTAGGAATTAATACATGTTATAACCCCTGATAAAACTGGGGCTCCCCTCTTGCAAAAGAAAAAAAAGGAAAAAAAAAATATATGTGCCGTGGAAGAGTTAAGGGATCGGAAAATCACTTTGCCACCTTCTGGGACTTCATCTTCCTGTTATTTACACTACAATTTGGGCAGATATATTCCAACCCATCTGTCTTTGCATAATCCTGCCACAGAAACACAGAAAAGCACAAGCTACATGTGAGATTTCATGGTCATGATACTGATCTAATGGTGATCAAACTCTTAAGTCTAAGAGACCAAAAACTACTTGTCATGAAGAAACAAAGCAATGACGCATGATTTTGAAGTCTTCTACCATTAATGCATCATGTGATATTAGGTTGTAGACGTAGGAAGAAGAACCTTAAAAGTAGCAAGACCCTGACGTCGATCACAGCCAAGGTGAGCCCATTCGCTGCAGGAGCCACAGCTCACCCAATCACCAGGAGCACTACTGTAGAAGAATCAGGGTACCACAATGTCAAGATTTTGGAGCAGAACACAGTGCGGTAAGAAAATTAGCGCTTGCTTACCTACGACACAACAAGCAACATTCTCCGTCTACGTCATTGTGTGCTAGTTCATATTCCAAAAGATACATTTCATAATGTTTTTTTAATGTATTTCCAACACCCTGGAGTTAGCCATAGGACAAAAAATGGAAATTTAGTTAGTTCATGTATGCACAGTTTCAATATAATACAAGTCCAGGAATAAATTTGAAATTTAGGACGATAACAAGTCATAACCCAGCCATAAGTGCATAAGTATCAGTTTGTAAGACAACCAGCCTTAGTGTTATAAACTGAACTATATTTTAATTACATTATGGAATGACGATTATTTTCCATAAAATTGGTATTCCAGGTTGAAAGCATAACTAATAGAAGGCGAAACCATGTTTCATTCTAATCTTATACATAAATGGAAGGAACTGCACTTAGGCCAATAATTGCTGTGATAAGTATGTTATGATAGTGCCCAAAGCACTGGCTTGTATCTTGTGATAATTGTAAATTTCTAACAGCTACAATCCACTCCTCTTGCAACCTATAGCAACATTAACTAGTTAATTAAAAGAAAATAATAACTTACAGTCATTTTATTTGAAGCTGTATAGTTTTGCATCTTTGAGAAAATCTGGCCTTTCCAGTTTATGCCATTCCCAACATAGAAGCCTCCCCTTGAAACTACCTGCAGAAGGGGATATCCATGAAGCATAATTTGAGATTCTCATGTAGGAAGGCATATGACCAACACAAAAATGTGGTGTTTTGGGAAAAAAATCAAACGGACCTGTCTATACAAGTTGAACAGATCCAGGCGCTTTGCGTTGAGTACAGCATCGGGAAATTTGGATATTCCTCCTTGGGGAACAAGCCGATTATGTCCTCTAAGAACCAGAAACTGCATAACATCCTCAAGAAACTCTACCTGGATTACAATGAAAAGGGAGATAAGATAGGATATGCAACCCCATTTGGGCCCAAACATGTAGCATATACTTACTTCAGAGCAAACTTGAATCGAAGATCTATTACATCCATGTTTCTTCAGTGGCAGAGGATTCTGAGGTACAATCTTCTGTTTTGGACGAAAAGAACTTGACATCGATGTTCTAGGTGTCAAAGGAACACGGACAGTGTTATTCTTTTTGGAAGATGCAGTCGGCACATCATCCTGAATGCCTAAGGGCAACATCCGCTGTCGAGAGCATGGAACAGGCTTCATTGTAGCAACCTTCAATCTTTTCCGACCAGAAAATGAGAGTATGTGAATTACTTCACATGAAACAACTTCCTTCTTGGCATCCTCAACATCATTAAGAAAAATCCCATTTTCCTTCATGGTTTGGCTACAGGCAATAGGTTTAGCTTCGGAAAAAGTTTTGGACCTCTTTGTAACAACAGATGAAGACAAAGGAGGCAGAGAAGACAATTCATGTCGGAAGATAATTTCTTTCCCTTGTCTATTCCATAAGAAAAGAAGGCGATCAGCATCTTCTTTCTCAAAAGAAGCAACTGGAATACCCTGTATACTCGCAATGCCAAGAGTGACCAAGCTGCGATAGGAGACTTCAGATGCTAGCTGTTTCAAAACCTGTACCACAGGCTTCATCAGACATGCAGTCATCATGTGCTAACATGCATATATTGCATTCAGCAAATAGGACCATGAGAAAAAGCCAAAGGTTCATGAAATATTATTTTCTTTTACCATTTCAGATAGACGCTTTTGAAATTGATAAAAAAAAAACAGAACCAAGAGAAGCTTGCACATGCAATAATCATAGGAACAGAAAGTAAGCATATTTCAGCTCCAGATAGAACTAAAGTTTGCAGCAAATCATCATTTTATAACTGATCACCAAACTTACAGATCTATGTTTGGGGACATAAATAAATTGGATATTAACCTGAACAGCCCAAGATGGAACCTTCATCCGGACTTCAAATGCAGAAGCCCCACAAGCAACAGAAACTGAAGGCAGAGACTCGTACAGAGGTGGTTTGTTTTGGTCACAATCTGGAATAGCATGAACTAGCTGACTCTTCTCAATAAGTTCATTTTTTATGTGGTTTTCCAATACCTGCAAATTAAGAGAAAGTGTCTTAGATACAAAAGTCTAACAATTTCACAGGCACATAATCATGCTAAGGTTTTACCTGATCATTAAGACATGACTGCACACTATCAGATACTAAGATGGAAGTGTGTGTGGAACTACAAGTTGTGAGATCACATCGCATGGTAACAACAGCATCAGAAAGTGGCCCATCTTGAAGAGGAGGTGCGACACTGTCAGGCATTTTGTCACAATCCATCAGTTGTTGTAGCAAAGTAATGTCATTCAAATACAAAGAAAAATTATTAGATATGACCAACAATTGCTTAAAAATTTCATTGTCATGATCCAAGTAAAAATGTTCATTCCCTCTTCTGTTCTCACAAAACAGTTAAGTCATTGCAAAAGGCATCGCATAGCAAGTCCCCACACAACCTAGGATCATCCCCACTAATGGCACAGGACTCCATATCATCCAAGCCTTTTCCATCCCATGGATCAAAGTTCCACGGAAGAGTTGACTGCAATCAGCTTCGACTTGATGTCAATCCTCTCAAAGCATATATATCAAAAGAGGTAATGCACTAAGACCTATCAGAAAGTCTGGTGACGGTGTTGTACCACACCCACTAAAATAATAGACAATAGATCGCACGAGCAGATATGAACAATCATGCCCACCACACAACCTGTTTAACAACAAAGGGTGCATATGAATTATCATCCGATGACAACACGACCAAGGTTGGCCAGGAAGCGTCTCCCAATAGTGATGTGGCCGAATTCAACCATGCAGTATCATCCTTTAATGAGACAGTCGAATCTGGCTATAAGGTGTTTCCCGACAATGATGCAATCAATTAAACATCTCCCGACAACAATATAACCGAATCCAATCATGAATCATCATCTAATGACGACGCGACCAAATCCGATCATGATGCATCTCCCGACAGTGATACGATCGAATTCAACCATAAAGCATCATCTGACAATGACATGACCGAGTCTCCCGACAATGATGCAATCAAATCTAGTCATGAAGTATCATTTGATGACCTCGCGATCGAGTTTGACTAATGAAGTGTCTCCCAACGAAGATGCGGTGAAATCCGACCATGAAGTATCATTTGATAATATCAAAACCGATCCACATGCCAAATATACTCATAATAGGTTACATGGTCAGTTTGCTTTTTAAGTATAATATCATGCCTCAACCCCCCGTATTGTCACGGACAAATTTCTAAACAAGGTGTTTGATGTAATGCTTATATCTGTCCGTGTCTATTGGCATGTTCATGCCTTGTACAACATGTAAAGGGGCGGCCGAAGGCTTAATAGTCCCATTTTAGTTGGGTTGGTGGCCTCTTTAGGCTTGTAAATAAAGGTTGTGTCATGTAGACACGTGCGAGAGCTTTTCGGTCTGTAATGGACCATTTTACCCTTTGTTGTGCCACTGTTCAGAGCTTGTAAAGTCTGTTTGTAATTTGCTTTGTCTATGAAGTGTTTTTCGGACATGTTTGCTTGTGGATCCCGTTTGAGGCGTTCTCTTTAACTCGTTCTCTCTTTTGTTGGTCCTAAGGGACAATGGGAGGCTTCGGGGAGGCTGACCTTTGCGGACGGACGCGCAAGGGTGCCGCACGACTTAGGCAAAACCAGCTAAGTCCGTGTCATATGGTATCAGAGCGGGACAAGCACTCATAGAAACACTTGACATGCAAACGTGGGGGACCTAGCGGGGCTGCGTTGAGGGCAGTCAGCACATGCGCGACCGTTTGAGGGAAAACGGGCATGGAGATGTAGGGAAAAGAGTCGCTCAGAGGAGCGGGCATCTGAGATTGGCATTCAGAGGAATGGTCAACCCTTCGCGCAAGAGGCACCACGAGAACAGGCAAGCTTGGAAGAATCTGGAGCGCACAAAGGTTGGGATGGCTGAGTTTGAGCTACGGCTCAACGTTGACAACTTTACTTGATGGTGCTCAAGGCAAGCGAGGCGCTTGGCAAAAGGACGAGACCATGCAAAGTGGAATGAGTTGCTCAGCGACCGAAAGAGTTGTGCAAAGCTCACAGAGGTGAGGGGAATTGCTAACTCGAAGAATTCGGTACTCATGCATGGGCTTGTATGCGGACGATGGATTGTTCGTGGCCATCCCAAGGCGACCGAGACTCGGCGCCATGGATCATTGAAACTTTCTCTTCGGCATGCGAAGGATACGTCCGGAGGAGGCTGAAGTGTGCAACGAGTTCAGCATGTTGCTAGGCCTGGAGGGGTGCAGCGGTGGCTGTATTGACGTGGAGGCGCAATCTAGCAAGTGCGTTTGCAAGAGGCAGAACAATGCACAGTTTGTTCAGCAGATCGGAGTAGTCCAAGGGGATGGTGGTCTCCGAAACGAAGAGAGATGTTGCTCCAACGGGACAGTTATCCAGGAGGGATAAGTCTCGGCACTCCAGAGGGAGAATCATGTGAGACGGACTTCACATGTTGAGGAGGAGTACATCACAAACAACAACTCCACGAAGCTCAATGGACTGAGCAAGCGGCGAGGAGTCGTCGCATGATCTCGCTTGAGAGAATGCATTGGTGGATGCATTGCGAGATTAAGTGGGGGAGCAATCCAAAGCAACTCAAATGGAGGCACACTTGGAGTCGATATGGAGATCGGACTCAAGGGAGGGCTGACCCGTGGAATGGTGGGCACGAGGGCCACCATCGACTCAATGCAAAAAACGAGGAGCGGAGCAACTTGGGTGTAACTTGGCGAAGTACCCAAGCCGCATGAAGGGAGCCAGCATAGAAGTTGGAACATGGAGCAGAGGCACAGTGCTTTCCCTAGACAGAGGTCAAGGACATGAACTCTTGCAGAGACAGGAGTAGAATCATGCTGTTCCATGGGTCCTTCATTCTGACAGAGCGGACTCATCTTGCATGGTGCCAAAGACGAAGGGAGCTTCGGGGCACATGCACCTTATCTCGGAGGAGCATTTGATGGAGGAACTAAGGCGACTCAATTTGCGAAGGCGAAGTTGGGTTCAGAAGGCCTTAGCACGGGGCAAGAGGACGCGGAGGCGGGTACTCTTGAAGAATATGCCACAGTGTTGCCATTCAAGTTGCCATGAGGGAAGCGGTGCGCAGCGGAGATTGTGCTGGTTGGGGCAGAGGCCCAGGATCCAGACAATGGTGCACTAATTGCAGCGAAGTCGGGGGACTTCGGGAGCTACTAGGCGACGGACTGTCCTAGAGTGGTGCTTCATCTAGGTGTGACCCAAGAGTGGGTGGATGAAGGTCGATTGCCAAAGGAGCGAACAAAATCGAAGGTGGAGGAGACCTTGCGATGTATTGGCAGAGGCCACACATGGAGGGTTCACAATTCGAGTTTATTCCACAAGGATCAGAATGCAATGGAGATGTCACCAGGAGGCGACATGGTGCAGCGGATCATGGTGGAACAGTTCGTGGCAATGCGACACACACGACACTGTCCCGGGAGGGACTAGATCATATGGAGGTATGATCGGGAGCTACTGGGAGCTCCGCTTTGGTGAACAACACGACGGCAAGAAGGGCTATGGATTCAAGGAGTGAAGGCCATGGTACCGCAGAGGCGGGTCTTCCGGGCGTGCACCGAATTTTGCATCGGATGAAAACCTTGGTCATCAGCATATGGGGGCTGGGTTCCACCAAGGGAAAAGTTCGAATGCAAGTACCAGTGAGTCCCATGAGAGGGACTTGATCATGCAGAGGTATGATCGAAGCAGCTGGAGAGTTGGACTGCTCCAGAGCTCATATTCGCTTAAGGGAGCCCGACAAGTCAGAGGACAAGGTCGAGTAAGCGAACGTTGCTACCAAGGAAGCTAAGGAGAACAGAATCGGTGCAAACCCTACAATGTGATGGCAGAGGCCATGCATGGGAGTTGTAGTCTATCTTCCCATCGACCAAACAGACTGCTTGGAGAACACAGAGGTGTTGAAGCAGGAGGTCGAAAGGGGCGAGGAAGCGACGACAAGTCCAGAGGGACTTAGCTACCCAAAATCAAGCAATCAGTGAGAATGGAGGTGGACTCAGAGGAGTGTCACGAAGGCATATCTACTGATTGTGAAGAAAAGGGATGTAGATGCGAGGTGACGGATAGTAGGGCCATGAGCATGGCAGCGCCATGGTACCGCAGAGGCGGAACTTCCGTCAAAGTCATTGATCCCTTGCTCTCACGGAGGGAGAGCGCTTGGTCGTGAAAGGGGCCGAGGAGGTGGAGCATGCAGAGGCAATCTCCAAGTACCGAGACAAGGCTGAAGGGCAGAGGCCAAGAAACTTCGTAAGACCGGTGTCAACAAGTTTCTCATCAAGATAGCCGTAAGTGAAGGACTTCGGGTCATACAAGAGTGCACGACCAAGGAACGAAGCAAGCAGTACGTGGTGCTGTACCTTTGCTACTCAGTGGAGTAGGCGGCAGGGTTGATGGAGAAGACGGTACAATCCCAGAGGCGACCTCATCTATCAGAGAATTACTCCAAGTTGGGGTGAAAACTTCCTGCATTCCAGAAGTTCAATGGCATTGAGAAGGTGAATCACAGTAGCTAACTTAACGCAAGGAGTGCAAACACTTCAAGTGCTTCAGAAGTGTGAGCAAAGAGCAGGCGAAGGCCAGTAACCAGCTCGATGCATGAAGTACAACCTCGAGGAGGCGGGCGAAGTCAAGTAACCTTTGCCTTCTTAACTCTTAAGAGAATGGGCGAAACCGAGTACCCCAGTTCTCTTATCTATCCAGCAGAGGAGCTCTGCACAAGTTCAAAGACCCTTCGAAGATAATGGAAGACAATAGTTGTCAAATCCTCACCAACGGTGATCAGTGCTACTGAGAGTAGATTGTCCGCTTCATTTCCCAACGAAATGCCAATCGAAAGCGGAAGTGATGCGAACCTACTTGGATGTGACAACTAACTGAAAGAAGAGTCAATGAGCAGATTTTGTGGAGGAAGGACCCAAAACTTCAGAAGTTTGTGAGGCGATGCTCGTTAAAGCTCCAACAAGCATCCACCCAGTTCAAGCAGCATGTGGAAATTTTGAGAAACTGGCGCAGTAAGAATGGTCTTTTCCTTCATTTGGTGGATCCGCAGGAATCAACGAGGATCAATACAACTCAGCCAACCCCACACCAGAGTCAGAGTCATTGGCGAGTTGAAGCAGCATGGCGGATCAAAGGTTCGACTACTCAGAAACAGCAGCGGAGAGCAGTTGGGAACCAGGAGGCGCATTGTAGCTAGAGCAGAAGATTGAAGACTCAGCAAAGGCGAAGAGTTGCAGTGTTCACAAAGGCTTCGACGAGGACGTCGAAGGGATAAGTGGGGGAGAATGTCACGGACAAATTTCTAAACAAGGTGTTTGATGTAATGCTTATATCTGTCCGTGTCTATTGGCATGTTCATGCCTTGTACAACATGTAAAGGGGCGGCCGAAGGCTTAATAGTCCCATTTTAGTTGGGTTGGTGGCCTCTTTAGGCTTGTAAATAAAGGTTGTGTCATGTAGACACGTGCGAGAGCTTTTCGGTCTGTAATGGACCATTTTACCCTTTGTTGTGCCACTGTTCAGAGCTTGTAAAGTCTGTTTGTAATTTGCTTTGTCTATGAAGTGTTTTTCGGACATGTTTGCTTGTGGATCCCGTTTGAGGCGTTCTCTTTAACCCGTTCTCTCTTTTGTTGGTCCTAAGGGACAATGGGAGGCTTCGGGGAGGCTGACATTTGCGGACGGACGCGCAAGGGTGCCGCACGACTTAGGCAAAACCAGCTAAGTCCGTGTCAGTATGTCGAAACACAATGGGAGACAAATAATAAAGGGGAGTGATACGACCCTTACTAAGTACATCCTAATGTAATTTTAACATGATCACCCGTTGGATTCTTTATATCTTCAACATCATACTTGCGACGAACCTTGAAGCTAAACCCAGATTGAGTTTAAATCCTTGACATGTCAGACAACTAAAATCTATATTGTCAAGTGGTAAATCCATGACCCGATACATAAGATAGTTTTAAACCTATTGAGATTGTTGAATGTTGTCCACAAGGTGAGACTTGTTCCTTCGAGTTTAGTACATATCTAAGTTGCATAATTATTCTATTTTCCTATCTAAGTAGAGTAGAATATATACAAACTATAATAATGACATGAAAAGAAAATGAAGAAAAATAAGATGCATCAATATAGAATTTAAGCATGTATTAAATATGATTTGCTCTTTTTCAATTGATATTACTATATGACATGCAACATAGATATTTATAATACAATATGTGTTGTGGAAGTGTGATTTAAGCAAATGCAAAGATAACTTTCATAGATATGATAATTTTTGTTTTGCATCAATATATGATAAACATACAATAGACATAAATCAGTTATTATGAGCAAATTTTCTTTTCTATATGAAAA
The DNA here is from genome assembly GCF_036884655.1 of Musa acuminata AAA Group. Classification (NCBI taxonomy): domain Eukaryota; kingdom Viridiplantae; phylum Streptophyta; class Magnoliopsida; order Zingiberales; family Musaceae; genus Musa; species Musa acuminata. The sequence goes on along the minus strand of NC_088337.1, from coordinate 7,523,002 downwards.
TATCCTTATTATCTTGTTAATCCTTTTCATTGGTATTATACTCTGCATAACATGGACTTTTGTAATTGAAACGTATCGGTTTAATGTATTGTTATGTGCTTTCTTTTGAACTAGTCTTATTTTTTATTAGGCATTTGTGCTAAAAAAAACATCCTAAAGATATTGTTTGAAGCTAGCATGATAAATGTTTGAGGTGAAGGTAGGTTTGGTAATTGAACATTATTGTAAGAGATGTATAAAATGTTTAAGGAAATGCAGTAATTGAACATTACTGCTTCATGATTATTCAAGGTGAAGGTAGGTATGGTAATTGAACATTGTTGTAAGAGATGTATAAAATGTTTGAAGAAATGCAGTAATTGAACATTACTGCTTCGTGCAAAATTTTATGTTTCATGCACTTATAATCTTCTCGAGATTCAAGTAAGGCTAGAGCAGGGTATAACAAGACCTGTGTCAATCCATGGCTAAATCGGTATGGTTCCGATCCATTCCAGCATATCGTGTGTCGGTATGCCAAAAAAATATCACGAACCGTTTAGGGGAGGGAAAAGGAAGAGGAAGAAGGAAGAAGAGAAAGAAGAAGGAAAGAAAAGGAGGTGGCATGGAGGAAAGAAGGTATATCAGAACAGGTGGTGGCCGGTGGGCAGCACGTGGTGGGCGGTGCATGATGGAAGATGAGCAGACGTGTGAGCATTGGTCATCAAGTCTCTTTGCAAGCATGAGTTGCATCCCCGTCCTTAACCCTAGTTAAAGAAAATATATACTATATATAGAATACTAGACGGCAATGCCAGGTTTGGGCTGGTTTGTGTACCAATAGATACCAAACCAGCAAGTTCAACAAACCTTGGGCCTAAGTATGTAGGGAGGTCATTTTCACTTTTCAAACCCACGGGAGCAAGGCCACAATGGAACAACCTTAATGTTACACTACCATCAAGCATACAATAATAATGATTCATAAAAATAAGTATGGGGATAGTTGACATACCTCATTCGATTATTAAGTTTACTCCCACGAATCTGAGGCAACAATAAGATAATGTTAGCTAAATGATAGCAGAGAATTTATTATTTAAACAACTAATTTAAATACTTGATTATTGAAGATAAGGTGATAAGGCTAGTAGGAATGCCTCTTAATATATGTCTATTTAGGTCTGAAGGTCCCAATAGAATCTAGATGCACAAAAATGCTTCTAAGAATGTATAATCTAGAATTCATGATTGTAAATGCAAGGCTTCTAGGATATCAAGAATGTTTTGATTAAAAAAGACATCCATAACTTAATTTTTTTTAAGTGCAGTGCATAAAGTGAAAAATAACATCTTCTTACAATTGCTAAGGTTTTGTAAAATTGTGAAAACTGTTTTTTTTTTAACTACTGATAAAAATTGGTTAACTTTGTGAAATAACTCGGTCATCTGAGAACAATAAGTTGATGGGAAAAACAGTAAATTAGCTCTTGGAAATATCCTCCCAAGTTGTTTTTTCTCACTTCAACTAAAAATACAGACTTGTCTTGTTAAAATTTTGCACCTAATGATGTTAATATTCACCACGATTCGAGCGAGAAAGGAAAGGAATGAAATCACAAAGGTGGCAAACCTGGAGAAAGCAAAAGCTAATTAGCATATTGCAACTAGGTTTAGCTGAACTTTTGTGGTTCTTGTCAAAGGAAATCATCCATTTAAAGATAAAACCAGTTATCATTTGTCAAGAAGCTTAGACATATTAAGCATTAGGAAAAGAAAAAAGAAGTCGTTGATTCACGATACTTACTTCAATGTTTAAAAGGGCATTAATGCCGTCTTCCAAAGAACCCAGTAAACATGCATCCTGAAAAGAGTGGTTACAACGTTAAAACTGTGGAACACCTGGGACACAAATATTACTTCTAGAAATAAAAGGCCCCTACTCACCAGCGTGCGAGGTAATCCGCAAATGAGCAACCTCATATCCACATCACCATCATTAATTTTTGTCACAGGAAGAGAATCGGATGAGGTTTCTTCACCCTCCTCTGCAGCTCTATCTGGAAGAACAATATTTATTTTAGGAGCATCTCCCAGTAGCTGTGGCCCATGATTGCTGCTTTCTTTTTGCCCATTATCTGGGAGAACATAGTTATTTCGTACACAGTACAAGCGGAAAGATGCATGAGCAAGTTGGAAAGCATCCCATGTGTGGCTACATGAACTGCACAGAAAATGCTCAACCATGACATTCAGCAAGTTTCGTTACTCAAAGAGAGAAGTGGAAGCACAAAATTATACCTTTGTAAAACAGACAGCAATGCCTGGCGGAAATGAGAAGCTGTGTAAGATGAGACTGCATTCTTCCAGTATATCACATATGGAGTCCCCTGACAATCAAGAATCCTAAAATCAGTATTTCATCCACATGTAGACACTATTGGATCAGCTCTTAAAACATAAAGCATTAGAAAATAAATGATGGACTATTTAATAAGTGAGCAGATACAGAAACATAAGTAGTGCATGTTCCTTAATCGCAGAAGTCAAGGTTTCAATAGCACCAATCAAAAGAACATGAATGCAATTGTATAATTTTTTTATAGCATCCACCTTTGAGTGTAGTGCTTGTGCGATTTTTTCACCATTGGGGACCTCCAGATAAACCTGCGTCCATCATCACAAGTCAGACATGAACACATACAGGATAAAAATTAATTAATGTTCATCAGAAAACAAACAAGTATCACTTGTATTATGAGAAAAAGATAAAACAAATTGAGACTACATTTTGATCATATCATTAAACAAATGAAACATCTTCCACAACATGGAAAACAAAAATAAATATTTAAATAAATACCTCCTTTATCAGTACAAATCAGATAAAATGCAGCCAAATAGAAGATATTTTCATCAGCTTTAAAAGATGATAGCAATTATACCCACAACAGAATATGCCACACAATACACATACAGAAGCACTCTACAGAAAACCACAGCACATGCCCAGCACAAGCACAATGCTGGATGGCACCAAGGTGGATCGCATAGGAAGCACCAGTCCAGCGGATGAATGTGCACATGAGGCACAGAGCAACTAAATCCTAGGCTACACTTTGAAGCATCTAACAACAAAAGTATGGCCCAAACTGCGGCTTTTTAACAACACTAGATGTCCGATAATCACTTCCAAAAAATCAATTTTCAATGAATGGTTATGAAGTATGCAAGAGAGAGAATGATTTACACAAGGGAAAATATTGACTTATTCAGTTTGCTGCAGTGTTCTCCTGATACTGATGTAGCGTTTTCAGAAACTTTAATGCTCAATTCAAAACACACATGTAATACAGATAAATGAAACTGAATATCAGTTTGGATAATTATATTGCTTACTGTTGTCGGTAATGGAGGATCAACAAGGGCACTGAACATATCGGGCTTGGACACATCAAGGTCCCCCCAAACAAGTGTGCCTATTTCTTCCTCATTCTCAAGCTGAGACCCTTGAAAGTACAAGATATTCGGCTTCAGTGACTTCTGAGCTTCACGGAAACTATCCACTGATGGATTAACAAGTGTATGAACCTGCACCGGAACACAATCAATCAGTGAACAAAATCAATGGTATAGAACTTAAAGAACACCATAACATGAACTTCAAAGAAAATACCAACCTCAAGGCGACCTGATGAAACAAGCTCAGGAAAGGGATATGGATGCTGTCGTTTTACCTCATTTCTTTTGCCAGTAAATTTCCCACATAAGACAGCAACGAGTCTACAAGTTTGCTTCGAGAAACCGTGAGTTTGATGCATCATTCTTTTATGTCATCAAATGCATAGCAACCGAGCTACCTCAGCTTCCTCTCAAAACCAATACCTTCTGCACCCACTTCCAATCGAACCCGAATGTGGGATAAACGGAGAAGCACCGGTTCTATTCCAACTCTCTTATCCAAGAAACCCAAACAAAATCTACAAACCCTAAATTCTTTGATCAACAAAGCAAATTCCCCGCCAAAAATCCCAACTTTCCGCTCAATCGTCTCCAGAGACCACCAGAAATAGCAAAAAGTTCCAGGGATTTGACGGGCCCCCAGATTCCCAGATGAAAAAATGGGCGACCAACAAAAGGGCAACCGGAGAGTAAAGCGAAAAAAATGACGAAACAAAACCTACCAGACTCGGACCTCCTTTTAAAGATCATCATAAGTACATATATAGAAACCCACGCCCGAATCGGAATCAAAGTAGCCTCCCAAACGCGGAGACCAACTAAACCGAACAAAGTTGGAAGGACAAAAATTCAAACAAATAATCCAAAAATTGGTTAACCAGAAACGGAAAATATGGGATTTTTGCGCGTCGGCAGCGGGATTTTTTTGAGTACGCGAGATGGGCCTCGTTCGTTGTTACGCTCGGGCGTCGGTTTGGATCCATGCCGGTTCTTTTCTTCTTCTTTTTCTTACTTTTTCCGATCCGATTCATGACCTCCTGCTTCCGCTACCGCTGTTCCAAACGCAAGAAGAAAAGCGAATTTTTAGTGTGTGATGATCAACCTTGACGTCCACCCGCTCTCCCTCGTGTCTCTTCGATCTTCCATATTCCTGGATCGTCGACGCGGGGGATTTGAATCCCTGCTCGATGGACGTACAAGTTTTCCTGGTTCGCGGGTGCGTTCTTGGCTCCGACGAGGGGTCTGCCAAGCACGTGATTCGGATTGGTTCAGTTGTCCCTCCGGAAACATTTAAACGAACGAGATACCCCAAATGGGGACAAATCGATCCGCATAAACACAGACTACTTTAACCTACATATTAAATAAGATGGGCGGTTCGTTAAAAGGGAATAAGGTGACTCGAGGGATCATTCCACACATCTAGTTTGGATACATTGGTCACAGTCATGTGGAGGAGACCTTCTTTAAGACTTGCGGTTAATATAGTGGGGTGGGGAGACCTCTCGACACTCGAGAGGAATCAGATTCATGGAAGGAGTGCCAAAGTGGAAAGGGCGATATTTAGCGTAGAGAAATCGGGAGATGCTCGTCGCCATGGCCACTCTTGGATACAGAGGAGGTGAGGCAATACCGGTTTAATCTTTTCAATAGTTCTCATTATCATTCCAAAATAGATCCTTGGTTTTCTCCTGCCAACCCCTTTTTGAATCATGTGGAGGACTGCATCCAAAACCCCACACCGGTATCTCTTAGGAGCCGACAAGGGGTGAGATAAGCCAGAGGTAAATATCCCTCTTTTTGAATGTCGATGATCTGCAGATGTGAGGCTTAGAGGCAAAGGGGGGACTTTAGTTTTATGTTCGTTAGAGGATCTTTGCCTTTTTGATCTATGCATGTATAGTGCACCCATTATCATTAATTTTGATGATCAACCCAATACGGTAAAATTGATAAATTTATTTATTTTTTTAATTATCCTTTAAAGAGTTAAGAAAGTAATCCTATAAAGAAATGCGATTCGGGAGTCGGAGACATAAGTTCACTCGGGATATCTAAAATCCTATATCGTGTTTTAGTTAATTTCTCAAAATGATTACAATGGGGTGTGTTTGACAAGATAATTTTAACAGTTTAATTGAATTTAGTCATAAGGTGTTTAGCATTTGAATTGAATTTAGTCGGGTCGAAATGTAGAATGCACATGTTATTATCAATTTTGATCATCAATCCAATATGATGAAATTTATGTAATCTGATCATCTTTTTCGATTATTGTCTCATACAGAAGAGTTAAGAAGTTATTCTTAATGGGGTGCGATGTGGGAGTCAAGACAAATAGGAAAATAAAAAATGCTTGTGTCTAACTTCCTATATCTTGTTTCAGTTAATTTTTTCAAAATATTACGCTAGAGTGTATTTGACAAGATCATTCTGATAGTTAAATTAATCTTGGTTTATTACGAGTGAAAAAAACTCCTACGGTGTTTAGCGTTTGAATTGAATTTAGTCAGTTCGGAATGAAAACATTGCACTTTGAGATTAAGATTGTCCTGGCCAAAGTGCAAAATCTATTTTGGGATCTTGACGATTATTGCTTACATAAAAAATAATTAGAGGGTACTCTAAATACCTTCATCCAGGATGAATATATTAGGCATAAGGGATGTTTGGACTAATTAGGATGCACGAGTGTTTTGATGCTTATGTCTTCAGTGGACGTATCGAGTGCATAGAAGTGTTTTGCTTGGTTAAGACATATTAGGTACTTTAATTTTTTCATTCTTTTCTAAGCAAAAGTTTGGTTGTATAGATTACTTCATATACTTATTTATCTAGCATGTGCAAAGTTACATTATAGTTACCTTAGGCTCTTCAACATCTCTTTTGTCCCATGTCGACATATCACATTCAGGGGGACACTTTGATCACATCGAATACTTCAGATTTTTTTTAAATCATATGAAGACAAGTTCGAGTGATTCTATGTAACCTTAGATTATTGTGGTTTAGTTATTGATATCGACATAAAGGCACTTAGCTAATGCGAAGTTGTGATCAACTTGGGACTAATTTGAGGATGATTTGAAGGAGAGACCGATTTTTAGGCATCTCAAAGGCACGATCAACTTGATGCATTCGACTTAAGAGCATAACTTGAGAAAGTGATCATTTTAAGGAAGCAACATTTTGAGAGCATAGTTGTTCTGATGGTGTAATAGTCTTTAGGGCAAACTTGACTTAACAATGCAACCAACTCAATGACACGATGAGGATATGACCTTCTTGAAGATGTGATCAATGGACTTTGCTCGTTTCAAATAACAATTATTTTTTAGGATGTAATTGACTTAAGCATATGATCATCTTAAATATATAGTCATTTCGAAGAATGCAAACGCCTTGAGGGTGCAATCATTCTGACGGTTGTTAACTTGGTGAGTAGTGATGTGAGTATATTTTGAATTTAAAATAAGATCCAACCTTGGGCATACAGCCAAGATGTCCGGGCCTCAAGAGATGATGGAGGTTGAACTCAAGAAGACTATTTATTTTCATGTCACTTCTTAGAATTGTCTTTTTTTTTTGTCTCAACACGAGGTCTTCAATTACTAAGTCTTGTATCGCCCTTTGAAGTAGGTTTGGGAGCTTCACCGAAGACTTTTTGGCTATCAACCAGAGGAATGATGGTAATATTAAGCAGTTGGTAAAAAGTATGGATGACCATAAAGCGATGAGGATCAGAATCTTGTCATTGAATTTGGAGATGTAGCAAGCTCAGAACTCATCTTTGCCTTCTTGGATGGCTAGCAATGTTGTTGCAAACTTCTGGAGACATTGGCTACTGATGAAATGGATGGAGCTTAAATTCTTTTCACCAATTGCTCGTTAGACATTTTTCCATAGAGATAGTACCTCTATCGAAAGACTCCAACATGTTCCTCTTGTATCAGTTGGATAAAAGAAGATTGGTTCTGAAGATCCACTTAGTTGAACTCTTTCATGTGTTGTTTCTGTGTCATGTGTCGCTGAGATATCGAACTCCAATAATGCCCTCTCCTAAGGAAGATGGTGAGGTATAAAGGAGGGGAGCAGTATTCACGGGGAATATCTCCTCAGACAGACATACATCTCTTTGGGGAAGCCTTTGATCTAAGCTTTGCGTCCACCACCGTGAATGTGAAGTTAGAACGAGCCGCTCGCCCCTTGAGCTTCGCCGTCCAACATTCCTTCTTTCAAAGGCATTGTGTCTGGTCCATCTACGGGCCCTTGTTGCTGCCAATTTAGAGGGATGCAGAGACTAATTGAAGACCTCGAAGGTGTCTTCTGAGGGGAGAGAGGAACATCTATACAGGCAATTTAATGTAATGCTTCAAGAAAGAATTAGTTTTGCATTTCTCAGAAGCATTTCCACAAATTATTCTCAATTTCTACCATCATGAAGTCACAACAGGCAACAAGTTATCATAATGGCATGAATGCTGAAGAAAACAAAAATTCAAAACTTGGAACTATAAAATCAGTGAATCTCCTTTTGCTCAGAAAGAGCATATAGGAGTCTTTAAACCTGCATTCCCAGTGAAGTTACTATAGTTAATTGGAGGATGAACAGGTAGATTTGCCCTTTTCTTCAGCAGCTTGAAGTATTATTGCTTAGGCTTAGCTCAACCAAATAATCAATTGAGCAGAAGTCAGAGGTATAGTTGAATAAGTTCATCGCTCACGACAGACGGTGTCAGAACTCCGAGGTCAGTGAAAAGCAGCGTAAGGTACTGAGGTGGGGTGTAATCCCTTGCGGATTTTTCGATCTCAACACCTGCTGGGATGGGAACACCAAATTCTATCGGGCGCAGAGCAGGTTCTAGGTCCTTCTGATCCAAGGGATATAACCGCGCAAACTGCACATCATCATAACCAAAAAAAAAAAAAAAGTTCAGCAATGTTTTTGTCACCTTGGAAGAACACGATTTCTAATTTAATGTCAAGAAAGGAGGGAAAAGAAACTAATTGGCATCCTTTAAATAATAAAGAAGATTAAATAATATAACCACTTAAGAGTCTTCAAAAGAGTAATTAATGTCACTTGGAAATTAAAAAAAAAAGAAGCATGAGAAATTACTTATTTGCTTTCCAACAAAATGGAAGTCTTTGTATGATCACTAGAACAAACAGACATGGATCCTTCTACCATGTGGTCTGAAATTATAGAAATGAAAATAAAAAGGTCATTTAATTATCATATTAGGTACCACATTGGAGCAACTCCTCTCCTATGTTGGTGGGAACAGAACTTGGTTTATAGTACCCCATATCCCAGTACACCAGTAGGTTTACATAAATATAAATTTCTACTAACTAGAATAAGAGTTTCGTGTAATTTGCAACAGCAGAAGTTAAATGGAGTTACGAAGCCAAAATTTTTTAGCATAAGCTAGTTTGCACTAGGCATGCAATAATCTTTCCTTTTACTCAATTATATTCCTTAAATGCTCTTCACTTGTACTATAAAGTAAAAAAAACCTGAAAACATTTTAAGAAATTAACAATCATCAACAACAATAATAATAAAACCGTAAGTCCCAACTATCTGAGGTCAACTATATGGATCTTTTGTTGTCATTGAGATCTGTAAGAAATTAACAACCACGAGAATGAAAACAGAGCTATCCAAAAACCGTCCTTATAAAGCTAATTACTTAGAGATGAAGAAACATAACATACCCAGTAATCTAGATAAGTGGTCTAACACAGGAGGAAACTTCAAGACTTCACACAACAATTGAAAATTCGATAATATATAAAAGCCACAGAAACAAATTTTCCTATATTCCTGTGTAATACACAGGAAAATGACAACCGCAAGCTAAATCCCAATGATGTCCACTCCAACATGGAGTGGAAGATGAACATTCGTATATCATAAATTCTTCACAAACATCCACAATTATAACCTTCAAGAAAATCCATATTATTTATGTACAACATTTGAAACTGTCCTGGTACCTTGATCATGAAAAGCGTGGGGTATGACTAGAGCTTTTACACATGACACAATTAGGAAAGCACAAGTATGGCTCCAAATTTGACCATCTAGTCCTCAACATAAGCATCATACATTATAAAATGTTTGGTATCCCATTTCTAACTCCAGAATAGTTCGTTCTATCTTGCTTATATCCAACATTATAGTGGGAAAACGTACAGTTGTTTGACAAAAGCAATTTAGTATAATCAGGAAACCAAAATATGAAAAAAACCAAGACCTGGTTTCAACTTGAAGTATGCAATTACTGGTCATAAAAAAATTAAAAAGTTGATATAGATGAAAAACAGACCTTGTAACTTTCAGCAGCCACATAAACAGGTTTGTTCATGCTGTGAGCAACTAATGCAGTTTGATATGTTCCCATCATGTTGATAATGCCACCACTTTCAACAACTCCATCAGCCCCAACAAGTACCATGTCAACCTCATCCATTGCATAGGCCACCGCTGAATCAATTAGAAGCTTAACAGGAATTCCTAGTGTTGCAAGTTCTTTCGATAACCTTAATCCTGTTTTATCCGGCCTTCCCTCTGAAACAGAACAAACATGTGAATTTCTTTTGTTGAAGTTAAGGCTTCCAGTGAATAATCATATAGTCAAAATGCTTCTTCGAGATGGACCTGTGCAAAAGACTCTGAAGAGTTTTCTATTTGATGCTGCCAGCTTCAGAACTTCCAAGACTACTCTTGAAAAGCCATGAACTAAAATTGTGCAACCATCAAATATAAAATCTTGACCAAGCATTGCAATCGTCCGGCGTGCCTTGCAAGGTTCATGTCAAATTAAGCTTCAACTGAGCAAGGATTAAAATAGAAGACAACACATAGAAATCATGTACCTTCAAGGAAATCTCTCCAAATTTCTCCCCTCGCTCAATCAACCGAAGCTTTGCAGCATGAAAGTCATCATATTCAAGAGCGGAAGTTCGGGTTACGTACCGCATGAACAGATCACAACCAGCTGATAATGATATAGAAGTTGTGTCCCACGACTGTAAAATAAGCATGTAGTTTGGTAAAATTCAATGTCAAGAGATACTGCAATGAAACCAACAACAATTACAATTTAAATTAGGCAAAGTGAGAAGAAAATTAAGCATTTTGTCGCCAAGTTACTCAGAAAAAAAAAATCTGTGTCCATTGATTTATCATTCTAAAACCATGAGTATTTATATGTACATAAAAATGTCTGCTTCTTGCTCGACATACATGCTCCATATCTGGAAATTTTGGTAATCCTTTTAGGAAGAACAAGCAAAAAATAAGCTACGAGAATATCAACCAAAAAAATGGCAAGCTAACTGCTAAAGCAATTTTGGAAGACTCCATAAAATTATGACAAAAGATGCCACAAGAATAACAAAAAAGAAAAAAAAGAAAAACTGAACCAGGCAAAGTTCAACTCCTACATTCTTAACTTTACCTCCATCAAATCTTAAACTTATTGGATCAGGTATCCAAAATCACTGTCACCACTAATCTCGTACTCAGATTATATGAACATCTATATAATCCTTGGCCATGAATTAGTCTAAACTAAGGTTTTTCCTAGATAAAGAATTTAGTCAACTACAATCTCTAGTAGTAAATACCCTCAATTTATTTTGAGCTAAATCTTGATAGAAAAAATTCTTTGAAGTTTCATGCATATCTCAAATATTATAAAGGACAATATTCTGTAACATCTTAAGTGCCTTATGGTTGGTTGTCATCTAAAGTTCTTCACGTTACATTCCTAACTAGGAACCTTGTTACACATCATAATAATAAACAAAAGAATATATTCGAGAGAGATGGTGGGATGACTTCCTAATCATAGACTTAAGATGACCTAACCCTACACATGAACTACAGTAAATATAAACCTAAATGGAACTTGAGCCTGAGTCAACTGGTACCAAATGCGGTGCATCTACTTGTTCGATAATCTGTTTTCAATCTTTTTCATAGCGTCCTGAATAGTGAATACTATATAGATCGGCCATTTATTTACTCTTTTTATTGTAATTTTACACCTAAAGCAAAATCTAAAGTAGGCCTTTCAATTCCACATGATTGCGTGGAAGTCATGACTAGGCTATCAGAAATTGTTCCAACAGGTACTCATTATACGATTCAAGAATTCCAGACATGCACAATCTAGCAAAAGAAGTACAAAAATGGGTGAATAGGAAGAAAACATAAAGCAGGACGGCTTATAAGCGAATCATATATCAGCACTGATCCCACTTCCACATTTACAAGCGAATTATATATCAGCATTAACATATAGCGAACGGTTATCATAATTATCCGAAAACCGGCGAGAGTTCTATGAATCAAATCAACCATCCCGACCAAATTTTGTAGCGAAACTCCAAAGATAGTGAAAAGAAACCAAAAAAATGGTTCATAAACTGAAGAGAGGGGCGGATGTCGAACCTTAAGCGCGTCTGACGCCTTCTTAAGTTCAATCTCGAGCTCCATCATGGTGGTCGCGTCGCTGGAGCGGATACCGGCGACGAGGGCCATGATGGCGGCGACGGCCTCGGCGAGGTCGGGCTTCCTACGCCAGTGGTTGAACTCATCGATGACGCTGAAGGGCTTCGAGGCGGCGGCCGAGGCAGGCGGTCCCTCGGGAGGGTGACCAGCGGCGGCCGCAGCCTGGGCCTGTGACAGCCAGTCGCCGCTGATGATGGCGTGGTGCTCCGCCCGCGTCTGGTAGTAGGCGGAGATCCCGTGATTAGGTTTAGGGTTAGGCTCCATGATGGAGTCGGGAGAGGAGGTCGGAGCGTCTGCGTTTGGTCTCGAAGTTGCTCCTCCGCAACGAAAGAAACGAATCTCCCTTCTTCCTTTCCTCTTTTGATTCGATGATATATGTATTTTCTATATTTTATATTTTAAATACAAACAAAATAAATTTAACTGTTATTAAAAATGTATTAATCTAACGTTTTAGATTAACATTAACAACAATGGCATAAATTGAGGATCTTAAATGTCCGAATCGACTATTAGAGAAACAATTGCTTGCATCTAAAAGCTTAAAATATATTCTTTTAAAAATAATATATAATTTCATTTTGATTTAAAGTAACAAATTTACTTTTACAAGGGATATTCTGATCATCTTGAAAAAAAAATAAAAAGAAATATTCTTATCTAATTGGGCACACTAATCACACCTGAATTATGAGAAAAAAATTATATGTGATTAGATATTATAATTTTAAGAAAATTATTATGTATTTTAAGTAGTAAATATTCTTCTAAAATATATTATCGATAGTATATCGTTCATAAAAAAATTTAAAAATAATAATTTATTTTTACATAGTCCAATCACTATTAATCCAATGACAAATGATATTCGAGCATATTCATAATGACTTCAAATATCAAGAAACACAATCATCAAAAGCTCGAAATATAAAGTGCACAATTTGATCAGGGCAGGTTCTGCAGAATCGAGGAGAACAAGCCAAGAAGCTTGGAAGCTCGAAGGAGTCATTCTCCGATTTTGTCAGTACCATAAAAGCTTGATGAAGTTGACGAGCTTGTGCTCATCTTCTTCCAGTCACAGATGCCACTGTATGAACTCTGGAGTCAGAGATGTACATGTCGGATGATACAGGGTGTTGGTCAAAGGACACCAACCGTCACATGTCTCATTGACCGCACACAGGACAAGCAGGAAATCGCCCACCGGCTTTCCCGTTCATGTACCTTGCGGCGGCCGCGACTGCGAGGTCAGACCTTCCCACCTACACCCACATGCTCCGGTTGGGTTACTTCCTCCTTTGCCTACTTATCCACACTATGCCAAGCCTCACGACCCCCATTCGTCTCTTCTTGATTCGTACAAGCTTCTTCCTCCTGTTCCGTCGATCGAAGACGAAGCACGATGTCCGATACGGTGCAGTCGACGGCCGTCGTCGGTGGGCTGTCGCTGGCGACGACCACCGGGTTCATGGTCGCAGCAGTGCTCGTCATCTTCATACTCTTGATCTTTGTGTTCGTTCTGTACCTCAACGCCAAGCGGTGGAACGGCGCCAACCCAGTCTCCGGCCGCGGCCGCGCCCGCCTGGTCTTCGTCGCGGAGCCTGCCGCCGGCCCGCAGCAACGCGGCCTCGATGCGGCCGTCATCGAGGCGCTCCCGTCGGTGTCGTTCCGACCCGAGGACTTCGAGGAGGCCGTGGAGTGCGCCGTCTGCCTCTGCAAGCTGGCGGAAGGCGAGGCCACGCGCCTGCTGCCCAAATGCAACCATGCCTTCCACCGGGAGTGCATCGACATGTGGTTCTACTCCCACTCCACCTGTCCGCTCTGCCGGAGCCCGGTCGTGCTCCACGAGCCCGAGACCGCTGATAACAGCACCGCAGCCATTGCTTCCGATGCGCGTGCGGGGGGGTCATCGTCTCACTCCCCGGCGAATTTGTCTCGGGCCAGTGTTGGAGGCTCGGGCTCTGCTTCAGTCTCTTCTGCAAGCAGGTTGGAGGGGGCATTGGCGATAGAGATAACAAGGGGAGAAGTGGATGGGTTCCAAGCTCCGAGTAGGCTCCCTGAGGAAGACCTCAGGTCGCCGACGGCAGCAGCGTTGAGATCGCTGCGAAGGCTTCTGAGCTGCGGAAGCAGGATGGCTGGTGATGTCGAGCAGGGATGTCTTCCGGTCCCCAAGCCGCCGCCGAGTTCATGAATGAGCTAAAATGACGCAGATGAAGATTTAGCACATGGAATACAGTAAGATTTGTATAGAAAGGAATTCGTGGAGAAGATGATTATTTCTGATGTGATTTTTGTGTTATTTTGTTGATTTAGCTCAATCACGTTGAGATTTCTGAATTGGAGTTTCATTGTTCATCGAAGCTTACTGTTTACGAACTTTTTCTACTTTTACTATCGCTTTAAAAAATAATAAATGTTTTTTTTTTTTACAATTACAGTTAAAATATTATTTTTTTACTATTATAATTATTATCTCTTCGTTTGTTATCGACGCGTAAATAATAACCCCTCGATGCTTGTTGTAAGTGCAGTTGAAAATGATATCATTTATTATCGACATGGGTTGTCATGACATTACTCATTTATTATCCAAACTTTGCTCGTCACGAGAGAGAGAGAAAAAAATAATTTACATTCATTTAGAAAAAATAGTTTTGAAATATTAAAAAAATTTAAATAAGATTGTAAATAGTAATTTCTTTCTTCACATTTAGAATTTAGTTTAGACAGTTTTACATATCTATCCTTGCAAAAACTTAGAAATTAGCATATTTGCCCATACAAATTGTAGTATATAACATATATCTCATGGTTAAATAAATTATTATTTATAATTTAATGTATATATATATATAAATAAAGGACTCTTAGAATTCTTACCATTATTTGGACTTGTAAAGGATATTAATGTCACTCTAATAGTAAAATAAAAGTCAATTAATAAAGATTAACTAAAGTGACATACATCAAGTTTTTTTTCTCACTATATTATATATATATATATATATATATATATATATATATATATATATCCCATTTGTAGAACATAAAATTACTTATGAATATTAGAAAAAAAATAATCAATTTGATTAGGATAAATAGGTCGAATGGATTATTTCTGTGATTCAAAACATTGGAAATTGATGTGTTTTTCCAAAACAACTCACAATATTTTATGTTCTTTCTCTTTGTAGCTGACAATTTGTTGGTGTAAAAACTCAAAACAAAAAAAAAAATTCCAACCCAATTAACAAAAATAGAAAGAATAAGATTTAGAAATCATGCCGAATCACATATGAAAGAATGATTTCACTCCTTGAAAATGAGAAATGTCAGATGATCACTTAATTCCTAACTAAAAACATAGGCAATGTAGAAACTCTCATCTACTATTTCTTCAAGTAAAATAAACACAGATCTTACAGAAACCTCAATGTCTCATTATTAAGCAATAACTATTTGTAATTTCTTAGAAAACACTAACACAATTTCCCGTCTGGTTTCAGTCAGATGAATCGAATCCTTGGTCAAGAATGAACTTAATGGTGGGCAGCTGCCTTCCATGCCCATCTTGCAGTGTTCCCTGGGAGGGAATGGACTGTTGCCCACTGAAAGAGAGATCTTTGTCAGTGGGCACCAATTTGGGAGGAGCCTCTTTTGATCTGGACCAGTTCTTGTGCTCTGTGCTTCAACAAGACACTCGAGAGATGTTTCCCTGCTCTGTGCTTGTCCTTTGTTTTTGGTCTTTCTGGAGATGTCTACTTCCACTGGAGATATTTTGCTGCAAGGTTGTGGAGTTCATGAACTTGCCATACACATGGTGCATGGTGAAGTTTCTATCATCAAGAGACTGTAATCTTCTGCACTGCTCGAGTGCCTCTCTCTCTCTCTCTGCAACACAGAACAGTCACTGTCGGGAGACAGCAAATTCTTATCTTTCTTTTCCCTGGATATGTCCTCCAGCTCATGTGTTGCAAGTGGACCTACATTCCTCAGCATTCACTTTGGATATATTCCAAGAGTGATATCTTGGAGAGAATGGAACACCTTTTTTAGGTGGGAACAGATTCTGCTTCAGAGTGGACATACATCTTCCATCTTAATCCCCCCGTTGGCACAGAAGAATCTGAGAGAGCTTCAGAAACATATGAGAATCTGCACACGAGAACAATGATGTCAGTTGCTCATACACAAGTACAATTGGAATGTATTAGATTTCTAGAAAGAGGAAAAGGAGCAAGAATTTTGGAACACAACATGCTAATTCAGAAAGCTAAGGGTTTAAGAGAACAGCAATCTGTGATCTAAAGCAGTTTGGATAAGAAAAAGGTGCTTGTTCATTGTCCAGATCAGGCATAAGCATGCATCAGATCTTAAAAGCACAAGTTGGAAAAATGTTTGTGGCCAATTGTGAAAATGCAGCTAATCAAGAATTTGCAATGCCGCTAATCAAGAACTTGTAGCAGACTCGGTTGAGCAAAAAGAATCTGAACAATTGATGTAACCAAATGATACAAGTCTGATAGCTGCTGAATGAATTAGACAAAATGATGAAGCGAAACAAGCTGCAATCGGATAAACGAAGACAAGAGCTGAACAATGAGTCGAAAATACGAAGACCACTACGACGAGCGATAAAGAGCAGTTAGACCGCGGCCACATACCCTTTACTAAGGGCTGCACCCATAAAGATCCTAGGAATTTCATAGGAAAAAGGAATAAGGAGGTTCGCTACAAACAAAGAAGCAAAGACGACAGTCATTGTCGATAGAAGAAGCCATCACCAGCCTCCCTCCTACCTGCAGCAGTATCTACAACTGGTGATGAAGATTGGTTGCTCAACGGATGACTACAGAAATTAGGTTCACGCAACATCAGCCATGAAAGCGAAAAATCATCAGACAGAAACCATCCGCGGCAACCGATCAACATCAAATCATGTAATATGCTAATGAGAATAAGTGAGCTAACTATGATAGAACTGTTTACATTTGCTAAATGGCGGTTGTCTCAGAATTAACATCAAGCAGCAGTCATCTCTGAAGACCAAACACCTCTCAGATGCAAAACTAAAAGATGGATGCACATTTTCCTAAAGGAGCTGATTTCGCAATGAATGCTTCCAGTTCCTATCCATTATCCAGATCAATTGAAGTACCAGTAATGAGGAAAGAAGGGTCCCTTGCTTACATATCCCTCTCGCCTTCCTTATCCGATTGTCAAGTCTCATTCAAGCTACTTATCTCTTTCATTCTTGTTTGCGATTTCGATTAGTTTGATTTATACTATCAAACAGTAGTTCAATGTATTTCCACAGAGATAAAAAAATTAGCTACAGAGTTCGGACTAATTCTATGGCTTTTACATAAATTACATATGCAAGTTAGAGCATCAGAACAATTCTCTCCTGGTTCAAAATCGACCTTTAGCATTCCCGGCGACGTGCAATTCGGATTCACCAGAAATCAGAACACGAACAAGTACTAACGTTTGATTCAAACCCAGCAGTATAATTTGGCTTACACACATAAAAAATCTAAGTCTATTTTTGCAGAAGCATATTCCATATCTAAGTTGAAACATGAACTTGATGGTTGTAAGATGCAGTGAAACAAAGACTGCTAGACTTTTGTAGATTTCAGGAGCATTCTGGGCAAGAACAGTGATCAGTCAACAATCCACAAAAGCCACAACAGAGCAAGAGAACCAAATTCATCTTCCCAGTGTACAATCGACAAGATTCAATAATATTGCAGAACTAAGATCGGTAACGATGCAGGAAGGAACAAATAGAATTAGTGAGCAATAGATAGCAAAGATCTTGTTAGGCAGAAAACCCAAATTTTAAACTTTCAACATGGATTGAAGTAAATAAACAAAACAACATACAAAAGTAAACACGAAAAGAATCCTCAGCTGCAAACACTTAATATGCACTAAATCCTGTACAAATCTAGTGGAAATTTAGATGCTAAACCTTCAGTTGTTCCAGTGGGGGAAGAACGCTCTTTTTCTGCATCAGGCCGCCTTTCATGAACTCGTCGCTGTTTTAGGACTCGGCGGACGTCTTCCCTGCTCGATATCACATCTTCGAGGACTACAGGAAGCATCAGCCATCCTGCTACCACGGATCAGAAGCCTCCGCAATGACCTCAACGCTGGTGTTGTCGGCGACCTGATCTCTTCCTCAGGAGTCCTCTCCACAGGCAATGGCGAGCACGGAGTTTGGAAGCCATCCACCGCTGTCCTCGGCATCTCAGTCACCAATGCGTCCTCTGACCTCACATAAGAAGAGCCAGAAGTGCTCGAGCTCCCTTCCGGTCCGCCGAAACTTCCACTGGCGACCCGACCCTCTGACGTGTAAGACAGCACATTTGCCGCAGAATTCAGCTACGGTTCGACGGAGTGACTATCGCCGGGAACCGATTCAGCGCCGGGAACAGCACTCTCGGGCTTCACGAGCTCCGCCGAGGTCCGGCAGAGCGGGCAGGTGGAGTGGGAGCAGAACCACATGTCGATGCACTCGAGATGGAAGGCGTGGCCGCACTTGGGCAGCAACCGTGCGGCGTCGCCCTCTGACAGCTCGCAGATGCAGACCGCGCACTCCAGGCTCTCCTTCAAGGCCCCAGCGGAGACCACCACCGAAGGAAGCGCCGCGACGGCAGCAGCGTCGAGGCCACCCGGCCGCGTGGCGGCGAAGGAGGCCAAGCGGGTGCCAGCGGAGACGGGGATGGCGCCCCAGTAGCACTTGGCGCGGAGGTACAGGAAGAAGGCGAGGACAAAGAGCACGAAGAAGGCGACCACCGCTGCGACCATGATCCCGGTGGTCGTCATCGGGGACAACCGTCCAACGCCTCCCGTCGACTGCTCTGTTCCGGACATCCGTCTTGTGACTCTCCTCGTAAGATTCCTGCGCAAATTGTAGTTTCGAAGGAGCTCAGTAATGACAGAAATGGCAAGTAAAGCAGTCTCTTTTTGAGAGAATCAGCAGAGCAATGGAAGGAGGATGATATGAGGAAGTGCAAGTCCTGCGTGTGTGTCGTCGTCTCATATACTGTCACTCGAGAGAGAGAGAGAGAGAGAGAGAGAGAGAGAGATTATTTTTCTTTAATTTTCTATAAATCTATCATTCGTTAGAAGAAAGGTATCAAAGACAAGTAATATAAATATCAGTTGGAATAAATATAACTTTAATATTATAACTATAATTAAATCTAATATAGTGAAATGACATCTTTGTACCTCACACTGTGCAGGAAATAGAGGAAATTTAATGGAAGAAAATAGTGATGTGGAGAGAGATTGGTTGGAAGTGGCATTGTTTGGTAAGTGGAGCTAATGCACTTCCTTCCATGATGGGTTGGTCAAACAGGTACAACTATGGTCTTTGTAGCATCAGCAAAGTTTCATGGTGGTGATTGTGATGACATTTGTTTATGTGAGCATCACTAACATCTGTTTGGTTGCAGCTCCCTGAAAATGAGCAGCAGATGACACCCTATTTTCCTTTTACTACTTATTATTTGGATCTTCCTAAGAATGAACAATAGATTGCTATTATTACTTATTTTAAGATCAAATAATAATAATAATCCACAGACATCTACTATTATTGATTCCTCCAATCTGATAGGTTTACAAAGCAAGCAGATCATTGCAGATTGTCCATGCAACTTTGGGCCGATCTAGGGCTGGAAGATAACCCGGGGAGAGCTCCAACGTCAACCTGCATTGTTGATCCAATGCGATAGGTTTACAGAGCAGGCAGATCACCGACTCGAGTTGCAGACTGGCCATGTAGCTTTTGCCCCAAAATCTAGGGCTGGGTAGACAGTGCACAAAGAGCTGAACCAGTGCAGGTAATTAAAGTATCGGGACTTGTTGGCATTTTAGCCAACACTTGGCGTGCCCGTTTGTTCTCGCGTAAAGATACCACTTTAGACTCTGTGGGCGTTCTTGGAACGCTCATCCTCTCGGGTAAATCAAACAATTCTTGGTGCCACCTTTTTGTTTGGTTTGATGGTTATTCTGTGGGCGGGACTCTTACAAGCGGGAGGGAGGGCAAGTGTGCGGAGGGCGGAGTCCTTAAAATGCGTCGATTTGCCACTGAGAGAGCGAAAAGGCTGCTCTTTGGTTCGCTCCTCGCCTCGCGGTCTCCGCCTTCTGCTTTCCTCTGTTCTTCACCCCCCGCCGCCGCCGCCATGGATCCCGCTGCTGGTGTTGTCACTGTCGACACGATCAACCCAAAGGTTGGTTATTTCGTCGATTTGATCGGTAAAGATGCCTTCTTGAGTCGATTCGATCACTTCATCCGTCGATTTCGCAGCTAAAATTTGATCGTCGCCCAGTTTTCGTGCTGGTTAGGTAAAGTTGGTTTTGTGTTATGATTTTTCGAGTGAACTGCTTGTTATTGTGGTTCTAAAAGAGTCAGCTTTGACTATTCCCTTAAGTGGACTCTTCTGTTTGATGAGGCCCTCCACCCCCTCCAACACCCACAAGATTCTCCTCCTCTTGTAAGTGGTATGGCAGGACCTCGTTCTTTGGTTGCTTCTGGCTGTTCACTGTGTTACTGTTCAACTCCTCGACTCAAAAGTGATACGCAACAACTGTAGGTGTTTCTTCAGATGTTTGATGCGAGTGCGAAAGTGATCTGTGCTTCCCATTTGGTGGATTTTATTAATCTATTCCTTCTGTTGTTTAAGAAATTTTTGGTTCCACTGCAGTAGCAATAGCAGGTTATTTATTATCTCTCTTTCTTTGGTTTTTGACTGATGTGAGTGCGAACTGCAGCAGCAGTTACAGGTTATTATTATTATCTTTAGATGTACTCATGTGATAATGCCCACACATTTTGCAATCTCCATGTTAAAATTTGTCTATACCTTTTGCTCTCTGGATGGTTATACTTTGCAGTTTGCAACTTTTAATAGGTGGTATGTGTCTCGGTAACATAAATCAAGTCATATATTTCTTTTATTTCAGGTTTTAAAATGTGAGTATGCTGTTCGTGGTGAGATTGTTAGCCATGCGCAGGTACTTCATTTCTCTTTGATGTTCATTCCATATCTTCACTTATTTTTTTCCTAGTCATAAATAAAAGATAGTGTTGTATGTATTATGCTATCTCATTTCTGTAATCGTATGATGAATTTGGGCGACCGAGCATACAGCTTTTGCCATATCTTCCTTCCGGTTGCTTGATGACATTTCGAAGGCCTCCTGAATGCCTGTTTTGTTTCTACTTTAGCAAACAACTATGCATTCCGATGTCTTGCCATTTAATAATACCTGAGTAGATTTTGTCACGATGAAGGTCATTAACTTATACATGACGTTGTATGTGCAACCATCCATCATTTGTTGATGGGAGATTCTTGATGATTACCTTCTAGTTTCTTTAAACTCTCGTATTAGTGGCGTTTTAAATTATATATGCAGAAAGAAATGATACTTGTTTCGGTAGGGTTGTTCACTTTTGCATGTAATGCTACTAGACCTTTATCTGACTAAACATTAAACTTTCCTTGAGCTAGGACCATAACCCGCTTGGTCTTCTAAAAACAAGCTAAGGTGGACAATGGCATTTGAGTTGATTTGTGATATTGGCATATTTGTAGCAAACACGATGCATAATTTATTTTTGACAAAGTGGCTTAAATTGGTTTCAAAATTTCTCTCTTATGTTGTGGTGGTCAGAACACACTTATACTAGGACAATTTGCTATTATATTCAATTCTAAAGATGAATCTCGACAAGGACATGGTGCAGATGATAATCCGTGAAGTATGTTGATCTGCTGCAATTATATTGCCTAAAGAACTGATGTATCTGTTTCTCGTTCCAATTCCAGCGCTTACAACAGGAGCTGCAAGACAAACCAGGGTCCCATCCCTTCGATGAGGTGCGCATAATTTTCAGTCCCCGTGTTATTCATTTATAAATATTCAGCATGATTTCATCTTAATCTCCAATACATTTGATGTTTTTCTATTTATATTGTTATGGAGTGATTCTTATTCTAATTTTTTGTTTAGTACTTGTTAATTTGTTTTCTCTTAATATCGTTGAAATTTCCAAATTGAATTGGCAGATACTGTACTGCAATATTGGGAATCCTCAGTCTCTTGGTCAGCAGCCTGTTACCTTTTTCCGTGAGGTGTTTGTACACAACTCTTTTGACTAATTTAGTTGGCTTTAGTTTGTCCCTGGTACTTAATTTTCCTATTTCAGGTTCTTGCGCTGTGTGACCATCCATCTCTTTTGGACAAAAGTGAAACTCACGCCTTGTTCAGGTATATTTGAACAGTACTTTTGCATGTACTAATATTCTACGAAATCATTCTAAGTCCACTGGAATGCAACATTCCCTTTTGTGTGTCATGTGCTGTCGATGCTATGCCAGAACTTTAGTCTTTGGCTATGGCTATTGTATTTTGTCTCTGTTTCCATTGAATATTCTCTGAGATGGAACAAACTTCCCTCTGGAGTCATTATGCCAGAAGTAATGCAGTATTATTTTTTTGCTTTTTTCCAAACAGTTCATTCAATGTGCACAGGAGTCATAAATTAGTGCTTTAGTGGTTTGCCTTACGTCAGTCTGCCTATAACAGTTCACACCATGCTATTCTTTGTTCCAAGCAACTTGAGTAGCATCTTGCAGAATTCCCGGTTCTACTAATTTGTAAATACAGGTATCTCTTATTACAATGGTATAACACAATGAAATTTCCAGCTTTATTTATATTGAACTACACAAGTCAGAAAATCTTCTCCTGGATATATTCGACCATATATCCAAGTCGTGCAACCTGATATGCACATAATTCTGAAGAACTACACGTGTCAGAAAATCTTCTCCTAGAACACTAATTTGCTAAGGTTCTTGTTAGCGTCAACATTATGTATGGTAGTCTGCTTTAAAATACTGGGGCTGATATCTATTACCTACCTCCTATGCATGTTGGAAACTAACTAATTAAGTAAAACTTGCTTTCTGCCTAGGTATGCAACTTACAACTCAGATCATTAGATGTATGCTTTAAGTTAACGTACGGATACATGGGTAAAATATTTACGTAATGCAATATTTACATTACTGCAGTGCTGATGCAATAGCAAGAGCATGGCAGATTTTAGATGTGATTCCTGGTAGGGCTACAGGAGCATATAGCCATAGTCAGGCAAGAACATGCTTTTATTTCTTGCAGAAATATTCTCATCTCTATTCACTGCATGGTCCTAAGAACTATTAATTAGACAGGGTATCAAAGGTTTACGAGATGCAATTGCTGCTGGAATTGCTGATCGGGATGGTTTTCCTGCCAATCCAGATGATATTTTCCTAACAGATGGAGCAAGTCCTGCGGTATTTGCTTGAGCTTTTATCTTTCAGTTGTTTACATGATAAAGATGGGAGGTATTGCTGTTCATGCTGATTACTCTTTTTTTTTTCACTTCAGGTGCACATGATGATGCAGTTGTTAATAAGATCTGAGAAAGACGGCATTTTGTGCCCCATTCCTCAGTACCCTTTGTATTCTGCTTCCATTGCCCTTCATGGTGGCTCTCTTGTATGTTCATTCATATAGTCTTGAATCAGTTGCTATATTTTCTACTATGTTATAATGATAAGAAAAACACATTCCCAAAATTTTTCTTCAATAAGCTATATTTTTATGGTTCATAGGCAAATATGGAGTGATGCAAACTCTATAAGATTCCTGTTGATGTTTGTCAGAAAGTTTAATTTGTAATTACTCATATTTTCGAAGCAAGTTATATTTTTGGTAATCTAGTTAAAGTTAGTTAATGATAGAATTGCTATGGTCAGGTTCCGTATTACCTTGATGAATCAACAGGATGGGGATTGGAGATTTCAGAGCTTAAGAAACAACTGGAAGATGCTCGATCCAAGGGGATCACAGTGAGGGCATTAGTCGTGATAAATCCAGGCAATCCCACCGGACAGGTTTGTTTCTCTTCATATTTTGTTATAAACCATGCAACATTACTGGATGCCTTTTGGGTAGCATCTTACTTTTTCCTTTTTCTCATCATGTGAAAGATTTCATATCACATACAACATAGGAAATAAATTTAAAAAAGACTGTATGATTCTAATAACAGTGAAGCTAATAACAGTATGATGCTTTTATCTTTTGGCCAGAGGTCCAAGAAAGTTTCTGTGATTATACCAGCAATGACATGATCAAGGACTCATTGCCCTAAATGCAAATTTTTATCCCCTAATCCGTAACAGCAAACACAAATTTCTCTACTGTCCAAATTATCATTTCTTATCTTTTCTTGAGGCTCTTCATTGGATAATGGTGGACTTTTACTAGGTTATTCTACTGATTGTTTGGACTACTCTTTGTAGTACCATCAGGAAAAGGTTTTTGTTGAGATATATCTCTTCATTTAGTAGATCTTCTGGTGTTTTCAGGTTCTTGCAGAGGAAAACCAAAGGGAGATAGTCAACTTTTGCAAGAATGAAGGGCTGGTCCTTCTGGCAGATGAGGTGAGTTCAGTGTCGCAGATCATTTTCATTACACGCTTATCATGAATTCTGTTCTTTTCTTATAAAGTTTTGGCAGAATTTTAATAGGTATCAGATGGGATTGTAGAAATAAAATTTTCCTTATTGGAGTGATCCTGGCCACAATGCACCAAAATGTTGCAGGTATATCAAGAAAATATATATGTCGATGATAAGAAATTCAACTCTTTCAAGAAGATCACAAGATCCATGGGATATAGCGATGATGAGATCCCTTTGGTATCATTTCAATCTGTTTCTAAAGGTAAGCACGTATTCTTTTTCCAAGTGAACATTCTTCAGTGTATTTTCTCAAGACTAATTGTCTTTCTCTCTCTTTTGTTTTGTCTGCATCAGGTTACTATGGAGAATGCGGAAAAAGGGGCGGGTACATGGAGGTCACTGGCTTTAATGCCGGAGTGAGAGAACAAATCTACAAGGTGGCATCCGTAAACCTTTGCTCCAACATCTCCGGCCAAATCCTTGCCAGTCTTGTTATGAATCCACCAAAGGTGAGTGTTCTTAGTTTCTTTCCATCTTGTTTATGGCAGCTATAAGGTTGCAATCATACGTAATGACTTGGATGATGAGCCTGCAGGTCGGAGACGAATCATATGAATCTTTCAATGCGGAGAAAAATGGGATTCTTTCGTCTCTAGCTAGACGTGCCAAGGTCGTATCGTGTTGATCCTTAGTTCTTATCAAACCTGGTTAGAATAGCTTGTTGGTTTCAAGTTTCTGAAGATTATTCTCCGTCTGTGTTATAGTACAGGCATTGGAAGATGCATTCAACAGCTTAGAGGGCGTGAGCTGCAACAAAGCAGAGGGCGCAATGTATCTCTTTCCTCGCCTGCGCCTACCGCAGAAGGCTATCGCAGCTGCCAAAGCAGTTAATGCAGCACCAGATGCATTCTACGCTCGACGTCTTCTCGACGCCACCGGCATCGTCGTCGTTCCTGGATCCGGCTTTGGGCAGGTGAGCTTGTTTCCAGCTCGGCTCGACTTTAATAGTTGTCGTTTGGGTGTCATTGAGCTTGGTCTTCTTCTCTTTTATAGGTTCCTGGAACATGGCATGTCAGATGCACGATCCTGCCGCAGGAGGACAAAATCCCCGCCATCATATCCCGGCTCAAGGCGTTCCATGAAGCTTTCATGGAAGAGTTCCGTGGCTAAAGGTTAACCTCGCTAGAACTAAGTAAGAGTATCCCATTCCATGGCTTTCTTGTGCTGCAACAAGGCAGAATAACTAGACATCCTTCTTGTTCTTGGAATGTTTGTGCTTTTCGGTCTCATAAACTAAATAATATGAAATGTTACGGAATTTCTTAGGTAAGATGCAAATGATATCAGAGGACAGGTAAAAATAATTTAGGATTTAGATGAAGAGAAATCAAATTCCCTAACTATCTTTCTTTCCTATAGGTAGTATCTATCATCACTAGAGCACATAACCATAGACGACAGTTTTTCTAGTTAAAAATGAAGACTCCCGTTGACTCGGTCAACAATTGTTGAGCGCAAAAAATGAAAATAATAAACCAGATAAAGAACTTAATCAAGACCGAAATGATACCTCAAAGTAGGCCGAAGAGACCCCAAGTATGAGCATGAAATTTGGCTAAGCAGTGAAATCCTAAAGATAACAAACCATGAGCAGTGAATTAACGTTACTAGTCAAAACATGACTCCTAGCTTCTAGTGTTATGTATAATAGACAAATGCTGCTTAATTGCTTAAGCACGAGAATTAGCTTTGATCTTTCCCGATCAATGTGTTCCAACTCAGAATGGCTGGGCAGTTTAGAAAATAAGAGAGAAGATAAAGTAGAAAATTCGAGTTGAGGTCCGACTAAGTTATCGTTTAAATGCTAAATAGAATTAACAGAGTATTCAAAACATTCATAAGCAAGTGATCGACAACCCCGAGCTCAGAAGGTGTGTATGGATGACAAGCACCGCATTCATAAGCGAGCAATTACAGCTTCAACCTCAGAGGGTGTGTACAGATGATAAGTCGGAGAAACCTTTGCAATGTCAACGTTGTTTGGGGTCACCTGTTCATGCAAATTATCTTTAGTACATAAGAATTATCAAGTAATGAAGGAAAGAGATTAGCCAAAGAAAACACCAAAGATAGGGCACCTTTTCCTCCATGACTTGCTTCAAGATGGAAAGAGCAATAGTTTCAGCTTCTTGAAGGGTTAAGTCCTGCACAAACAGGTTATTCAAACTCAAGACACAAAAATTATGTGCTACACTTAGCTAGTAAATGTCTGAAAAATAGTCAACCAAACTAGATATAGATAAATCTGATTTCTGATACCTTGTTGTACTGCTCTTGTAGAGAGCTATCAGCTCCTTCGGATCCTGACCCGATTGCTTTTGCATTACACTGCCAGAATGTACCAGACGGATCTGTGTAGTACCTGCAATTCATGACAAGTTCAAAGCTCTCTCCTAATACAGGTCTAATCCTTGTTCAACTGCAAGTATTCATAGAAGGCAGGCAAGCTGTTCTTTCTACAAGCATAATCTTCAGAATTTGGACAAAGGAATAGCACTGAATAGAAAAAAAATGCATGTAACACCATCCCACCTAATATAAACTAAATATAAAATTAAATAAATAAAAGGAACTTGTGCAACTAAATAAGCCATATCTTACACCCAAAAACAAATCACGTATGGATTTTTGCAATTTTAATGGAGCATCTGTTCTGAGTTATCCACTTGATTGTTCTTGGAAAATAAAGCATCTCAAACCATAGGAGGTCCAGATTAAAGTCAACTTCTTTCTAGATATAATCAAATTTAATTCTACCACTATTTGAAAGATTACTATTTTTGTTAGAAACATCAGCTTACTTACATAACAACTTCGCTTTACGGGTAAATCTATCAAGCTTCTCTGAGCTGATTGGCATCCCTCACCTTGAATAAAAGGTAGATCCCCTAAACAGACAATATTCCATGCTATATGTAAAACTAATTGCTTGATTTCAGACTTCCAGTTATGAAACTTTCCTTAGTTCAAATACACATTCTCTGGTTGAATTTCGATGTCGAAAAAAAATTGTGGAGTAAAACAGGACATGATCAAATTCCTGGTATCCTTATTCTGTTTATGTTTAACCAAGAAAACACCCTTGGATCAGAATTATTTTGTGGTTGCCATCATTATTGAATGGAAGCCTAAATTTGAATACCAGCAGGAAATCCACTGCAAAATATCCCATTGTATCTCCCAAAGCGAAAAATTATGAGTAATAGAGCATTTATCATGTTTCCTAAAGATAAAAGAATAAAGAGCCATGCATTTTCTAACATAAATGAAAATGTCAGCTAGTCACTATTAACAGACCAACAGACATAATGAGAAGCCAAAAATGTTAAAGAAATAAATCTATTGCTAGATAGAACAAAAATTGTCAGAAAATAACCACACAGGATGGTCTCATTTTCCAAGCATTCATGAAAACTTTCGTTGCAAAACCTTTACAAGTAAAATGAACTTACAAGCTGGGTCCATTCTCATCATGACCAGCAATCAGAAGAGAGACTCCAAAAGGTCGTGACTGCAGAAAAGCTTACTAGTATCAGTTCAAAGTTTGCTGGTTGATATAAAATGACAAGAGTATACTATCTACAATATTAAATATACTTTACACAGGTTTGCAGATACACAAAGAACTCTCTAACTAGATATTGACACCTTCAACATCATGTAAGCCTAGACAGGGAACTCCTAGTAATGAATAAAAAGCTAGTTGATAAAGAGGGTGTAGCTGCTATTTCATAAACTAAGCAGCTTTAAAAAGCTTATCAAAGTTTAAAATTAATTTTATACAGGTTAGCATAACAAGATAATAGCAACAGTGACATTCATCAATATTTCTAGAAACATATCTATAAGGCCACATATGTAGATAGTAGATACCATTATATTACCACCTCACATGAGGCCTATATAGTTTCAATTGGTTGCATTACTGCATATGCTCACCTACATAAGAACAACATTGCATAATTATTATTGTGTCTGCTATTACTACTATTTAATACTAACAAAGTGATCCATTATAATATAACATTAATTATTATAATTTATCACTTAAACAGCTTTTGAAATGAGTACGAGTAGAATCCCATAAATTCTTAATTTGATCTTAACATATGTTTGTGTGCTGATTGTATAAACTCAGTAGTCAGTAGTATATATTTTTGTCAGTGCTCAATTATGTTTGATTTAGAATGTTTGAAAACAAACCACATATGCAGCTGCATATATATCACCACAGACCCAGATATTTCACCAAATCATATGACACTCCCATACTACCTGCCAGCAGGGAGTTAGCTGACTTTTAAATCTTGCAAGGTGTCATAGCACCTGTAGAAGAAAAGAAACTTGACCAACAAGTGAGTGCACCAGAAGTACTGTACATGATGTACACAATTGCGGACCAAACAAGCAACAGAAAAACATGATTGGAATCTTTGTTAGGCAATAAGGGACAACCAACTATCTTGAATGGGCACCTACAAAGATAGGGAAGGCTAAAATGATCATCAAACACGTGCCAATCCAGTGAATGCCTATGACTTATAAATTGCATAGCACATTGACTGCCCGCATAAGAAGCTGCTTTACAGTACATTGACAGCCATGACAGGTTCTCAATTGGGTTAGCAGGAAAACTTAATTCAAAGGTGATTTCAACTGGTTATGTCAACCCAAGAAGTTTTCACTTGCAGAAACATAGCAGGAATGCCAGGAAAAAAAAAAACATATTGCATCTCCAAATCAAGACTGCTAGGAAATTAATTGGTGGAAAAAGAATTAATGATGCCAACCATGGATTCTTCATCTCCTTCACCAAATCGAAGAGCAAGATCACACAGTGCTTGGGTAGTTGACTCGACCGTCATTGGCTCACCATATGAAAACCTGTGATTCTGGTAATACAAAGTCATTCAATCAGTAACAATAGGTCATATCATCTGTGCCTTAGATGCCATCAAAAAGGGGGGAAGAAAATGAGACCTGAGTTTCAACACGAGCATGTTCTACAAGAGTCCGTGCATCAGCTATCAATCCACTCATTGCACAACCAATGTGCTCATCAATCTCCATAATCTTCTCAACACTGCTTGGTTCCTTCAAAGTAAAATGGATTAAAAATAAGATACAAGGTCAATGGTAAAAAAAAACAAAAGGTCATAAATATCGTAGTTTATAATAAATTCTTTCTTGCTGCTTGAATCTAGGTCCTTGAATTTTTTCAACAAAGAGCAGATCTACTAAAATCAGCCAATGGGCCTCAGTAGTTAATAATTAATTTCCTCACTAAGTTGGATACATCAAATTGGAGTTCTTGTCATTGTTAGGCACTTTTAGTTACTTCCAAGATGACAACTGTCCCGAAATCACAAACTAAAAAAAGCAAGAGCTTGAATAACAGTAGATACAAGACCGAACATTGTGTAAACTGTACATGATCCGAGAGGGCAAAATAGGAAATTAAAAACTTATACAGATCATGACTCAAGAAACTCAACATCACAACTATTTCTCTTGCCAAGGCTTCAGAAAAGAGCAACTTTAAGCTTTCAATTCATAATAAAATATAGTTGAAGAAATAACTCCTGTCCTGCAAAGAATGAATCGGTTGACTGCCAGCATAAAATAACAAGAAGCAATAAAACACAACCATTAGTGCACAGGTACATGGTTTTCCCTCCCCACCGAGTTCCATTGAGGGAACTAGCACTATTCAAAGTAGGAACCACTAAGTCTCTTTTCAAGTCTTTTCAAATAAAATTTTCTTAGGCAACAAATCACAACCATTAGGGTTCAGATTATTTAATAGTCACATCTCATCTAACGAGCATCTCTGGATAACACCTTAAGCGATTAATTCATTTCTACCTCATTTTTGTACCATTAATTTTTTATGGACAAAATAATTATTATTCCATTTTTGTGATAGTGAAATTAGGAACAAGAGATTGTTTGACTGATCAGATCAATCCGGTCCAATTTGATATATCAAAACTGGACCTAATATTATTTGTCTATAAACATGATTTAGATTTTTTTTCTTCATTATGATCCAAAAAACAACTTGTATCTTGTATACTGAGAGAACAAGCCAGGTTTTTACCAATATCAGAGCAGAGATATCAAAGTTTTAGTCACCTACTAACTAGATAGTCTAGACAATTAATAAAAAATTGCAAATTCAACTTTACAATCCCAACACATCCATTTTCTTCAGTATCTTGAAAACACCCTTCCCCACCTGCCCTCCCATATGTCTCTCATCTGTAATGTTTGACACGATGACCTCTTTCTTTGCTTTGCCCCAACCTGCAGCCGAATCACCATAAAGAAGGATGTCCCTCCAAGTCAAGAACACAGAAAACCAGAGACTAATCTCTGCATGATATTCACAGTACCCATTTATCTCATCCTTGCGCCTTCAAGGACTAGAACTTCATTTCCCCTCACCCCTTTAATGTCTTCACTTGTGGTTTGATCTAAGCAAGACCAAGTTGCTTTACCAACCAAGAGCCCGTTGACTTACATCACTAACTGAGATCAGGACCTAAAGAGTTATTGTGCTCCTACCGGCCACCTCTAAGGAAAGAAATTTATCAAATAACAAAAAAAAAGAAGAAAATTCATGGAAGCAGAGTACCTTAATATTTATAGTTCTAAGAGCACTAATCTGAACAAGACATTCGCATAAGTTGCAAGTCAATCTTATTCAACAAGGAAAAGTAACCAAAACCTACACACATTTAAACCCTAGTTACACAAATTAACGATTAGCAAAGAGAAATTACTGAAGTCCATAGCGGAACACCCGAACGAAAAATGAAGGGTAATCAACGAACCAGCAAGGGCGATGTCACACGCTTCTCCACCGCGAGCACAACGCCTTCCTTCGTCCTCAACCCGATGGCGGTCGAGCCCAACTGCCATCAGAATCAAACTCATTTCATCCCAGGAGCTCTCACCCCCAAGATCCAGGAGCCATCGGCTCCGAGATCCCAAAAGGAACGACAGGAAGAAGGACAAAAGGAAAAGCAGAAGAAGAATTTAGGTCCAACCTTGATGGCCTCGATGGCGTACTCGACCTGGAACAACCTTCCCTCGGGGGAGAAGGTGTTGACTCCTCGATCGTACTCGGTCCTTCGATTCAAAAACCCCGAAAGGGAAAAGAAGGAACAAGCGATCGATCAACTACTAGTGGAAAAAACTGCTCGAAGGACAAGCGAGGGAGAGGAGACTCACCTGGTGAGGAACATCTCAACGGATCTGAGAGGGCCGGGAAGAAACAAGAGTAAGAGCGGGCAGCGACGGCGGACGCTTCGTTGGGTTCTTTGGGTCCGCCGGTGCGACTATAAAAGGCTCGCGACTCGAGCTTCTTGCGATGCAAGGCAGAGGCCGCAGCGAGGAGTTCCACGGGAAATTGATGAATGGTGAGGGCATTTTAGTCAAAGTAAACGTTTAACGAACGTGACTTGCACGTGCTTATTTTTTCATAAAATTAACTTGCCATATTGATTGAGCATTATTTTGTTCTCATATGAAACAATTTTGTTAGTAGTTCTTTTTGTTAATATATAGTAATTACATAATAATTGATGTCTTTTTTGTTATTATTATTTATGATCATGATATCTAACATTGATCTTTTTTGAGTTCAAATTCCCTCTCGAAATGAATCATATGTTCGTGGAATTGAGCAAATTTGACATTTACGTTTGTGAGTAGCATTTGATTTAAGCCATTCGTCGAAGTAAGATCGGACTTGGCATAATGTACTGACTAATATAAATATAAATGGAGGATTTAGGAAATATATATTGCTATGTTAAACATTATAAGGGTATTTAAGTTATCTTTTGTAAGAATGGATAGATAAAAAACATCACATAATAACAGGAAAATTCGGTAGAAAAAAATGTTATATTTTGTGAAATTTCCAGTTAGTGCCCTCTTTAAAAAAAAAAAGAAAAATCATAAAGAATTCCAAATTCTCGAAATGGCAAAAAATAAACCTCAACACATTTTGTCTTCCTCTTGAAAATTTGCATCACATCCATTGAACCAACACATAAAACGTAGACTGATTTAAAATAAATAAATAAATATTTTATTAGTGTATATCAATTTATATTAATAAAAAAAATTATATATAATTATTTTAAATTATTAAAAGTAAACAAAAAATATAAATAATAAATTAAAAAAAAAATCTTATTGACTACCAAGTAAAAAATAATATAATAACAATGTTTATAATTTTTTTTAAAATCAAAGCAAAGCATAAAATTATTAAATATTCAAAATACATTTAAATGTCTATATGACCATTATTTTTTTTATTTTTAAGCCTTTAAAGATGGTTTTAAAAATAATTTTTATCCTTAAATGTTAAATTTATCCAAAATATACTGAAAATTAAATTTTAATGGAAAAAAATATTTTTATTTACCTGCGACCAATTCAAATGTTTGCTAAAATTTTAAGCTTATTTTGACCAGGTTTAGACTCATTTATGTCATTTTTTAAATATTTTTAGAATAATATAATTAGACCTAAATCTTGATGTTTTTGTACCAAGAATTTCAAATATGATTGAAACCTCATGAAAGCATCAAATTTTGCCAAAATATCGAGAAATTTAAAATTTTTAGATGATTCACAAGCTATAAATATCATAAAATTATCATTTAAAATATCATAAATAGAAAAAAAAAATATTTTTATCCTAATAGGACCAATTCATAGGTTTGGTGAAATTTTGGGCTTGTTTTGATAAGGTTCAGACCCAATTCAATTCATAGGTTTAAATCTTGATTATTTTTGGACCAAACTTTCATAATACAATTTAGATAACCAAATATTACAAAGCATTGTATGGAAGCATCAAATTTTGTCAAAATTTGATTTTTTTTTTTTTAAATAGACTATTCACAAGCTAAAAACATCAGAAAAAAATTTAATTCAAATCTTAAAAATATAATAAAATTATATTTCTGTCCAGACTAATTCAAAGCATTCTATGAAATTTTAATTTGTTTGACCATGTATAGGGGTAGTTACATTATTTTTGAATAACCAAAAATAATGCAAATTGGTCTAAATCTTAGTGTTTTTTTAGATCAAGCTTTCAAAATAAGTTTCAGACTAATTTATAAGCTTATATGTGACAAAACAATACATGGAAACATCAAATTTTGAAGAAATTAAACCAATTCATAATATTCACAAACTGAAAATATCAAAAATTATTTAATTAGCTAAGAGGAACATGAGGGAGATTTTAAGTGATGTAATGTAATATATTTTAATGAGAAAGGATCGTGAAGGAGATTTTTAGGAGAGGTAGTGTAATATATCTTAATTATGGGGGATTATAAGAAGAGATGGTATATTATATATAATTAAGATAAATTTATGAGGGAGATCTTTAAGGCGTAGCACCCCTCTATTTATATTCTCATCCATCATCTACTCTTCCTTCATTGTAATTGAAAGCATGACTTAAAACAAAAAAAGAGTAAAAGACTATGTTAGGGTATTACCGTGATAGAGAAAGGTAGGGATTTGAATATTTTTCTTTCATATCTTTTATAGAATAATATATATTATGATATAGGGATCCTCGCCTCTTTTAGTAGATCTCTTGAATATTAATATTCTGAAACCTCTTTGTTAACTAAATAGACACTAAGAGTATTTAAAAAAATCGTTGAGTTAGTGTTTAGGTAAAAATGTCGAGTATTTAGAAAAATCGTTCCGATAAAATCATATCGAAAATGTATTTGAACTTAGAGAAAATGTGAAGCGGAGTGAGCAGCCAAATCTATAAGCAATATAAAGGAAAAATATAAAAAAAAAGAAGGCACGCCAATTTTACAACGGTTCGGTTATCGTGACCTACGTCCACTCCTGATTCCTCCTCTGTCGAGGCCATCAGTATTCATTATCGATCTTCTTTCAATGGACAAAGATTAACTACTCTCTTATAATCCTTTTCTCTCTTTCACAAGTTTAAGAGATAACCTTTACAAGCCACTCACCTTTCACTTATACTAAAATCAATACTTACTTAAAGCTAGAGGAGAGGAGTTCTCACAAGATTACAATAATTTTTTCTCAATTTTTATTCTTGGTTGATGTGTTAACCGAGCAGGGACGAGTGAAGTATTTATAGGCCTCAAATGGATTCAAAATTGAAGACAAAACAATCTCATTTTGGATTTTTGGGTACTAGCGGTAGCACCGCTTGTAGACTGAAACTAGGTGGTACCACCGCCTAATTTGGGTGATATGATCGTCTGACAAAGTCTGAGAGATTGGGCTCTAGCGGTACCACCACCTAGTCTGAGCGGTACTATCGCCTAGTCTGGACGGTACCATCGCCCAGATTGTTTGGGAGGCCGAGCCTCAGGCAATGCCACTACTAGCCCTAGCGGCCACTTGGGCCAACGAAGGGTCACTAAATGAGCCTAACAACATGCCCAATTTAACTGTAATTTGAGCCCAGTTGGTCCCTAATTGAGTTAGTATGATTGCTCCCTAAACTAACTCAAATTGATACCTAACTATAGTATTTAAGGCTAAACAATTACAATGCAATCAATCTTAGATGTCTGACATGTCAATTGTTCATCCGAGATCCCGACGAGCTTTCGGCGAACTCCCGATGAGCTTTCGATGCATCATCTGAACATTCGACGTATCCCCAGATTCTTTCGGCCCGATGCCCGATCTTTGACTCCGACCCAATATTCGATTCTTCTTTAATTATTTTGCTTTTTCACGATCGTAATTAGTCCTGTATCACTTTTCTCAATACATGAATTAGATCATTAATTCATCAATTGATTTCATCATCAAAATATGAGATTCAACAATCTCTCCCTTTTTTATGATGGCAACCAATTGATGACGGAGTTAACCTTAACTCTCCCTATCTATATGTCATATTGAGATAAGCCAAACTTATCTTTAAAAAAAATTATAATTTTTAAATTCAAGTGAAACAATTTTGATCATAGTGATCAAATACAATATATCATATTAAAATTTCATACATTGTGCATCATTATAGTTTGAAATTATCAAAATGTAACATGCATAATTTTAAAATATTATAATTCATCATTACTTTATGCATGATACCAAAAATAAATTAACATCACTTTGGGCATAACATACATGATACTAAATCATTCATCATTTCATGTATGATACCAAAATTAATATCATTTTAGGCATAACATACATGATACTAAAATATTAAAATTTTAACTATTTATTACTTCATACCAAAATTAATATTATTTTGGGCATGATATTATCAATCATTTCATGATATCAAATATTCATTATTTCTCCCCCTTTATCATCAATAAAAAGAAGAAAGATTCAATAAATATTTGGATAATGTACTTAAGTTTTAAGTTATTTTAGGACATGCAAGCTAGCAAATGAAGTTGATCAAAATAGTAACTTTTGAGATGTGTAAGATAGCAAAATAACTTGCTTTTTGAAATGAGCAAGTTAGCACTTCTCTTTAGATGTGCAAGCACTTTTGATTCTTCTTTAGATGTGCAAACTAATATTTTTTGGTTTCTTGAGTTGCTAGCAAGTTTCTTTCTCCCCTTTGTATTGAAAGTCATAAGTATTGAAAGTCCATGAATCAAGATTCTACTTTTATAAATAAAAAGAGGAATGATTCATATAGAAATGATCGATCTTATAAAAGATCAAGTATACCAAAAGTCTATGAATAAATTTTTTACTTCTGTAAATTACAAAATGAATGATAGGAAACTATCTCAATTTAAAAAGAAAAACTTAATTTTTAAAAATCAAAAAATCTGAAAAATGTATAAGGGGAACTCTTGCATTCGGAAGATTTTACATGCCTAATTCTTAAAGAATTACATGTATTATAATATCATTAAGAAGTACATCATAATATTGAAAAGCACGCAACGTTAAAAAGTATATCATATAAGGTTAAGGAGTACAACATGTCAAGGAGTACAACACATCAGAGTTTTCCCTTTTTTTTCATCCACATTTGGCTTTTAACGATCCAACAACCATATTTAACATTTCAGTAGTACTAACATTTAACATTTAAGTCAATATCAATAATATTCAAGCTAACATTTAACCGTGTTTAAGCGGATGATACCCATCTTATATTTAACATTCAAGTAATCACTTTTTACTTATCGAAAGAACAAGCTTCACAGTACTTTTGAGATGTGCAGGCTAATAATTTTCTATCCTTATACATCAATGATTAAATCATATCATGAGACATATAAATCATAAATATAAAAAAATTTATAATACGATTCAAGTCAAAAACATCAAAAAGTCTAGTGATATCCTATGATTTATTTGGCTAAATCATTTCCTTAATCAATATAGGGAAAAATCATAGGAGAATAATTAATAAAAAACTTAGAAATAAATTAAAAAAATATTAGGTAAAAGAATCAAGATTTGTTTAGAGAAATATTCTCGAGAATCAAGAAAATTATTTCATGTATGGTACATCTGAAGTTGTAAACACCAACATATCATCTTATATGAAAATAAATTCAAATTCATCATTAAAATTACTTTTTGAGAAATCCAAGAAAGCAATATAGATAGTTTCCTATAAGATTAAAAATAGGTAAGGTTCTTTAGCTTTAATTCATTTTGATACCTAGTATACTCTAGTATTCCATACAAAAACTATGCATCATCATTTAAAATCGAAAGACAATATTTATCAAAAAATCATCAAGATCAAAAGTATAACATATATTTCTAAAACATAAGATTTTAAATCATCATTACTTCAAATCCTCATGCATAATATAAAATCATCTAAGTATAATTTCATTGAATATAAATCATCTTCAATTAAAATTATTTTGTTTTGATTAGTGAGCTTTGTGAAGTGTGTTGGATCTCTGGTTATAAGCCTTGAGCATCTACTATCAAAAATTTATTTTTGCTCTTAGCTTTCGATTGTAGAGATGTCTATAAGAAATGTGAGTTTCTTTTAGGTACCTATTTGACTTTGGGTCTCTCGTTAATAGATCTACCTATCTTAACTATTAGCATTAAGTTATTCATGGCTCTTTTAGGAACCCAAACTAATTTATATAGATTATACTTTTTAAATGAACATCTATATACATAATGTCCAAATCTACCACAAAAATTATATTTATTTCCGGGTGAAACATGTAATATAGGTCCTTTAACGAAGATAGTTAGCTTTTGCTAGTGTTACTCATAAAGTCAATTTCTTCTTTTCTATGAACATGATCATTATTAATAAGGATCATGGTTAGAGATTTATTACTTATATTAATTTTTTTTAATATTTCTTGTAGTAAAATATTTTCTTTCTTAAGTGAATATATCTCTTCACACTTAGTGGAAAGAGTTAACGTACTATCATCATTTTTTAATTTATCAAATTCACTAACAAGAGAAGTATGCTCTTTTTTTTAATAGTTTATACTTTTTACTATCTAAATTAAAATTATTAAAGGTATTAAATAATTCATCATAAGATAAAGAAGATTTGTTTGAATTACATACCTCATTACTAAATATCATTAATGTGTAATTTACAACTTCTTATTTATTAGTAGGCTCTTGCCTTAGGATGCACTTCAACTATCCCAAGTAGTTTTGAGTGTTTTTTTTTCTTTGATAGTTTCTTCTTTACTTTGGGATATTTATTTTTGAAGTATCCTGGCTTTTTACATTCATAGCAAATTATTTGATCTTTTTTTAGTTCACTTTTGTCCTTAGTATCATTGTTTTATTTTGTTCCTTTTTAAAAATTAAAAAAAAAATTTTGTAAGAAGCGCTAAGTCATCATTATCATCGTCACTTGAGTTTTCTCTCAAGTGGTCTTCTTTGATTCTAAGTGTCAAGTCCTTTTTATTCTTTAAAAGGTTGTTCTTAAGTTCATCATATGCAATACATATCATTTCATATGTCATCAAAGACCCAATAAGTTTTTCGATCAAAAAATTGTTCACGTCCTTTGCTTCTTGTATTACCATAACTTTAGGATCTCAACTTTTTAGAAAGGATCTTAGTATTTTATTAATAAGTTTAAAATTAGAAAAAATTTTACCAAAAACTTTTAGATCATTGATGACACTCGTAAAACGGGTGTACATGTCTCCAATAGTCTTGTTTGGTTTCATATGAAACAACTCATAGCTATGAACCAAAAGATAAATTTTTGACTCTTTAACCCTATTTATACCTTCATGTGTGCTTTTGAGTGCGTGTCAAATCTCGTGTACACTTTCGTATATAAAAATCCGATTAAATTCATTTTTATTAAGAGTACAAAACAAAGCGTTCATCGCTTTAGCATTCAAAGAAAAAGTCTTCTTCTTCAAATCATTCTATTCGTTTATTGGTTTGGAAGACTTTTCAAAATCGCTTTCAACAATGTTCTATAAATTAAAATTCATAGAAAGCAATAAAATTATTATTCTAATTTTCCAAAACGTGTAGTATATCCCATTAAATATAGGAGGACGAGTGATAAAAAAACCTTCTTGATTATCGGTAAAAGTTATTTCTCATGGGTGTTAAACCAAATAAGAAAAACTTGGCTTTGATACTGACTGTTAGGATTAAATCGACATTAAAAGGGGGGGTGAATTAGTACTTATATAAAAATATAGAGTATTTAGAAAAATCATTTCGATAAAATTGTAAAAGAAATGTGTTTGAACTTAGAGAAAGTGTGAAGTGGAGTGAGTAGCCAAATCAATAAGCAATATAAAGGAAAAAGACAAAGAAGAGAAGGCACACCAATTTTATAATAGTTTAGTCATCATGATCTATATCCACTCTCGATTCCTCCTTTGTCAAGGCCATCAACATTCATTATCGATATTTTTTCAATGAACGAAGATCAATTACCCTTTTATAATCTTTTTTTCTTTTTCACAGGTTTAGGAGATAATCTTTACGAGCCACTCACCCCTCTCTTAAGTTGAAATTAACACTTAGAGCTAGAGGAGAATTCTCACAAGATTACAATAGTGTTTTCCTCAATTTTTGTTTTCAGTTGATGTGCTAACCGAGTAGGGAGGAGTGGAGTATTTATAGGCCTCCAAATGGATTCAAATTTGAAGACAAAATGGTCTCATCCTAGGTTTTCGAGGTATTGGCGGTACTACCGCCCAGTTTGGGCAGTACGATCGCCTGATAAAGCCTCGGAGATTAGACTCTAGCTGTACCACCACTTGGTAACATTAATTGTTGGCGATACCACTACCCAGATTGCCTGGGAGGTCGAGCCTCAAGCGGTGCTACCACTTGAGCCAAGTAAGGGTCACTGAATGAGTCAAACAACAGGCCCAATTCAGCCCTAATTCGGGCCTAGTTAGCCCCTAATTAAGTTAGTAGGATTACTCCTTAAACTAACTCAAATTAATGCCTAACTATGATAATTAAGGTTAAATAATTATAATGCAAGCAATCCTAGTTGTCTGGCACGTCAATTGTTCATCCGAAATCCCGACGAAACTTCCGGCGCACTCCCGACGATGTTCCAACAAGCTTTCAACGAACTCCCGATGAGCTTCTAACGCATCATTCGAACTTTCGGTGTATCCCCCGATTCTTCTGACCCGATGCCCAATCATTGACTCCGACCCAACGTTCAATTCTTCTTTGATTATTTTATATTTTCACGATCGTAAATAGTCCTACATCACTTTTCTTAATGCATAGATTATATCATTAATTCATCAATTGATTTCATCATCGATATCTGATACTCAACTCAGATTTACTTAATTCATCGATAGATTCAACTTAGATTTACTTAATTCATCAATACATAGCTTACAATTACTTGACCAATATATTTTACTTATAGTGATCAATATTATACTCTTTTGACCCTCAAATTATGATTATCTAATTAATCAAAAATTTTAGAATATTAATTTTTTGATTGATTATATTTAACAATGATAAGCAAAGAAGGTTGAGAACTATTAAGGTGTTTTTTTTAAAAAAGGTAAACAATGTAAGAATCCAAATCTTTTATTTTTTATATCTTCAAATGATGATGTGGAGATCTCCTTCTTTTGGACTTACCTCTTACATGTCAATATCCTAAAATTCTTTTTCAAACCTATGAATGCTTATGATGATTTGATCAATGTGTTTTACTTTTAGTGATTCTACCCCTCCACCCTCAAACTATGATTATCTCATTAATCAAAAGTTTTAGGATGTTAATGTTTTGGTTGATAGTATTTAAGAATGAGTATTGTAATGTAATTTAAAAAGCCAAAAAAGAGATGTTAGGAACTATTAAGGTTAAACAAAAATAATGTACTTTTGAGTTAAATCAATAGTTTTAAAATATGAATTTGAAAGTAAAATGTGTTGACATTTTTTGGGTAATCTAAAATAAAACAACAAATATCTTTTGAGCTATTATCAAAGATAAATATATAATTTGATAATAAATATAATATAATAATTAGTCGACGTGCGGTGACGATGGATAATCAATTTTATCGAGTTAAACTTTGTATCCTTATGATTCCTAGACAAAGAGAGGTGGAGTGAACCAAGGAAGATAGAAAAATAATAATAATACTGAGAGAGAGAAAAAAAAAGGAGAATCGTAGAAAAAATAAATAAATAAATAAATAATTTTGAATATGAGATTTAAATGTAAGACAAGTTTGGGTTAAGAAGTGTATTGTATAAGATAGATGATTTGATTTGGAATCCTAATGTATAATGCTATCCTAATTAAATAAGAAAGATTTTTGTGATTAGGTTCATATTATCAAGTTCCAATCTTAATCTTAGGAATCAATGGGGGCATGTCGGGTTACTGCTACCGCAGGCCCAATGGGGCCCGTACACCAACCATAAACATTAACGTGGAACAAAAAATTAATCTTTCTTTGTGAAATATAGGATTTAGTTTTGGTTAAGCTATAAATCATCCGTAATTACATATTATCCTTATAATTAGTTAGATCTTTATACTTTTAAAAATTAAATTGAGATTTTTATATTTGTAAAAATAAAATATGTAATCTTATTATTCCAATAAAATCTTTTATTTTTCTTTTTTATTTGGAAAATTTGCACTTAAATTATCTACCTATATTTCTTTGTGAAATATAGGATTTAGTTTTGGTTACGCTATAAATGATGCGTAATTACATATTATCCTTATAATTAGTTAGATCTTTATACTTTTAAAAATTAAATTGAGATTTTTTATATTTGTAAAAATAAAATATTTAATCTTATTATTCCAATAAATTCTTTTATTTTATTTTTTATTTGGAAAATTTGCACTTAAATTATCTACCTTCGTAAGAAGAGACAGGTAAAACGTCATCCGATAAATAAGTCGGGACTCGCGATTACGCCCCCAACACAGATAAAAGCCCCGACTCAGGTTCGATATCTTTATCGATCGGTTCTTCTTCCCCGATCCCTGCCCTAACCTGGCTGGACATTCCTCAAAGAAAATCCTGCCGATTTCTCCGATTTCGTGTTGACGTCCGTCGAAATCTGATCGTCGTAGAGGCAGATCGGAGAGGCGTCTCCGCAACCTTTTGCTCGGAGATGTCCTCCTCGGGGCAGCCGCAGTTCCGGTACACGCAGACGCCGTCGAAGGTGCTCCACCTCCGGAATCTGCCGTGGGAGTGCACGGAGGAGGAACTAGTCGAGCTCTGCAAGCCCTTCGGCAAGATCGTCAACACCAAATGCAACGTCGGCGCCAATCACAACCAGGCCTTTGTTGAGTTTGTAAGTGCCGGAGCCTGATTGTTCGATGCGTTTCTTGAGACTTTTGGTGAAGATCGCAAACTGGTCTTCTTGGATCCATTTCTTGGATGTTTCGGTGAATATCGCAAACTTGAGATTGCTTTTAAGGGTTTCTGATACTGAATTGATGTGTGCTTGATGGATCATATCGAATGCTATCACGGTATATGGGTTGTCGAAAGGATGGGGATGAGCCAAAGTTGGAACCACAAGACATGCTTGAGAATTTTTTCTTGCTGCCATATTCTGGTGGGCTATAATCATGCTTTTTTGTACTTGGGATTATGATATCGCAGTGGCCTGGTTGACATTTTTAGCTCCAACTGATCTAAAGCATTCTATACTCGGTTTGGTAGGAAATAACATATTTCATTATAGGAGATATATGTAGTTTCTTCCTTATGCTTTTGTTTTCCTTTTCTTGATTTGGTTTTCGCACTCCTTTTCTAGAAGAAGGATAAAGATTACCTGTTTATATGAGGTTCTTGTCGTTCTTGTGGTACTTGTTGCCTTTCCCCCTCCACATATTTGTTGCTTTGTTAGAAAGAGCATTTAGATATTGCATTGTCTTCGGAACATGATAGCCCAAACTGGTTATTGACACCTTCTTTCAGGCGGAACTTAATCAGGCAATCTCGATGATCTCATATTATGCATCTTCATCTGAACCTGCACAAGTTCGTGGCAAAACTGTTTACATACAATATTCAAACAGGCAAGAAATTGTAAACAACAAGGCCTCCGGTGAGGTTGTTGGGAATGTTTTGCTCGTTACCATAGAGGGCGTGGAAGCTGGTGATGTCAGCATCGAAGTTATTCATTTGGTGAGTCCAGTGACTTACTTTTTTTAATTTAAAATCTTGTCATTGCATTTAAGATAAAAATTTGTGTACGCTTTAAGCAGTTCTAGTAATTTGGATGGTCTTAAAGTTGAAATGATATAGGGGATTTTTTTTTTTGATGTGATATGTCTCGAAGCTAATCTTGTTTTACTTCTTTGACTTCTTGTAACATGCTCTGAATGGGTTACCAGGTCCATTTTAACACGGAGTATATCTCGTTATCAGCATCTACATTCGGAGAGATACCATGTTTGTTTTACTATCTCATTCTTTTGACTATTTTGTTATGAGTCTCTGAATCTTACTGTTTGATGAATGTTAATCTCTAACTGCTTTTTCCCATCATCGTTAAGTTGTAGGTTACACTCACCTTGTGTGTGAAGCTGTTTTTGGAGGTTAAACTTCCACTCCCTAGGATTTCTCAAAAACTTTTAATATTTTCTTATTGGTTGATATGATTCTTTTATGTTGTTAGATATCAAGATTTTCTTCTACTAATGATGTAATTTGCTAATTATTCTGCATAAGGAGGATAGTTATATTTGTCTTTCTTTTGTCGAAGCAGCGAGTAATAATTTGGTCCATGCATGATGTTCATATCATTAAGTAAAAATTTGCTCATATATGTTGCCACTGGAGTCATGATGAAGGCCATTGTGCCACAGGTGCCATTCTGCACTTACAAATGAGATCGCTTCATTTTCCATCTGACCTGATGTCATTTGATTACCATAGCATCATTCCTTTATTTTCTAGGAGTATTGATTCATCTTCTTTCTCAGGTGTTCTCTGCATTCGGATATGTTCACAAAATTGCTACTTTTGAAAAGGCTGCTGGTTTTCAGGTAG
Source organism: Musa acuminata AAA Group (assembly GCF_036884655.1). Taxonomy (NCBI): domain Eukaryota; kingdom Viridiplantae; phylum Streptophyta; class Magnoliopsida; order Zingiberales; family Musaceae; genus Musa; species Musa acuminata. The sequence goes on along the minus strand of NC_088337.1, from coordinate 7,478,918 downwards.
TGTATTTTGCTCACTATTCTGGACATGAATTTAGGACTGCAACTCATTGTTATGCTTCCCTTTTTTTTCTTAGGCTCTGATCCAGTACACTGATGCAGCAACTGCTTCAGAAGCTAGAAATGCCTTGGATGGAAGAAGTATCCCAAGGTTGTCTCAGTTTCTGTCAGTTGAACACATTTGGAAGAAGCAATACATTCTCTCCCTCTGTCACACTCTCTCCTCACCATTCCCGCTTTTTTGCTGAGCATATTGTGTTTTCATGAACTGCAGGTACTTGCTTCCAGAGCATGTTACATCTTGCCACTTGCGGATTTCTTTTTCTGCACATACAGATTTAAATATCAAATTCCAGTCCCATCGGAGCAGGTATCTACATGCCGCAACCACACTGGACAATTTTTGTTTTGTTGTTTTTTTTGACCCATTAGACCATGATGGACATGTAATATTTGTAGACTTGGATGTTTATGTTTTACTAATTTAGATTTAGCATAATACAAAGGCAAGTTAGGTCTTGTATGTTATCTGAAACAGTTTTGTTGTTAGTCTCTCTAACTTGACATACTTCTTAACAGTATATGACAAATTATATAACAAAGTCCTAATTGTGACCTTTAGCAGCTAGATGACAATGGCCAATGTGAAACACCATCGTAAGTATCAGGCTAAAAAGTTCTATATCAGTTGGCTTCGGCACATTCTTGCAGTTTATGGCATATATTTATGTTTGATGGAGGTCTGGAATCTCTTAACTGAAACAGTTGTATGGTGATTTACTTTCCCACTCAATTTGTATCATGTGAAGTCCTAGATTGTTTCTATTGATGTGCACTGCTTATTCTTGGAAGTCTGTTGTACCTACCTGCATCATCATTATTTAGATTGTCACAAATCTTTGGGACATTATGGCTTGTCATTGTTGTTGTAATTTTCGTTTATCTTTATGACGTGCTATCTAAATGAAGCTCTTATCAATCCATCAAATATTATATTTTGCAGTTTTCACTTTGTTCTATGTATTTTGGACTTCAACTTTTTAGTGTGTTAATCTTTTATTTGTTTTAAAACTTTAGCGTATAGTCATGGACAAATTTACAATTGTAAAATTTGATCTGATGCTAGATAATATCATGCAGGGATTTCACTAACCCTTACCTTCCTGTGAATCCTTCTGCAATCGAGGGTACTTTACAGGTTTGGTTCCGCATTTCAAAATTTCCACATTATGTTTGTGGTGAGTTTTCATAACTAATGATTATTCATCTTCAGCCTGTTCTTGGTCCTGACGGGAAAATGAAGGAGCCTGAGAGTAATGTGCTGCTTGCGTCCATAGAGAATATGCAATATGCTGTCACAGTTGATGTTCTTCACACAGTGAGACATTTCTCCTATCGCTCTGTTTTATGTGTCAAATAACAATGCGAAGTTTACTCGAGCTTTTCATTCAGGTGTTTTCAGCTTTTGGTACTGTCCAGAAAATTGCAATATTTGAGAAAAATGGTGGAACTCAGGCATTAATTCAGTATCCAGGTAGGAGGTTTCTGCTGAACTATATGCCCTTATTTAGTTTTGCAAAAGGAAAGTTCCTTTATTAAATGGTTTTATATTTTAAAGATGTAGGAGATGTTTGGCACCAGGACCTTTAAACAAAAAATGTACACCTCTTTCCAGCGCCTTCACTTCCACTACCCCTTATGATTTCCAATTTCCCCCACTGTCCCTGGCTTAGAACCAGATGCAGTCGAGGTTCAAAGTGTTAGACTTAAGCTAACCCTTTCATCCATTTTGTTTCTATTTTCATCCATATTTTCCTGTATTGGCCTACCAGTAGTCTTGCAAGAGTCTAAAAAAGAAAATTTTGGTTCAATATTGGCACTTTAACATAATCTTGTTAGACTGCCAAAGCTCGAACTCTCTAATATCACCGTAATTGGCTGTGTTCTTTGGTTATTTTCCTTTCATGCTAATATGTTTTCTCTTTCAAGAGTCCTAATGAGAATAGAATAATATGAACTGTTATTATGTGGCCCTTGTTAGGGTTGGATGTTGGGAATTGAAAAAAAGAATAATTTTTCTCTTGGTTAATGTGCCTTTCTCTCCATTCTCCTCTGGATTTCCAATACCTATATCTTTTTTCCCTTTTATCGTCTCTCAAAATTTTCTTTTTTTTCGTTCTCAAAATTCCTAAACTATGGATTTCTACTTCCTCTAGTGTGCTGCATACTTCAGTAGTTCTTTCAATTGACTTCAAATTTTCTCGCCTTCGAAACATCAGCTCCAAATTTTTCTGTTTTTATCTTTGAAGACCTGTTTTGTTTACTTGTTTTTTCTTCATATCAAAGGTTCCTATGATTGGGATCAGCTTCATATTCCCTGTACTTCCTATGAGCTCTCGACTGGTATGAAGCAAGATTTGAGCCGTTTGAGACCATGGGGATCGAGTGGACTTGTTCATGTTCTAAATTTTAGATAACAAAAGCAAAACTTGCTTTTTCTTATAACATAAAGGTAAATTATAAATAATAAAAGAATATGTCCTGAAATATTTTGCTTACCCATCAAATTTATGTGTGTTTTTTTTTGAAATATTGCATAGTCAAAAATCTGAAAATACAGAATCAAAGGAGTTGTGCTTAAGTCACAGAAGTCACTTCCATGTCCCCCTCTTTGTCTTCTCTCCTTGCTGTTTCTCATCTCCGGGTGCAGTGGCGGTGGCACTGGACTTATGTTCAATTCTGTTATGTTCTTGCACTTTTGCTGGTTGTTGATGACACTGGTAGCTGCTTCTCTCTTGCCTCTCCATGATTACCTATTTTGGGCTCGAATGGTTTGAATTAGTTTCTCCTGGCTGACTTTGAATGATTTTTCTGGTGATCTATTGATCTGGGCGAGAATTGAGTTGACTGTGTCTGTTTGTAATCCAGATCAGATAAATATGGCAAAACATGGTCTAGTTTCTTTTGCCCTTTGGCCCTTTGATCTTGTAGGAGTTTATATGGAATAACCATCACCATCCTCTCGCACCTATTGGGTAGTGCAGCAATGGATACTTTAGGAGCTGGAGTAGAGGTGGAAATAGGGTCAATACTGAAATATAGAAAGCGGGGCATGTGATGCAGAGGCTGCTGGCAATTTTAACAGGAAAGAAAAATGAAAAAAAGGACGTTTTCTTGCTAATTATACTGGTTGTGGGAGTTTGAGATGGATGGAGCGAAGAGGTCTTAGACTCTCAAATGGTGAGGATAGAGTCGGTTGAGGATGCCTAATCCCATATTGGATAGAGTTGGAACACTTTTCATGGTTTACGACTGTGTGGAAGATGGTGATGACTTAGATGTATGTCAGGAACCTGCTGAGTGTATGCAGTCAAGATAGCTTATCTTATAGACAACTAGTTTGGAGTTTGTGGTTGTTCACTATAAGCTGGAAGATGCCGTAGGAAGCTATGGTAGGAGATGAATGGACCTGAAATTCCTTAGTTCTTTTGTGAAAGGATGTGACAATTAACAATAGTTGAAAAAAAGTCTTCTATGATTGTTTTGAAGTTTTTGTTTGCCCATTCTCTTCTCACTAGATAGGATCACTTTTCCCTATCGCATGAGTTACCAAGTTATTATCACATTAAAAATAACCATGCTTGTTGGTTAATTCATCCATATCCTTTTTAAAAATTCTCCCTTCTTTTGGATACTATGCTCTGTTTATGTCGTAGTTTATGTTCTGATTCTAGATATGGACCATATTCATCTTATGGTGTCCTCGTCCCTCGAGGTTTGATTTCACCTTTGTGCTTTTTGTAATCTTTAGTTTAGCTTCTGATTTTATTTATGAACCGTACTAATCTTGCATCCTCTCTCTCTATGCTTGAATTCACCTTGGACATCAAGCATGTAGTTTCACTTTAACACTTAAATGCTGTGACTTCCTGAAAATAGCAGAAGGATTTGTCTGCTAGAGAAATTGATATCACTTTTCATTTTTTATCAGATGTGACCACTGCAACAGTTGCCAAAGAGGCTTTGGAGGGACATTGCATTTATGATGGTGGCTATTGTAAGCTTCATCTGTCATACTCTCGTCATACGGATCTCAACGTGAAGGTACATCTATAATGTTTATGGGTTATATAGAGTAAAAAACTGAGGATATCATTTAAAGACTCTCTTTGGCTCTTATTTCATTCAATTTGCTCTATCAAGCAAGAAACTTGGAAATTGAGACATTTGTGTAATATTTATTCATTTCCTTTTGGGAAGTCCAGAAACAAAATATGAAAACATTAATATGGTTTCTTTATTTGTTACTTGTCGTATCTTCCAAACTAGATTGCTTATAGAATGTTCGGTTCCTTGTAAAATCAATTTATCATATTTAATCTTTGTACCATCAGCAAACACCCTTTGTTCTCCGCCATTAATCCATACGACATAATCTCATATTCTATTCTTCTCTAATGTTAACATGAACTTTCTATGTGCATTACTTTCAGGCATATAGTGACAAGAGCAGGGACTACACGGTTGCTGACACAGGGATACTTGCAGCGCCACAAGGTTCCTCCATGACTATTGTTTCCACTGGTTTGCAAGCTAATCCTCATGTGGCAGGAACCTTTGTTAGCAACGTGGGCATGCAACAGGCATTTCCAAACAGACAGATGCCTTCTTGGGATCCAAATAAGGCCAACTATGCGTCGATGGGTGGGACGTTCCCCGGCCAGCCATTTGGTCCATCTGCTGGTGCACCGTACCCAGCCTCAGCTGCCCGTCCCACTGCATCAGCTGGTTATGTCCAAGCTTCACAACAGATGCCCCAGTATGGTATTCAGCCAAGGCCTGCTGCGGCCAGGGGCGCACCATTCATCGGACATCCTCCTAGGTATTTCTAAGTTTGCTACTCAGTTAAATCCACCCTGGCACTCCCTATTTTGTTCTGCTGTCTCAACCCACTGTTTGGAGATTCTGCAACTTTGTTATTTGATTGCACTAGATTGTTCTGAGCTAAATGGGTCCAAATCTTTTAATGTGGTTTTCAGCAATGGTATATATAGTACACAGTGGTTTGGTTCCTCTTGCAAGAGGACGTCCTTTAGATTGCACACATTAAATGGCTTGAACAACATGTTCAAGGTCGTGCAAATTCCTCCAGTGAAACCAATTGTTTGTTAGATGGCCGCCCCATGTTCTCTCCTGATGGAAGAGTTGTTTAGATTGATATCTTTCTTGCTCGCAGAGCGTTCGCCCGCGATGACTGAAAAATTCTGGTAATCATCACCAAAAACGAACTAATGCCCTTGCAAAATTAGCTCAACGGTCATCCTAGTAACTTCTCTGTTAGCTTGACTAATTGCTGTTAGCTCAATGACAAGCGCTTTTTCGTTCTACTTTATCAAACACTTGGGTTTAGGGAAAGGTTAGTAAAAAATATTTGAAATGCTGATGATGAAGTTGAGATGCAAGTGTTATCGGCATCCTCGCTAATTTAATTGGTGTTTGGTCAGGTGTTTGTATGTGATCACTGGTAATCACATACATTAATGTTGAGATGCAAACTGCACAATTATACGGTTGTTGATGATAAAGAGAAAGTTATTCTAATCAATAATAAATGGCGCCTCCTCACCCTCAAATCCACCTCAAGCAATTTACCATATGCTCTCCCCATGACATTCGTTATTATGAAGTAATGTCTTGAAGTTGAATGACGCATTTAATACGATATTAATTAATCAATTTTGTTTACAACAAAATCTATTATCAAATAATTATTAATTTTTATACCATAAATTATTATATTACTGGTATTTCACCCTTCCTTGGAGGGTATTAGTGGAAGAATATTTCTTTTGCCCTCCATCCCATTCCGAACCTGGCGCTGTTTATATACTCCCACGCGATTCGTTTCTGTTCCCCTACTAATTCCGATTCCGTTCGCTGTCTCACTCCTTCACTGCTCCATTCTCTCCGTCGACATCCTGTGTAAGTTCTTCCCCTCAGAATGGAAAAAAGTATATATATATATATATACATATATATATATATACATATATATATATATACATATATATATATATACATATATATATATATACATATATATATATATATATACTGATTTTGATGTTTTCTGGACTTGTATAGATTACTTGATTTTGAATTTTTGTTAGAGCTTAGGGAACTCAAAGAATCGAGATCGGCATAAGGGGTTTCTGTTAATGTCTTCGTTTTCATCTGTTTGGTTGGTTTCGAGTTCCTGTTTATGCTAGATTAATCTTTCGGGGTATGTCTAGGATTATTCTTTGTCCCTCTCTTCTTGATTTTGGATATATCCAGGAAACTGCACCATTTCTTTGGTTGCTAAGCTGCAGTTGTTGGTGTTGGCGTTAGAGCAGCCAACATCGAGGGTTTTGATTGCTTCATTTCTACGTGTTGCAATTTCAAGAGGCTATTTTGATATCACCCTCTTCTGCTTCTGTTTGCTGTAAATGGACAAGAAGCAGAGAATATTGATTTCTGAGGGGCCTTTTAGGTAATTGCATGTAGGGCCTCAATCCAACGAGCCATTTTTGCCAACGAACTCAAGCTTCTCGCTGCTCTTGTTGACAAGATGGGACTTCGGTTTCTGATCACAAGTATTGTCTCTTTTGGGTCTCATGGTGATGGTAGAATTGCATGTAATGGATCATTTCCTTCATCGCATAGTACAAGTAGCAGGAGTAGAGAGAGAGAGGTGAATCCCTTGAGAGCCATCACTTTGCTGCCTCTGATGGTTCTGTCTCATCTATCGGTAGGCCCTCTGGTAGTTTTTAGAATCATCAATTGACACCACTTCCTATGCAAGAGACCAAATTGAAGAGTACCTCAGATTTAAGCTGCAACCTAGACTCATTTTTGTTCTTTTAATTGTGCATTTTGATGTTTGCTCATGACTATGTTATCTTGTCACCCCAACCATGGCTTCTTTAATGAATTCAAATTCTCAATATAGAGTGCTTTCAGCATAGGTAAGTATGACAATTTCTTTTAACATCGAGTTTAAAAAGAAAGTTAGTAGATATATAAACTTAGGCATCTATATTAGCAAACTTATGTCCAGGAGAGACACTAAGGTGTTTGAAACTCCGCAGCATGTTTGGACGATCATAAGGACAATTAGATACAGAGTCAGGAAATGATGTAGGGAGATATATGGCATTCTTTGGAAAAGGAAAATCAAGCAAATTTGAGGATGCATTTGTCACATTTCTTTATGGAAATTTCTATTCATTTTGCTTTGCAAGTTTGTCTTGGTGTTGTTGAATCTCGGATTTTGATGATGAAATCAATTGATGAGTTTATGATCTAATCCATGTTTTGAGAAAAATGATGCAGGACTAACCACGATAATGAAAAGGCAAAACAATTGAAGTAAGAAGAATCAGACGTTGGGCTGGAGTCAAAAAACGAGCATCGAGTCGGAAGAATCGGATGTTGCATTATGATTGGATGTTGTGGGAGTCAATATGTCGATGGATCAGGCGATACGTCGAAGGTTCAGACGATGCGTCGGAGGTTCGTCAAGAGTTCGAATGAACAAATGATGTGCCGGACAACTTAGCTTCTTGTTTTGTTATTGTTTAAGTCTTAATCATCGTAGTTAGGTCTTAATTTGAGGTAGGTTTGGGTGTAACCCTATTAACTCAATTAGGGGCCAACTGGGCATGAATTAGGGTTGAATTGAGCCTGCTGTTTGGCCCATTCAGTGACCCGGAGCCACGTCAGGCGGTGGAACTGCCTGAGGCTCGGCCTCTCAGAACTTGTCTGGGCGGTGGTACCGTCGGCAATTAATACCGTCAGGCGGTGGTACCGCCAGAGCCCAGTCTTCGAGGCTTTGTCAGGCGGTCGTACCGCTCAGACTAGCGGTAGTAGCGCCAGTTGTCAGGGGAGCAGGCGGTGGTACCGCCCAGAACTAGCGGTGGTATCGCCAGTACCCCGGAAACCCAGGATGAAACACTTTTTAGCTCCATTTTGAAGTCATTTGGAGCTTATAAATACTCTACACTTTCCTGCTTGCCAATGCATGAAATTGAGAACAAAAGTCTTGAGATTTTGAGTTGTAAAAGTCTTGAAAAAGTGCTAAGTGTCTTCCTCCTCTTCCTTAAGTTTTGTAATTATTCTAAGGGAGGTGTGAGACTTGTAAAGGTTATCTCCTAAACCTGTGAAAAGAAGAAAGAGTTGTAAGAGGGCAGTTGGTCTTTGCCAATTGAAAGAAGATCATTAGTGTACGTCGATGGCCTCGACAGAAGAGGAATCGGGAGTGGACGTAGGTCACGACGACCGAACCACTATAAACTCGGTTTGTATTTACATTCTGCTTTTCATTGCTATTACTCTCTGAGTTAATTGCTTAGTTCACTTACTCCAAGTCAAGCATATTTCCGATACGATTTTTGCATCGAACGAAAGTTTTTCAAAACTGACGATTTTATCGAAAACATTAATTCACCCGCCCCTCTTAGTGCCGAAACGGTCCTAACAAGTGTTCGCTTTCGTTTGCACTAAATTATGTTAAACCAGCTTTCTAGTCACGTGGGCTGCTGAGCATTCTAGTCTCACTTTATTGTTTGATTGACATTTAGTTGGCTGGGATGGTGAATGGGCATGTTGATATTGAGCTTTCATTAGCATGTTTCTTTTTCTTTCTTATACTGTTATTTTGCAGGTGCTTGAAACATAAGCTTGTTGGTGTTTTCCAAGTACATGAGTATTTGTAGTTAATCCGCCTGATGTGATTTTTTTTTCCCCTCTAGGTTTCTAGACTTTCTAAATAGTAAGAGGGAAAGAAATGGACGAAAGATGTGTTTTTGGTTATTTTTGTTGTAATTCAAGAATTAGTTGGCTAACTGATAACATTTTACTTTTGCAACTTTGCATGAGCATATCAAATACAACATAAGAGCATATATATGTGCTTATACTAACCATGTAAGTTTGTATTGTGTTTATGTATTTTCTTTCCTTTTTCTTTTAAGGCACAACATGATGGATTAGATCCTAGATGATGGAAAAGAAACTGTCACAAGGGTTAAGAAGCAATGGGCGCATGAGGTTCCATAATGAGAATTTGAATCTGGAACCTAAAGAATCTTTAGGGATCCGGATACATACCATCTGACAAACCAGTGATGTTAGTGAAATATGTTCTGATATCATCAACTAGAGAGTTGTTTCAGTGAATTACCAGATTATGCTTCTGGACCCCTGGTCTCATCATGATTAGTGAAGGTATCTGAACTGTAGTGTCATGAGTACAAAGAATATGTTCATCTACTTTTGTACTACAATTTAGACTGACTTTGCTCTGATTCTACATGGACCTTTTGGGCTGAATTACCAGATTCATCATCTGCACCCTGATCTCATCATGGTTAGTGGAGGTGCCTCAACTGCAATGTCATGAGTACAAAGGATATATTCATCTGCTTTTATGCTACAATTTGGACTGACTTTTCTTTGGTTCTCCATGGAAGTCTAGGGCTTTCATCCTTTACCAGTTCCTCCAATTCACATGGCAGTTAGTATGAGCCTATATAAATGTCATGTTTCTGCCACTGCAGCTTCTCGATCCTGTGTCCTTTCATGTCAGAGCCCATTCATCCTCTATTCCAGACCACTTTTGTGGAGGTGAAAGACAAAACCATATGGTTGGTTCCACGATTTCTAATAACTGTCTCCATTCAGGTCCACCAGACCTATATATCTGGTCCAGGGCTAAAAAGATGGTGAAGCCAAGTCGCAGATAGGACTGCTAAGACCATGCTTCCCTAGTGGTATTAATTGCCTATGGACTTGAACGGTGAAGTGATTAGAGTGAAATTATTGCAGAAGCTGTTTACTAGGACATATGTGTGCTTCTATATTTTGGTTTTTGGTAATTGGTAATGCTCTACTACATCATTACTTGAAAGCTTGTTAGCATGGAAACATAACTGATGGAGAGGTGCTTATATGGATTATAAGATATCTAGCATCATATCAAATTTTATAGTTGTAAATTTTTCCATGAATATATGCTAAAGTTTTAAAACAAATAAAAGATTGACACAATAAAAAATTAAAGTCTAAAATACATTGAACAAAGTGAAAATTGTGATTGCTAGTTGTAGATTTGATCTACCAAAGTTATTGGGTCGTCAGTGGCACAATGAATAACTGACGTGTCGCTAAGGAGCCTGCAAAGCTCAACGATAATTTTTTTATCATTTTTTATTTATTTATAATTTATAAATATTGTTCTGTTGCAAGGTTCATATTTCTCATGTTTGTTTCATAACTGTATAAATAAAGAAGTGATACATAACATTCTATCATTTTCACAATGGCATGATTTACTTTTTTTCTTAGTTTTTTCATTTATTTAATTTTTTTAATTTTATTTCCTTCGTGCATGGTTGTAGCATAATGATGTGATTCGAGGAGTGCAACAGATGATTTATACTACCTTATCTCGGGGTACTTTGTGCATCATATGTTTCGAGGACTTCGAACAAGGAGAAATAAGAATGTTACCATGTGGTCACCTCTATCACATGGACTGCTTTTGCAGGTGGTGGGACGTCGTCGAAGCCTGAAACTATCTTACTTGTAGGTTCTTCACGTAAAATATATGAAAGTTAATTAGATGTTTCGATTAAAAGAATTAGATATAGAGACTGCATGTAATCTCTTATAGTTAAAAGAATTACATGCAGTCTCTATATCTAATTCTTTTAGCCCAAAATATCTAATTAACTTTCACATATATTACATGTAGAACCTACAAGTAGGGCAGCTTCGGGCTGATAGTCCGTGTAGTAGAGGTGACCGCATGGTAACATTCTTTTTCTCCTTGTTCGAAGTCCTCGAGACATATGATGCACAAATGTACTGCGACGAGGTGGTATAAATCATCTTCAACACTCTTTTGAATCACATTATTATGCTGCAACATTGTACGAAGGAAATAAAATAAAAAAAATAAACAAATGAAAAAAGTATATCACGCCAATGTAAAAATGATAAAATGTTATGTATCCCTCATTTCTTTATATAGTTAAGAATCAAACATGAAAAGTGTGAACCTTGCAACGAAACAATATTCGTAAATTACAAATGAACAAAAAATGATAAAGAAAATTGTCCTCGAGCTTTGTAGGCTCCTCGACAACGCGTTAGTTATTCATGGTGCCACTGACTGTTCAGTAGTTTTGGCAGACCAAGTCTGCAGCTAGCAATCAGAACTTTTACTCTGTTCTATGTATTTTGAACTTTAATTTTTTTATTGTATTAATCTTGTATTTGTTTTAAAACTTTAGCATATATTCATAAAAAAAATTTACAACTGTAAAATTTGATATACTAGATATTGTAAATACTGATGCAACTGTGCAGTTATGTTAGCACGGAAACACAACTGTTAATACATTAGTGGTGTGGATTGTAAAATTTACAATATCATGCACGGATTACCTTCCTGTGAATCCTTCTGCAATGGAGGGTACTTTACAGGTTTGTTTCCACATTTCAAAATTTCCACATTATGTTTCTGGTCAGTTTTCATAACTAATGATTATTCATCTTCAGCCTGTTCTTGGTCCTGACTCGAAAATGAAGGAGCCTGAGAGTAATGTGCTTCGTGCATCCATAGAGAATATGCAATATGCTGTCACAGTTGATGTTCTTCAAACGGTGAGACGTTTTTCCCATCCTTCTGTTTATATCTGATCCAGGGCTAAAAAGATGGTGATGCCAAGTCTCACAGGTAGGATTGTTAAAACCATGCTTCCCTAGTAGTATTAGTTTGCTATGGACTTGAGCAGTGAAGTGATTTGAGTGAAATTATTGCAGAAGCTGTTAACTGGGCCTTATGTGTGCTTCTATATTTTGGTTTTTGGTAGGTGATAATGCTCTACAACATCATTACTTGAAAGTTTGTTAGCATGGAAGCATAACTGATGGAGAGGTGCTCACACGAATTAGTATTCTACCCAAAAGAACAGGTTTGTCACGGTTGTTATCTTCTATGCATGCCACTTCCACCTCATATGTCAGTCCTGGACCATTCTTATTCTTCTCCTGTTCGGCCACGCATTCAACTGTACTGTTAACACATTAGTGGTGTGGATTGTGCGAAGTTGCATCACTATTTCCATTTCTTAGCTGGATATTAATTCAAACATCGCTTGTGACAAGTTCTGCTGGAATCAGGCATTTTCACATTAAACACCAAGGCTGACAATTTTGCATGCATGAAAATGAAAGCCTTGGTCTGAAGTATGCCCAGATATAAAAAAATGTTATGGACGAAGAAGAGAAAACAAATAGACAACTGATAAATTCAGATAAACAATATGTTGTGAAGTTCAAATTCTTGTGAAGGTGGTCCTAAGTATTTGAAACTGATCATTTTCTGTTTAGGATTACACTTCTTTATTATTTTTTGAAAAAAAAAGAAAACAGAGATGTAACAGTGAATTTTAATTGGTGTTGTGGTTGTTACTGGATGTATGATCTTTTGTGCTCCCATGCATGCTGCAATGCAGGCTTCTCCATCAACTGTGGCCTACGTTTTGCCAACTTCTGCATGGAAGCCTTGTACATTTACTGTTCGGCATAGGTTTGTGCAGCCTAAACAGATGTACATTTGGCTTCGTTTGCTCGAGCTCCAAAATCCTTCCACAAATTTGTGTCTTCTTCCTATAATTCTACAGTCAATGCTCCATCATGGACTTGTTAAGCTGTAAGTTTTTGTTTTCTTCAGCTGGCTATTGTTGTAGTGTTCCTTTCCGGATATATTGACACCGTACAACCTTTCAATGCTTTCCACTGTTGACAATCCATGTACAGTTTTAGGCTCCAGAATGCAAAACTTGGTGCTCCAGGTTACTGAAGCAACTGAAGAGGAAGAAGCAGGGATTTGGAATCAAGAGTCAAGTTATTGTCACGCAGGCTGTTGCTTGGGCCATGGTTGAAAATGTCACCAGTTCTTGGCTAAGCTGCACTGATGGGAATATTGTTAACTACTAACAAGCAAGTACAATGTTTGCAAGGTTGCTTTACATTTGATAAGCAACACACATGGATTGACAACTTACAAGTGACTGCTAGGGTTTTGGAAGGAAAAGGATGCATTCGAGTTTCTTGGTGGGTACTTGGGACTTTTTCTAACAAAGTACACAATATAACAAAGGTAAAGGGGCAGGAGAAAGAAATGGTGCCTCCTTTTAATTTCTGGACATGATTGGAGCTCCTGATCATCCATATACAACAGATGTCATTTATGGAGCTTGCACCAAGGGAAAGAACATGAAAGGTGAATGGAAGTGGACCTGATCGATACTTATCTTCCACAGGGTACCTTCCATTATTTGTTCTGGCAGAAAGATGCATCTCGTTGTTGCTGCTGCTGTGGATAGACAGGTCAGCTTTACGAGAGAACCACATGGGACGGTAAATTTCTTGGGATGAATATTTGGCGTGCAAATATATTGTCCCAGTTGAGGTTTTCTGAAACAGGAGACAGGCCGTGCCATTGACAAGAAATGTGGGCGTAGGCCTCTGCAGAGCTCCTACTACCAGACACCTACCGCTTCCAAGGAAGACACAGACAAGTATCGATATAGCTGGATTCAGGCCTTCAACTCGAGCGTGCGGTAGTAGGACATCCACACGTGCGCCACGGAGTCTGCAAGCTCGTTGAAGAGGAGGTAACTGCTAAAACTGTTGGGACAGTGGAGAAGCCAATGTGACCATCTCCTATATATAACACTCGTGCTGTGCTGAGTCTTATATGCTGTTCATGAGCTCTCTCTCCATGAATCCTTCTTCTGCGGTGGATAGCCGTTCACCACATGAAGTGGGTGACAGCCACGCTGAAGCCACTGCAGAAGGCAACGCATCGGGAGAGACCGCAAATGAGGGCGGTGGTCAGTCGAGCTTTTGTGCTAGGAGTCACTGGAGACCCGAAGAGGACTGCAAGCTGAGAGAACTGGTAGCCCTCCATGGCCCCCAGAACTGGAAGCTCATAGCTGCCAAGTTACATGGTAGATCAGGTAAGCTCCATGGAAGTTGCCTTTTCCGCATTAGTCAAAACTATGGCGATGGCTTGTGCTGATCTGCTGCTTTGTGCTTTTCTTGCTTGGTGTGGCTCAAGGGAAGAGCTGTCGGCTGAGGTGGTTCAACCAGTTGGACCCCAGGATCAACAGGAGGGCCTTCAGCGAGGAGGAGGAGGAGAAGCTGATGGCTGCTCACAGACTGTACGGGAACAAATGGGCTATGATTGCCAGGTTCTTCCCTGGTAGAACTGACAACGCCGTGAAGAACCATTGGCATGTGCTCATGGCCAGAAAGTACAGGGAGCAGTCAAGTGCTTGCAGGAAGAGGAGGCTCAAAAGAATGGAGGAAGCCACACTGAACACCAGTGGGGAGGAAGGGTCTTACGATTTCCTTTTAGGTGAGTTATGTCTCAGTACTATCATCATCGTCTACATCAGCATTTCCTTGTCTTAAGATGAGAATAATTGATGAGAAGCCAAGTCCTATCGATATGCTTGGCTCGAAATGAGAAGCTGAAACTGATGCTTCTATGCCTTTTTTTTTTTCTCTCTCTTAGTGATAGATGCCCATGATTTCACTTCTCAGCCAGCAACTCCTATCAAGTATAGTTTTCTTGAAGAGAAAAGATAAATGATATAAGTGACTCCAATATCAGCTGGGAGAACATTTTGGCTAGTACTAATAATCTTCTCCCTTGTTTGGTTGGCTCAGTTGCAGGAAGCAATGTCCCTAGTAACACGGGGTTCTGTAGCAACAACAGTGTGTTCTGGGGTGGACCAGCAGATGACTCCTCGAGGTTTCACTCCTCGCCCGTCTTGATGACGGCAACATGCTACCACTCTGACATATCAAGAGTTTCCTCTACTGAATCACCACCATTCACCGAGAGCACCAATGTCTCACCACCTTTCATAGATTTCCTTGGAGTGGGAGCCACTTGCCATGATCCATAAGACTGATGGTCGATAGAGATGCAGCGTATGCAAAGAGATCAATCGACCATTCGGATTGCAGGAAAGAAAAGCAATTGTTCTTCTGATCACATGAAGAGAGAGAAAGAGAGAGAGAGAGAGAGAGAGAGAGAGAGAGAGAGAGAGAGAGATTCTTAAAATGAAAAGCTGAGCTTTTCCTGGTAGTACTTTTCTGCACTTCTACGCAAGCACAGTGGCTATTGAGTTCTTCCATGCAACCCAGAACAGAAGGGCCACAACCATTGCATATGGAAATGGCACATTTCTTCTTCCTGATGGCAACATGTCATGACAAGCAATTATGAGTTATGAAATGTCAACTGTTCTTTCAGCACACTAAGCACAAGGTAATGAATTGCTCAAAGAAAAATGTTCATGTTCTGGTGGGTTTCTCAGTAAACACCTATGCCATTAGTGAAACTTTGTTTGGCAGATTGTATTCGGTAAAGAACTGTTATTGAGTTTGTGGGAGATGAAAGGCACATCCGCTGCCAAGAATTACATAGAAACAAACCTGCAATTTATGCATGCATGTAACATGTATTTACTCTCCAATTTAGTTCCTGACTTAAATAATCTTATTTCTATAATTGAAGAAGGATTAGAGATGAACAATCTTTTCATCGTATCAAGATTCATCCTCTCGACAAGATCAAAAAAATAAAAAAAATAAAAAAAAATTCTTTCTTCGTATTCCATCCGGTTCTTGTTGTTCTAAGTTACGAATTCAATTACTTCGATCCACGGCCGGCACTTAATGGCTCTGGTTTGGGGTTAGCAGTGTGGAGGTTGCCGATGACAAGCCATGTGAGAACAACTAATGCTTAGTTGTGGAACAGGAACGCAAACTGCACACCATGTCCAACAGTTGACTCTAATCATACTTCTCTTGTTTCTTCCAAGCAGCTTCATGCTGTGAAGTCGACGTCGAAGAAAGCGTTCTTAGTTATCTTTCTGCACCACCTCCACACTGCTCCGCCGGGACCTGCCACCCTCTCCCTCGTCCCTGTTGTCTGCAGGAAACATCCTTAAGTAGGAACCTGAGGGACACGTCTGGAAAACCCGTCACTGTTCATCACGATGCCGCATGATTACCCCCCCCCAAACCAAACGCTGCACATCTTCTTCATCTCAGCAATGTAAAAACATTAGACTCACGATCACGGTAGGGCGAAACAGACACAACATACCGATATGACACTGGTCGATGGAGAGACCACCGGAGGAGTCGCAAGATGTACAGAGATTCCCCATTTCCTTTATGGAAACTCTTTCCATGCGTGACTCGATCTCTCGATGTGCCAAACATCACGGTTGATCTCTCGCTCTCTCCCTCCTGTTCTTTCCACGCAATCCTCTGGTCCATGCAAGCTCGATGGGGACAACGTGGTACCACTGATCACTGTGACAAGGACCGAGCTTGGACAAAAGGTCAAGACTGTGATGGACCACTGCGATCGAGACCTCGTCAATCATGTTCCATTTTGAGATGGAAAAGGTGAGCGAGAAGACGCATACAAGGATACAATCAATGTGTAGAGCAACATGCGGGCCATGCGAGCACAGGAACGTGAGTACGAGATGTCCGGCCGGATATGATATCAGTGACACACAGTTTAACATCGGCCCCCTATGAAACATACCTTAGCCTGAATCACTATGCAAGTTTGATATCCTTCCATGGCGATGTCTCGAATGTAACATCCCACACAACAATTAGAATCCCAAGCGGATGTTGGGATTCATTCGTTTAGCAATGCAGTCGAGTTGCTGTAACATATCCAGTCATAATATATACTATTTTGGAACACACAGCTCACTAAATATTATTCCAATATAATTCTTTCAAAAAAAAAATTATTTATGGTTGTGAATCTAATAGAAGATTAGGAGGAAAAAGAGAAAAAAAAAAAAAAAAAAAAACCCAGAATCTTTCACATCATATGTGCTATATTCTCAAAATTGGAATCATCCGAATCTTGATAGCTAAGGTTCCAATCTTGGTTTGGCCATTCCTCGATCTGACAAGGTGGATGAGAATGAACATAGATTCTTGAAGTTAACAGCCGAAGCTCAGAGATCTTTTCCGAGATTTATGTGGATGGGCCCCATAAGCTCAGAGATCTTGCCTTCACGGATTGGGCCTCACGGGCTGATCCATAGAATATAGATACATGAAATTTAGAGGATGCAAACATCTTATGTTTGACTCATAAGAGAAAAATACTTGTGCTTGAGGACACAAAATATAGAGGCTGAAACATATAATAAGGTCAACTCTTGTCTTTGGTATGTATATGGTTGAGTATAAAATAAGATAAAAACCCACTTGATTGTATGCTTTAATTATCATTTTCTATACATTTCTCTGATTGGAACACTGCATAATCTATCTTATGCCTAATAAAAAAGATAAGATGATATGTTAGAAGAACTACATATTAGTAAATTATGAATGCATAATTATATGAATCACTAATTTGAGTGAATAACAAATTGCTACCTCAGGAATTTTTTTTTTTTACAAGGCTCAATGTATTGAGATGATTACAAAAATAAATTTATCCAAAATAATTATGTTTAGTTTTACACTTTAGCTAAACCTTTTAATTTGCCGATGTTCATGATTTATTACATACAAATAATAAAATAACTAATTTTCACGTATTGTCACGTATAGAAATGATGCTAAAAAGGGATAAAAGATAATTTCGATCGTCCAAAGATATTAATTTCACAAAAGGATAACTTCCGTGAAAGCTTCGTCATCCTCCCTCCCATTTCGTCCTCGCCTTTAGCTTCATTATCCTCTCGGATGGTTTATCAAACGACGGTGTTAGTGGTGATCCTCATTTCCTCTATTGCCTCATTTCTTTTGTTTCGCTATTCTCTTGGATAGCCTACCCTAATATGGCGTCGGTGACGATCCTCATCTCTTGCATCATTTTATTTCTTTCTACACCATCTAACATTTTTAGTTTCACGTAGGGTGGATGGCTATCGATCAAAAATTTTTTATCCTTTTTTTAGCATTATTTCTGCACATGATAGCTTGTGTAATATTTTTTAGAATTTGTGAAGAGAAATTAGGTTAAATATTTCGATATCAATATAATCTTTAAAGTATACGAATCGAAATGCTCAACATTGTTAATTAGAGGATGTAACAGTAATTTCCACTCTCATGCCTGAAGCTTTTGGCCCTCAAAAGAATTAGATCTCATTCCGTCTCATAAGATGCAGAAATCAGTAACGAATCAAAGCAAAACTCTCATTCCTTTCGGCTGATGTCTTCCTTCCTCTCATAATCCAAGTGAAGACTAACCATTCCACCTCCTACATCAGTAGAGACCACTTCTTCTTTCTCCTACTGCAGCACTCCTCTTGGAGCTCTCCTGGAAGCTGAGAGATCGTGAGAGAGCTGCAGGGTTGACATGCAGCAGCAATGGTGCCTCCATTCCATGATCCTTGACGTCCACCTTGCGCTGGAAGGCCTTGAGAACCGAGCTCCTCGCGGCTTCCTCAGGATCATCCATCCTCGAGCGCTTGCGCATGGTGGGAGAACTGCTTTCCGGAGAAGACGACTCTACAGGGGACAGCCATGGGGTGCTCCAAGCTCCAGGCGGAACGGTGCAACTCCATTGAGCTACAGCGGGGTAGAACGGAACTGGAAAGCTTGCCGTCCCCTCCGACTCCTTACTGGATTGCTCATCGCCATTGTTTCCGGCGGCGTCGGAGCCAAAGCGGAGCACGACGTGCCGATCGTGAGAGGTGTTCCTGTTCTTGCGTCGGCCGGCACTGACGGGGACGTTCCGCATGGCGCCACCGGCGGTCCAGTACCTTTGGCAGTTTCTGCAGAAGTGCCGCGGCTGGTTGACGTTGTAGTTGTTGTAGTAGCAGAACTTGGTGTCGGAGCTTCTGCACCGAGGACAAGGAAGGATCTTCTCCGGCTTCCTCGCCGCCTTCTCCTTCCAACCCCCTGCATCACTTGGTCGTTCTTCGGGCGTCGAGTTCCTCGTCGATTCGTGCTCGTTAGTTTCCTGCGAGTCCGATGATTCAGGAGCATTCTCTTCCTCTCGAAAATCCTGAAATTGGAAGGAGACGCAATGATCATCTCTGTTCTCGAGAGAGAGACGAATGCATACCCATATAAGTAGCCGATTCAACGAGAAGACCTTCGATTGCAGTGCCTTCTCCTCGTCTCCGCCGCACTGCAGAGTGATGATCTTGCCGAAGAGTTTGATTGCGGCGTCCCCGAGCTCGGACATCTCCCTCTGCCCTGTTCGAATGCTCTGCTTACTCTCGTCGTCTTCGTCCACCTCCTCCTCCTCTCTCTGCGACTTCCTTCCTAACCTACCTCTGGGTTTAACGGAGGAACAAGGGGAGGAGCTCCACGTAGGTATGGCAATGGGGATTCCGAGCCATGGCTTACCTTTATGGCCATGGGAGGCCAGTATTCGATCCTCTGCTCGTGGCACCAAATGCATCAGATGAGTTTGGTGTTTGACCAATATCAAGGGATGTGTTTAGAGCATTAATTATGTGAGCATGGCCAAATAAATGGAAAGGGCAAAAGAAAAGTATGCAGGCTCTCTCTATCTCTCTCTCTCACCTTTTGTTCCCTTCAATACCATTCATTCATCACCTTTTTCTGCTCTCTTTCTCTCTCTAGCTTGACTACATTTTTACCTTTTCTTTTTCCTGATATTTTCATTTGCCCAATTTAATCAAACAGCTAAGACTTCCTTTTCTTAAAAGGACTGCTAATTTATTTTGGTCCATGAAGCTGTTTCAAACTTTCTGGTTTCTTTCATGAAGCTTTCATATATTTGATTTGTTGCTAGTGGACAAATTTATGTGAAGTTAATGTTTTGTGTTCATTGCACCTCAAAATTTTGTTGTATATTTGTGCTTGTGTACCCTGATTTGATGGATATCATGTGTCACAATTAGGGAGCACTCTCTTTATTCTTTTGAGTTTTTTTTTTTTGTTTTTTTGGGGAAGAGCAGTTCTTTTACTTCAAAAAGTGAGATATATTTTTGGGGTTAATATGTGTTTTTTTGTCAGTTTCATGAAGTTAAAGTTGGGAGAATAAAAAAAATATAAGTATAGAAAGACTTTTATATGAATATTTTTTAAAATAATTATTCTATAAATATCTCATGTATCTTTGTTAGGAAGAAACGTAAAAAATATATTGAGTGCTCCTGGAGTTTATCTAGAAAAAGTGAGGAAAATAAATAATTCATCTGTATAATCATTTTAAGGATATATATATATATATATATATATATATATAATCATAAATTTTAATGTAAAATGTATATGGGATGATTTTTTGAAAAAAAAAAATTGGGTTTTTTGAAGAGATGGCTAATTTCGAATTTAACTAAACTTTGTATTGTTACAGTCCTATTTAGGAGTTTTTTTTGCTAGCATATCGATGTTGATATTTCTTCACATTGTTTCTTTTCACATTAGTAACTCTACCGACAAAAGATGTCGTACATATTGTCACGTATAGAAATGATGCTAAAAATGGATAAAAAGATAATTTCGATTCTTACTGTCCAAAGATATTAATTTCATAAAAGGGCAACTTTTTTGAAAGCTTCATCATCCTCCCTCCGATTTTGTCCTCGCCTTTAGCTTCACTATCCTCTTGGACAGCTTACCCAACGACGATGTTAGTGGTGATCCTGAAAGAAAAATATATTAAGTGTTCATAGAATTTATTTAGAGAGTACAAGAGAAGGAATTAGGAGGAAAAAAAAATATATAAATATAAAAAGATGAAAGAAAAAAATTTTGTAATTTAGTTCTACAACTACTATATGTACCTCTAGAGGAAGAATATAAAAAAGTACTTTTTGTGTATTTTTTTAAAGTTTATCCAAAGAGAGGAAAGAAATTCTTTTGATTTATCTAAGAACATGCATAAGAGGTTTGTTCTTGAGTCTGTCTAATTTACTTTAATAATACTTATAGTTTATTCTCATATAGTAAAAACATTTAAATTTTTATGGACATAATATAAATACTATGGATTTGTATTTTATTGTTGAGTCTCTACATTCTTTTAGCATCATGATCTCTTTCCCAACATATACTAATATTTAAAGAAAGATTCAAGTTATGTTGGAGCCTTCCTTCTTGACTCATGGATGTATGTCTGGTAGTTTAGCTGGGCAGCCCCATGCATTGCACTTGAGTCTCTCTTTCTTTTCCTTTCTCTAAAGTCTAATTTCTCATCCCAAAAAGAAAAAATTGTAAGCATCTTAGTGTCTTTATGTTTTTTATTTTAGTGGTCTCGATTTCATAATGGACAAGTATGGGAGAGAGAGAGAGAGAGAGTTTTGGTAAGCCATTGGTTGGAATCTGATCTGATTGAATGCTCTTTAAGATGAGACAAATTGCTCAACCTCTGATCAGATGGTGGCACACAATGACAACATTTCCACATGAAGGTGTTGAATACAGAGAGGATTAATGAGCAGAAATCTCAGGGAGAGACAAGATCACTTGACCATGAGAAAGACAGCTATGTTTCTCTGAGTCTCAGAACATGAGGAAAAGGAAGAACACATGGATCATGTCTCTTCCTTGTTCAAGCTTCTCTCGAGCAAACAGCTTTGTGTGCGCGCCCATGTGAAACAAGGATTCCTGTCTTGGCTTGTCTACATAGATAGATAGATAGATAGATAGAGAGAGAGAGAGAGAGAGAGAGAGAGAGAGAGAGAGACAGAGACCGGCACAAAGCCATCAGCTGCTGGTGTGTGGAATTCTCCGACCTTAAGCAAGTGTAGGCCAATGGCATGAGATGTGTGCCTGCACCAAACAAACTCCATCGGACTTTAGTGTCATACAACAAATCCATTGCACCAGTTGGCAATGAAAGTGGCATACAACAAAGTGGAAATTCTTTCTCTCTCTCTCTCTCTCTCTCTCTCTCTCTCTCTGATCATTTTCTTCTGCTGTGTTCTTTTCTGCCTTGCCGAACTCATCTTCCTCTTCTCATCTGCCTCTTCCCAGTCAGGTTCAGAGAACTCCACGATAAATAAATAAATAAATAAATATATATATATATATACTCAATTAATAGCAAATGTTTTTAGAAAAAAAAGAATGTATCCCTAATTATAGTGAAAAAGGTCCCAATATTACATATATAATTTTTTGGATTATATATATATATATATATATATATATATATATTTATTTATTTATTTATTTATTTAAATCTTTTGTATCGGTCACTCTCATTAACATTAATTGAATAAATACCATCTAAGTACTCCTAAATATTTCATTTGAAATAAAGC
The DNA here is from genome assembly GCF_036884655.1 of Musa acuminata AAA Group. Taxonomy (NCBI): domain Eukaryota; kingdom Viridiplantae; phylum Streptophyta; class Magnoliopsida; order Zingiberales; family Musaceae; genus Musa; species Musa acuminata. The sequence goes on along the minus strand of NC_088337.1, from coordinate 7,456,552 downwards.
ATTAAATTAAATATACAAAGATATTATTTATTATTTGTTCACTTCACTTGAGTTCTCATGTTTTTCAAGATATCTTTGGATAGGGCACTAATGTCATTATATTAACTATGGTGGTATATCTAAAAGTTTTTTACTTTAATACAAAAATTATTAATTCTTGAAGTGTGTTGTGTGTGTATATGTGTGTGTATATATTGTTAGGATCAAGAGCACTAAGAGGGGGGGGGGTGAATTAGTGCAGTGGAAAACCTTCTACGAAAAATAAAAACTGCGTTCGTTCGTTAAAAGTGATTTTGGTAAGAAAGCTAATTCGTAAATCACTTTAACTTTTGTTTAAGCGAGATGCAGCAAAGATATAAATGCAGTTTGCAGTTATGATTCTAATCAGATAGTAGGCGCAAATTTAAATATGATATTTGTACGAAAAAGCTGATTTACGTCTAAATACTGATTCGTAAATCACTTGATTAAGCGAGATGCAGTTTAAGTAAGGATATAAAGGCAGTTTGCAGTTATGATAGAAATCAAAACGTTAATGCAAACAGAAATATGATGATCGTACGATGAAACTATTTTACGTTTAAACGCCGATTCGGAAAGTGTGAAGCTTGAAACCCGATCGTATATGTGCAGAAAGCAGTAAGCTTTAGAGGAGGTTTGCAGTAAAGATAATATGCTCAAAGTAAATGCAAACCGAGATTTAGAGTGGTTCGGTCAATCTTGACCTACTCCACTTTTGGCTTCCTCCACCGATGAGGTCACCGACGTCAACTAGAGGCCTTCCTTCAATAGGCGAAGGCCAACCACCCTTTTACAGTTTCACTCCTTTTGACGGGCTTAGGAGACAACCCTTACAGAATTTTCTCTCCTCTCTTTAAAGCTCAGAACTTGAAGAAAAGAGGGAGAAGAACTTTTGGCCTTTACAACAATTTTGAACTCTAAAAATCACAGAATAAGATCAGGATTTCGGTGTATATTCTGTGCCCTTTCAGTGCTGAATGGGTGGGGTATTTATAGGCCCCAACCCAGTTTGAATTTGGAACTCAAAACTGTCAATTCCCGGAATTCCGGGATCTGGCGGTTGCACCTCCTGACTGGAGCGGTTGCACCGCCTGGCAGAGCTCGAAGACTAAGCCTCTGGGTGGTGCCACCTCCTGTCAGGGGCGGTTGCACCTCCTGCCAGAGCTCGAAGACCGAACTCAGGTGGTGCCACCTCCTGACTGAGGCGGTTGCACCGCTCAGCCAGAGCTCGGAGACCGAGCCCAGGCGATGCCACCTCTATCAGGGGAGGTTGCACCGCCCAGTCTCGCTCGGAGACTGAGCCCAGGCGGTGCCACCTCCTGGCTGGGGCGGTTGCACCGCCCAGTCTCGCTCGGAGACTTAGCCTAGGCGGTGCCACCTCCTGGCTTGGGCGGTTCAATTGCCTGGCAGAAATCAGGGTCCGAATGGGTTGATCCATTCGGCCCAATTTGGGTTTTTCAGGGGCCCAATTGCCCCAAGATTATGTTAATGGGATCACCTCCCATTTCTAACTCAATCCTTATGCTAACTACGATTTTTCCTAAGATATTTACTGCAACTTGCTCCGGTGCGTCAATCGCTTCTTCCGGCGAGCTTCCGGCGAACTTCCGTCGATCATCCGATGAACCTTCGGTGATGCTCCTGCGAACTTCCGGCAAACTCCTGGACTTGCGACGATCCACTTGGCAAGTTCCGACGAGCTTCTTTTGGCAAGCTCATGGACTTCTCGGATTCGTTCCCGCAGAACCTTTGACGACTGTCCGAACTTCCGTCGAACTCTCAAACTCCCAACGTGATCATTGTCTTGACTCCGGCGCAACTCCTGCTGCATATCTTACTTTCATCGTAGTTAATCCGGCACACTTATCTCAACATATAGATTAGATAACAAATGACAATTGACTTCATCATCAAAATCCGAGATTCAACAATCTCCCCCTTTTTAATGATGACAATCAATTGATAATGGAGTTAACCTTAACTCCCCTTGTCTATATGCCATACTTGAGATAAGTCATTCTTGAATTCAAAACCTTTGAATTCAAGAGACATATTGATAAGTTAAAATCATTTAAACTTATCAATACTCCCATCATGATTCCCATCATGATGTTTCTCTCTAAAGATGATGTCAAGGCTTGACATTCATTTTCAAATTTTACATAACAGGTTTGAATGATGGTAATAATAGCAATTCATCAGATTGTAAGATATCAACATGTAAAACTGCGAAGTAAGATTTTGATATCATTACATGATACAACCAAGGCATAATGCAAATTATAGTAATCATAGCATTAATTCATATATCTCTTGGTGATGTAAGCATGGCATTATATATTTCTCGGTGATGCAAGCATGGCATTAATACTCATATATTTCTCCCCCTTTGTCATCAACAAAAAGCATGGTAATTGTGATAGCAGGAGAGCAATAAGCGAATTTTGAGCATAAGCGTGATAGTTGTTCATGCCTTTACATGTTATTTTCCAAGCATATAAAGGAAGGCATGATACATAGATTGCTTTGAATACTTCTTCCTTTTTATTTATTATAATCTTTTTGCATGAAGGAGGAAGGCTATTTGTGATTCCAGCTATTTGTGAGTTTACTTTGAGTGAAGTTAAAACCGATGAGAGATTAAATCATGCTTCATTTTTACAAGGATCAAGATATATATGTGAAACAAATCTTTGCAAGTAAAAACACTATCATTCATATTTCAAGATGGAATTCATAAGCAGGAATCATTTCATCAAATCCATTTCAGAAAAATATTTTTCATATAATAAGTGTATGAGAAAATTCGATTTTTAGGATACCCATTGTTAAGCGAATCCGAAAATGAAATTAACACTTTCATTCATTCGGACAAGACTATGTTATTGATTTTCAAATACAATCATGAAGACAAAACATGCTTATTGTTATGAAAATTTTTGTATTCAACACATAATTTCCAACATGTTATTTAGGCATGTAATGGCAATCAAGTGATTTGATCATTCAATAAAGTCCGAAAGATAACTAGTTTATGTATTCGGACACATCAACATTCCTAATTCTCTTCTTATGAAATCAAATTGTTCTTCACTTAGAGGTTTTGTAAAAATATCAGCTAGTTGATGTTTAATATTATGGCAATATAATGGCGCATCAACTGCATTGGTATATCATTTTCACAAATCATATTTATCATGGAAACCAAGACACAAGGTTTTCAAAAACATTTAGTTTCGATATAAAATCCGACAGTGAGTAACGAGATTAAACAATGAGTGATGTTTGTGTTGGGAAATCATGGGGGTGACATCACATGCGCAGTGGAAGAACAAGAAAATAAAATCCCTGATTCACAAAGAGATGTTCGTCGTCGTGCGAAGATTGGTGCGCAAAATCCGCGAAACTTAAAACTGCGTATAGAGTAGGTTGTGTTACCTAGGGAGATCGTATATCCCTATTTCCTTACAGATCCTTAGGAGAGGGTGAAGGAGGTCAAGCGTCCTCCTCTCTAGCGGTGATCCACACAGCAGGGTTGCGACGATGCTCCTCAAAACTCCAGGCCTGCTCTAAGGTGGAGAGGAAGAAGAGAATAGAAAAGGCAAGCAAAGGCTCTAGCCTATGAGGCTCTGAATCCCTCCTATTTATAGAGATCCCCTGTCAAACCCTAATGGGTCCTTCCCTAGTGGGTATTGGATCTGCATCTAATAAGACAAGGGCTCCGTCGGATATCTCATATCCGAACCTCTACTCATCGCAATGTCTACCATATGTGTGACCCTCTAGGCCCAATATCGAGCTGGCCGTGAGTCATACCCATCAGAACTCCTTCTAACTCAGTGAATTATTATCTCTGTAATAATTCATTTGACTCATCGACTACGGACGTACTAGGCCACTACGCCGTAGTCCCCAGACGATACAGGGGAATCCAATCCATTGGACCTGTCTGTCCTCAGTTACCGTATACCTATAATATCTCATCCATCTAATATCCCAGAGACCGTATATCGAGCATGGTGTTGTCAGACCCATACGGTTTCTACTCGAGTCTCGCTCTAATCGGATTCTCCCGGAGAACTCTTTCTCTCTCAACCCGAATGACCCTGGTCAGGGATTTGTCTGAGCAAGAACACATGGGATATTCCTCTCATGACGCCGAGAGTGGATGATCCTCTATCGACACTCAATAGCCCTCGTACGGTCGACTATCACTCCCAATGACCAGCTGTACTAGATCTGGGACAGCCAAACCTATAAGTCTGGTATCAAAGAGTGGAGCACTCATACAGGACATCCTTAGTGTCTCAAGTCTAAGGACCAGATACACCACTAGGACTACGGAATCACTGTCTGATAATAAGGCATCATCAACCATCCAGCATTCCGTAAGCGGATCAATCAGTGAACTCATTCTCCAATTAGCACATGTACTGTATCCCTAGTGTCCCTACACGAGCAGCTATGAGACCAGCTGCATCCATCATATGGACGGGTATACAGCACACCAGTCTATCCGGTTATCACGATGTCCCTCTCGAGTAACCTATGATCGGGATTATTTAGGATATGTGTTTAAAGGTCAATCGATCTCATTATTGTGATCTCATCACGATCCGATTCCCATTGCACAAATCTAAGGACATCACAATATATATATATATATATATATATATATATATATATATATATATATATATATATATATATATATATATATATATATATATATATATATATATATATATAAAGTGATATACGCCAAAATATAATAAGCAAAAAGATTCTGTATCAAGTCACATGTGCCATCACTCATGTGATTGGCTTGCTGGGCACCTATGACTAGCAATTTAGGCTAGAGAGCATCGCAAGTTCTTTTTGGATCTCGGGTCATGAATATCGAGAATCCAAAGAGCAGGATATTATTTCTTGCTCCCAGCTTAAGATATTTTATTTCTTTACAAGAGAGGATGATCTTTAGTACCCATTTGCTTTTGGGTGCCTCAAAAATAGATCTACATTGTTTATCATGTTGCATAGAATTTATCATGGTTCATTTAGGAACCCAAATTAATTTGTTTGGACTAATTTTCTTGAATGGACAATAATGCGTTTTGTGTCCAAGTTTGCAACAAAAGTTGCATTTATCTTGGTGTAGAATATGTAAGATGGGGTCTTTTATGAAGGTGGTTGGATTTTGGTGAGGACTTCTCACAAATCTGATTCCACTTCTTTTGGGAACGTGACCCTTGTTTGCAAGGATCATGTTCAAGGACTTGCTACCAACCTCGAATTTCTTCAAGGTGTCCTTAAGTAGCAAGTTTTCCTTTTGGAGAGTTTCTAGATCATGGCATTTTATGCATGAACTTAAACTATCATGATATTCAGCTTTTAACTTATCGAAATTACAAGTAAAACTATCATGCTCCTTTTTTAGCAATTTGTATTTTCTACTAATAATCTTGCATTCATCAAATAAATCATGGAAGACATTTAATAATTCATCAAATGATAAATCTGCATCTATTAAGTTTGTTACCTCCTCTCCGATGGCCATTAAGGCGTAATGAGCAACTTGCTCGGTGTTGGACTCCTCTTCTTCGGACGCGCTCGAGTCATCCCATGTTGCTTTGAGCGTCTTCTTCTTTGATGTTTTTTTTTTGACTTGGGGACAATCACTCTTGTAGTGTCCCCGCTTTTTGCACTCATAGCAAATAACTTGGTCCTTCTTGGGTTCAAGTTTATTTTTTATGTCATTCTTAAACTTGTTTCATTTAATGAATTTTTTAAATTTTCTTGTTAGAAGTGCCAAGTCATCGTCACAGTGAGTTTTCTCACCCCCCCCCCCCCCTTCTTAGTGCTCTTGATCCTAACAATTGGTATCAGAGCGGGGTTAACTCTCAAACGGATTAAAACCCAAGAGAGATGGCATACGCCGAAAACCAAGAGGGTCATTCTATTACACGTCCACCCATATTCAATGGGACAGACTACACCTATTGGAAGACCCTAATGAGTATCTTTCTTATTTCTATAGATTTTGAACTTTGGAATCTTGTCGAAAATGGATTTTCGAAGTCTTCTATTCCAATGATCGATTGGAATGAATTGGAGAAGAAGGCTTTCACTCTTAATGCAAAGGCTATGAATGCCTTATTTTGTGCGCTTGATAAAAATGAGTTCAACCGTGTTTCGGTTTGTGAAACCGCATTTGATATTTGGCACACACTCGAAGTGACTCATGAAGGCACAAGTAGAGTGAAAGAGTCAAAAATCAATCTTTTGTTACATTCTTTCGAACTTTTCTGGATGAAGTGCAGCGGAAAACCTTCTACGAAAAATAAAAACTACGTTCGTTCGTTAAAAGTGATTTTGGTAAGAAAGCCAATTCGTAAATCACTTTAACTTTTGTTTAACCGAGATGCAACAAAGATATAAATGCAGTTTGCAGTTATGATTCTAATCAGATAGTAGGCACAAACTAAAATATGATATTCGTACGAAAAAGCTGATTTACGTCTAAATGCTGATTCGTAAATCACTTGATTAAGCGAGATATAGTTTAAGCAAGGATATAAAGGCAGTTTGCAGTTATGATAGAAATCAAAACGTTAATGTAAACAGAAATATGATGATCGTATGATGAAATTGTTTTACGTCTAAACGCCGATTCGGAAAGTGCAAAGCTTGAAACCCGATCGTATATGTGCAGAAAGCAGTAAGCTTTAGAGGAGGTTTGCCGTAAAGATAATTGCTCAAAGTAAATGCAAACCGAGATTTAGAGTGGTTCGGTCAATCTTGACCTACTCCACTTTTGGCTTCCTCCACCGATGAGGTCACCGACGTCAACTAGAGGCCTTCCTTCAATAGGCGAAGGCCAACCACCCTTTTACAGTTTCACTCCTTTTGACGGGCTTAGGAGACAACCCTTACAGAATTTTCTCTCCTCTCTTTAAAGCTCAGAACTTGGAAGAAAAGAGGGAGAACTTACAACAATTTTGAACTCTAAAAATCATAGAACAAGATCAGGATTTCGGTGTATATTCTGTGCCCTTTCAGTGCTGAATGGGTGGGGTATTTATAGACCCCAACCCAGTTTGAATTTGGAGCTCAAAACTGTCAATTCCCGGAATTCCGGGATCTGGCGGTTGCACCTCCTGACTGGAGCGGTTGCACCGCCTGGCAGAGCTCGAAAACTAAGCCTCTAGGTGGTGCCACCTCCTGTCAAGGGTGGTTGCACCTCCTGCCAGAGCTCGAAGACCGAGCTCAGGCGGTGCCACCTCCTGACTGAGGCGGTTGCACCGCTCAGCCAGAGCTCGGAGACCGAGCCCAAGCGGTGCCACCTCTGTCAGGGGAGGTTGCACCGCCCAATCTCGCTCGGAGACTGAGCCTAGGCGGTGCCACCTCCTGGCTGGGGAGGTTGCACCGCCCAATCTCGCTCGGAGACTTAGCCCAGGCGGTGCCACCTCCTGGCTTGGGTGGTTCAACCGCCTGGCAGAAATCAGGGTCCGAATGGGTTGATCCATTCGGCCCAATTTGGGTTTTTCATGGGCCCAATTGCCCCAAGATTAAGTTAATGGAATCACCTCCCATTTTCAACTTAATCCTTGTGCTAACTACGATTTTTCCTAAGATATTTACTGCAACTTGCTCCGATGCGTCAATCGCTTCTTCCGGTGAGCTTCCGGCGAACTTCTATCGATCATCCGATGAACCTTCGGTGATGCTCCTGCGGACTTTCGACAAACTCCTGGACTTGCGACGATCCACTTGGCGAGTTCCGACGAGCTTCTTTTGGCAAGCTCATGGACTTCTCGGATTCGTTCCCGCAGAACCTCCGACGACTGTCCGAACTTCCGTCGAACTCTCGAACTCCCAACGTGATCATTGTCTTGACTCCGGCGCAACTCCTGCTGCATATCTTACTTTCATCGTAGTTAATCCTACACACTTATCTCAACATATAGATTAGATAACAAATGACAATTGATTTCATCATCAAAATCTGAGATTCAATTCAACACACAAACACACACACACACACACACATATATATATATATATATATTGTAGGACAAGTATATTCCTAACCTTCTTTTTTTGTCACATCTTGGATTTTTTTTTTCATATATTTTCACACAGGCCAAATAAATAAACATCACTTTATTCATCATCTATAACCATTTATTACAATTCATTTATTCATCAAATTACAAATAGAAAAGTTAACTTCAAGAGTCATCCAAGTGGCTCTACCTAGCGGTAGAGGAAGGTTCGCTCTCCACTGGAATCCGATTTAGTACTGGAGGGAGGCTGCTCTGAAAATCAAAAACAAAGAAAATTCAGCAATGCTGAGTAGGAACCCCAAAAGTCAAATCAAAATAAATACATGATCAAAATTCAATCAATCATCCCATTGGCGTATATCAAGTACCCGAAGGAACAGCGGATGGAGAGGCTTTATCCTACGGGATGAGTTTGTGTTCTCCCAACAGCGGATGGAGGCAAACTCATATCACACTCCCAACCGCGGATGGAGTGGTGTCCCACACCCGCCAAAGTGGGGACACGTTCCTCCCAACAGCGGATGGAGGAACCGTCCAGCCGCCACGTCTGACGGCCCGCTAATCCCCGAAGGGAATCGCCCTACCTGCTCTCGGCAGGAATATAATCTCACACTGGTCATATCCATTTCGGGATGAAATAACATATTTAAAACATCTCTTTCAAAAATCATCAATATCAAATAATATAAATTAACCCTCAATTGACTTAAACTCTAGTTTAATCGATTCAATTGAACTCGATTTACTAGAGCCTAACTGAACTGATCTCTAATCCTTATTTAACTGGTCTGGAACCACCCTAGACTAGTATAATTTAGACTAGATTAAGTTCAATTTAGGTTAAACTAACTTGAATAAGTCAATCAATTCGGAATCACCCTGAATTGATCTAGACTAATCAAGTCTAGTTTAATTCAATCAATATTTGGACTCAAGTTCAACAATAATATTGGGCTAGATTAAGTCAGTCCATCTACCGGTCATGTGCATTATACATGATCGAGCATGCATTACATAAAACTGGCCCAGCCTTGGCCCATGGACTAGTCATAGCATATACCCATTAACAACATAAATGAAAACATAATAATGCATTAAAAGATAGATGAGGAGAAAAGCTTTAATACAAAGAAATAACATTCTCAATTTGACTAGAAATCATAAGACATTAAAAGAGGGACTAGGAGATAAAGTTTTAACACAAGGAAATAGCTTTCTAAATTCAAATAAAAATCATGTTTTCAACACATAAAATTTCAACATATTCTAGTCATATTTTAAATCATTCAAAATAATATATTTTAAATTTCAGATCAAAGAATATCAAAAAAAGGGATTTTAGATAACATATTCTAGTCTAACAAGATTTTAATCCAAATAAGATTGAAGATAAACTCTAATACAGAAAATATATCATATAAAACATATATTTTTTTAACATATTTAATTCTACAATAAAAACCTTAATCATGGGTCAAAGAATATTATGAAAACTTTAATTGATTATTTTAATATAAAAAAATTGACATTTAAAGAATTGATAAATATTTTTCAAACTATAAAACTTTCAACATTTAAAGAATCAAAATAAAAGCTAAAACTTTTAAGAAAGGTAGGGAAACCTACCTCTTGTCAATAGGGTGTAACTCCTCGTTCCTCCCGCTGCCAGGCTCGACTAGGTGAGGAACGAAGGAGATAGATCCCTCCCCTTTAAATAGGAGGAGGCGAGCCTCTATTAAGGGAAATAAATTTTTAATTTTCGTATTTATAAATTATTTCCATTTAATATACTACCAAATATGATATCATCATATTTGGAATACTTACTAGTTATTTCCTTAATTCATATCAACATATAAGGAAGTAGATTAAGATTTCCTTAAATTATAATAACAAGTAAGGAAAGAAAATCAATTCCTAACTTAAATATTTGATGTGATTACATTTTTACCTCCTTCAAATGTGTTTTGGATTGGAACCTCTCTACCTTGTAATTATATAGAATGGTAATGCTGAAGGTAACTTTGAGATATAAAAAAAGATTGGGCTTCCATTCTATTATTTAGTGAGAGAAATATCTTCTCCTATAGTGCAACTGAGGAAGAATATGGATTATAGTTATGTAAATTGGCTTAGTGATGATATCAATGGCTATCGAATCCAATAGCCACTTCAAGTTTCTAATATTGGGAAGTATCATGTATGAGATCATACTTAATATTATTTTGATTGAAGAGTGGGAGACTGACATAGTAAGAAGTCAACTGTGACTCTTCTCCTAAAAGAAGGTTTTCAAGTTCATCATTATATAACTTATCCTGCATTTAATAATATCTTACAACTCAAAAGGTTGATCAGTGTAAATGCGAAGCCGAAAGAAGTCTCACTCTCCAACTATGAAGCTCCGATAAAAGACACATTTAATTTCATATTGATCGAAGAATCGAAAAGCTAAGGCCTAATAAAAAGACAATAAAAGTATACTGTATCGTACATGCTGGTTCAGTAGACGACCAAAACAGATACTAAACTGAGATTGAAAACCTTGGATCGAACTACATGAGATCTTACGATCTATCATTTATTGGACACCAGGTAGTAGTGCATACGGTAGTATGTTTCTACATGAGTTCTTCGTATGAACAAAAAATGGTGCTTTCTGCACACCGACGACTCGTCTTTCCACCCGACAATGGCCGACTCATTTAAACCTTCTTCCTCCAAAGTGGATGGTCACGACCACTAAAAACCTTGTGCATTGTTGAACTCCTGATGTAAACATCTCTCGGAATGCTACCACCACAAAGGAGATGATATGTTTCTTTTCTCCTTACAGGATAAGCCATCGAGATGAGTGCTTGCAAAAATTAGTATTCCAACAAAAAATGGTGGAATTCAGAGAAGTTGGAGCTCCCTTTGAATCCAACATGTACGATGACGAAAGATGATGCAGTAAAGTGATCTGCATCTTATGGCATCACCTGATTTCTCTCTAATCCGTCATGGGAACGAGATTTCCTCCCTCTACTCCATCACAATAGATCTTATTTTGGCTTTGGATTCATCATATTGCTGCGTGCTGTTATAGAGGTGTCACCCGAAACATCAGTGACCACATCTCTCGTGTCACGCTGCACTTAAAAACCGGTGCATTCCCTCTTCCCGCAACCTTGACTTGCTTGCATCCCATGTCCACTTCCTCGCCGTATTGGCTTTACAGATCAGCATGTCAATCCAAAACTGCATTGCATCTCTAAAGGTGGAACACAGCTTTCTTTTTTCTGACTTTGCCAAGTTGAAGGATAAGTAATCTGTCACAAAGCAGCAAAATCCCTGACGGCAAGTCCACCTATGGCCGCTGCACAATAAAAAGGATCCCCTGGTGGCTCTGCTACTGGAGCGGCAGCAATGGTGGATACGAAGGGGATGACGAGCCTTCGTCTGCTGTTGATCTCGTTGGCCTTGGCTCACCTTATCGCTGCATCTCATGCAGTTCCATCGACAAGTGATCATCTTCTGCTAATCCCCACTCCTGTCGTGAGACATCAACCTCATCCTTCTTCTTCTTCTTCTTCTTCTTCATGATTTGTTCTTCTGTGTCCTCCAGGGGATGGAAGAATGCTGAGAGGATGCAGGAGCGTTGGTGATGCGGTTCAGGTAAGTGAAACTTCAAGGCCTATATATTCTAGCATTCGGATGATTTTGATGAGCAGATTTGTTGTTGCTGCATATCATGAATTCGATGAAAACCATCAACCAACAACAATAAGAGCTGAAGATGCCAACATGGCAGGAAGAATTGTCAAAGACAACATACTCTCGACTGGTTTAGGGTAGAATGAAAAAGGTATTCTCTGAACTAAACCTATCACCTTCTCGACTGATGCAGGTTATCAACGAGGATGAAGAGGCCAAAATCCAGAGGATGGACATAGAGATCAATGACTATCCAGGATCAGGTGCTAATGACCGCCACACTCCAAAGCCACCAGAATAGATCGGCGATGTCGATGATCATATTCACAAGTCGAATCTTCTTGGCTTCCTTTGACATTTGCCATTAGATGGATTCTTGCAATTGCCATATATTATACTGAATGAATAAATTTGGATACTTTAATTTTGTTGCTTCTTTTTTTTTTTTTTTTGGGAGAAAATTGCTTCCTAATTCCTATACACAGACAGAGAGAGAGAGAGAGACTGAGCTTTAAGAAACCCTTCTCGGACACTTGAAAGCATGTAAGGGAGACAATGAGATCAAATGGATTGAATTTGTTGCAACATGGATGAAGTTGCAATGTTTGTAGAAAACTTTTAATTTTCTCTTATATCATTCTAATGTCAGAAAACTTCCATCAATACCTTTTAAATCATAAACCATCCTCCATATTATTAATATACTTGTGGCAGTCAGATCGACGAGAAAATGATGCTACTTATAATGGCCGACAGGCTGATTTCAAACATGACAACTTGAACAATTAATACGGTAAGAGAAAGAAAAAAAAGGGAAAAAAGAAAGACAAACTGTAGCCATACAGTTACAAAAGGAAACATATGGTTAAAGCTCGAACTTCAATGGCATACCTTGCGCGACAGTGACCGAGAATAGACATGCGTAAAACAGGACATTCTCCAACAGGACATTCTCCATGGCACAAAGCCATTCTTGAAGACAATTTGCGTGAATTGTGTTCAAGATTATCAAACCGGTTTCGGCAGCGGATGGCTATAACACCAAAAAATAATTAAAAAAATCAAATACCGACCCGTACTGATCTATATGGTCTGGTACGCGGACTTGGTTGAACCTGTGAATACCGGTTGGTATGTACTGGTCCTACCGGTACTTGAAAACTTATCTTATTCATTCCATCCTGGTAGTCTGACGTACCATCGGCCATGCTCATACATAAATCAGAATTCGGATGAACAGTGTTGGCGATAAAAGAAGTCTGCTTTAGTCGCTTGGATTGTGCCAAAAAGTCCGAAGATTTCGAGACTTCCTGAGATTTTATAACTTTATCAACGTTTTCCTCAAAATCGGCAGAATTTTTTCTCTTTGACCCCGGGTGCAAATTCAATCCTGCAAAACAATGCAACAATCATGGGAACATGAGTCACAATAAGGGGTTCTGTTACTGCTACCGTTGACATTATGACACACAGACACACAATACAAAATCTTGCAGTTCTACATAAAGTTTGAGCTTATTACCACTAAACGTGTTGGATATGCTGGGTTGTGCTTCTAGATTGCCACAATAACATATATCCTGTGAGCTGCAATCATTGGATTGATTGATGCTGCAAATTGGCATAAAAATTTTAACGAATCAGATAATCTACACACAGACAAGCGACAGCAGATTATTCTTAAGATAAGTAAAGAAATTTAAAAAGGGAGGAATAACTGAGTTGCGCAGTCCAAGAATCATGATGAAATTATCAGTGCTAACTCAAATGTAGTAAACTCAAATGAAAAAACATACTGCATGCATATCAGAACAAAACCAACAAACTAAGCCAAACATGGTTGGCCAGTAATTATACTCATTCTTCACTAGTAAGCGTTGGAATGGTTTTCTTATCATTGTGTACCTCTTCTATTTCATTTCTTTGCATGCAGAGTCCCATATCACTTATACACAGTATCCATATTTCTATGTGCTGATGTTTTGGAATTTCTGCACAGTTTTCCTGCAAATTGATTATTTAACAGACACCTATATCCAGAGTCATCCGCATATGCGTAAGAATATTACAAGAAGTCATGTTAAGCTTCTCTAAAAGATTTGCCAATGCTAGATAAAACCAGCGCAGAGCTTCAGCAATGTAAACTGCAGCCTCACTCATTACTAGCCCGACTGCTAAAAATAACTTCTCAATCATATTAAAAATTTAAAACCATAAAAGAGTAATTAGATAAGCATCTAAAACCAGCACCACTTGATTAAAATTTCAGTTCTACAGTCATCCCCTTCCACACAGTTACCACCTCTTGATTAAAGCAGCAATCAAGAAGACACGTTTATACATTCAAATGAAAACTTATGGAACATCTTTATTTCTTTAACAGATAATTAGCTCCTTGATTATAACACTACTCTTGTTGAAATCAAGAAAGTCAAAGATATTTAATGGAATTTTGTGAAATTATTTTATTTTATAATATACGGTTCAAATAATAATTCCCACCAAGACAGAATCAAATAGCCAGGAACTTGTTAGTCCACCATAGCAGGGTTGCTCTTTCCTTGGCTCTCTAGATATTCATGATAAAGAATCCATCAGTTACAACATCTGATGTCAGGTACATGATTCTTTATACATTTAGACTCAGGTACATTATGTTTTGTTAATTAATGAATTCTACAAAATGCAGGATAACTAGTCAACCTAAAAGCCACAAATAATTTTTTATTGTTTCTGATAAAGTCATCATGGTTCATTATCTGTTTCTACTCGCACCACTGCCCTAAAATACTTTCAGCTAATTTAATGCAAGTAAACAATTTATATAGTAATCCCTGAAAGTATTTATATTTGTGCATACTGCATACACAATTTCAAAGTCAGCATTTGCATCTCTTCCGAAAAAAAAAATATCATATTTACATGTATAATCCTCTATACAATCTCCACATATGGTTTTCACTAATCTGAGTTATATCCTTGTTTTTATTTAACATAAAAATTTAAACCTCTTGGTTGGCATGGAACGTAAGATTTGAAGGAACATGTCACAACTTATTGTCAAACTTTCTCTATTTCTTAACACAAAATGTTTCATGGCTATACTTCCCCGGTTAGTGATAAAAATCTAATGTTTGGAGAAGTTAACTAAAAGGGAATTCCTTAATATACATAAACCATTTTGAATGGGCAATGGCGTGACTATCTAGACTACAAGGGAATATATGCATATGCCTAATTCACAAGGTACATATACAAAAATGCCCTCAAGTGGTTTGTACTCTTCCTTATTGTCCTCTTATTCAGATGATGTATCATTGGATACGACTGGGTCACCTTTTGCCACTAATAAATGGCAAAGAAGTCCTCCGAAAACCATGTTTTACAAGATTGACCGATCCTAAAACAGATCCAGGATAAGTTGGGTCGTATCTGACACTGAGAGCATCAATTTTTAATGAAATCTCCCAAACTCATAACAGTCAAGACCAACCATAACACAGCGCATTAATTCTTATTAGAGATTGATGAGGTCCATCACCAGCATTACTAGTGTGATTACTCTAACCTGTGAAAAATTGTCATCTCTGGAGTGGGCCCTGCACAATTTCCCTCTTGGGTTCAAACCACAAAGTACACCACTTGGAGAAGAGTGACATTTGAATCACTATGAGGCCATAGCTTTTTGACTTTCCAGCCCCACGTTAGGGTGTTAGTGCCTCTTTGGACCCTTTGGTGGGTGACATCTAATGATGTCCACCACATGTCATCACTGGTGTGGGAGTAAGTCTGCACTAGAGTGTGCCCCATATGATTTTATTCTTTCGGGTGGATCTCAAAAGGCGACTCCAGTTAGAGGATTAAGTTTTGGCAATATATGAGGCCTTGGCTCTCTAGCTTTCGAACTAACTTGGGACCGAATTGACCTCATCAGATTCCAATTAGCCAAACTAGTTTTGGCTAAGTCACCAAATGTTCAAGTCAGTCCCTGACAATATCAACATCCGTAACTTTCTCAGCCTAAAAAGAAGCACACGCTCCAATTGTCATCCAAATAACTTAGTCCAATTGCAATCCCATGGCTCATCATGAATGTGGTCCTAATCTTCTGAAACTTGCTAAAGAGAGATTTTCAAAATTAAAAAAAAGAAAGAGAGGACAAGCTGGTAAGTCCTCTCCAGCAATGGACCTAGTGATTGTTGATGCCTTGAAGCCACTTACCACCAAACCCAATGGTTGACCTATATCTACTTCTTGTGGTTTCCATTCTAAGCCAAGAAGAAACAGATCTCCTCCAATAATTATGTTCTTCCCCAAAGCTACCATTGTTCTAGGGTTCATCTAAAGTGTTTGTTTTTTGGTTTGCTTTCGATATTTTCCACTGTTCTGGACATTGGTGTCAGCTATATAACTCTAGTGAGTGTATGTTAAATGTTTTTCACAACTGCGCATCAAGCCTGGAAAAGGAGAGAATTTTGTTAGGTAGCTAATAACCAACACAATTTTTGCCAGTCTGTAACAACATGGATATCTAGATAACAATATTGGCTTAATGATAGAAAATGATTCATATAGTCAACAGCAAATAGCTGGAAAATTATGGTTTCTTGTCACTGTAATGCCATTGCTTGAGTAGATTAATGACCAAATTTCCAAAGCTTGTTAGGTAAAACCTAAATATGAAGAGAAAAGATAACAATATCAATATTTGGGTTAACAAGCTCTTATTTGAATCAAAGAACTGCAATTCTTGTTCATATGCCAGGTATGAGAGCTTAGAGTGTCCATTATAATCCATCTCACAGTTCCATATCCATGTAACGTCAGACTTGGGTAGCAACATGACAGTAGATAATATGCAAAAAAAGACAGCTTAAATGGAAATATACTATTAAATAGTAGCATGTACCATTAAATAAGCATAATACCAATAATCCAGACAGCTGAAATTGAAATACAAAACGAAGTTCCAATCATATGATGTAAGCCTAATAATATACCAACATGTAAAAGATGAAATCATTTATAGTACATAATATGCATAAAAGACAAACCTGTACATGTGCTCAACAAAATCATCAATAAGAACAGGCCAAGCACCTAAAAGAATAAAAAAATGAATTATCCCTGCTTAATTATTTCAAATTGCACGTGGGAAACAGAGTTTAAACAGCATTGTTGCCATAATTATACCAAGATAAGATGATACTAATATACACTTACCTCTTGGATCATAGCCTTGAAGATCTTCATTCACGCATCGGCTAAAAGCCAGGAGTTGTTGCCAAGTATCCTCAGATATATTATGCCTCTGGTGTTTCTGAGCTCAATAATCAAAATGAAAAAGGAAAAGTCAAGGACTTAAATGCAATGACTACCAACAAGTTCTCTCATAAATAAGAGCATGTTTAGACTCTTCCAGACAAAAAACCACTTCCACTTTGCTTACTTTAAGATAGCACTTTATTCCCATATTTAAAATTCCATCATTTAGCTCAGAGTTCAAGTTCAATATACTTTACAAACAAACCTTTGTATTGTATATTTGCTACTAGAGGAATGTATAACATGGTAAAATCTGAGCTTATGTATCCAGTTTTATCTTTTCCTTGTATTGTTCTTCATGTATGCTTACAAAGTTTAAATGTCATTTACCAATGAATCAATTTATGTCCTCATAAGTTCAGTTGAAATAAAATTATAAGTTTTAGTTTTGAATTCTCAATAACTCTAGATTTTCCTGGTTCCATTGTTTCCTACAAGAAAATCAATTCTTCAACTGACAATCATATAAACCAACTCAAGCCCCTTTTTCTGCATGCATTTATGCACTCCAAGAACGTATAATTGAACTAGAGATCCTTTGCCTTGCTGATTTACAATAACTAGTCCTCAATTAGTTACCACCTCAAGGTCAATGCAATAAAGATGCTTCTAGATGGCATAGTAACCAAATCCAGCACTTTTTCACAAAGCATCTAGGAATTATAAATACCACCAGATTGCACTTCAACTGAAGTATTGGTAAAGGTTTATCTTCATGAATGTCCTACATAGTTTTTGAGCAACACCACCAAATGTCCTAAGGATGGACATGCCAATATGTAATTCATAACTGCATTCACTTAGCAGAACATGAAAACAAATTACAATTCAAAAGTGAGAAAAAGAATGATAATGAATAGTCAGAAATGAAACAGCATATTGAACACTGATGTCTTGGAGACCAACTAAAGAAAGGCCAAAAGACGATATTGAAGGTCTATGCAACTTTTATGTAGTGATCATGTGTGATATTTTCATACCTCAACAAAATTACACCATCGGTCCAGCATACGGAACCTTCCATTCAAAACCAACCTCCATGCTGTTATGGCCCTATTCACAGCTAAAAATATGTGGAAAGAAAGAGTCAGATAATGTACAACATGGCAAAGAACACCAAGTTACAAATATAGCTACTCAAAATAGTTCACAGAAATGATCTTACTGATATTCTTCTGGCTGTTTTCACGACAAATGAAGAAGACAAAATCATAAAAGCAACTGAACTTAAGAGAATCGACCTACAAAATCATTACAAGCAATAAAAAATTAAAATGGCAAACAGAAATGCGATATACAAAGGATATCACTTATAAATCCACACTCACAGACAAGTCAAGGCATGTCATGAGCTTGTAGATGTCACTGAATATTGTCTCCCTAAATCAAAAACCAGAAATTTATTAGAAAGAAAGTGAAGCATAAATAAAATAACTAATGCTACTGCAGAACAGATTTGCATTGCACCAAAATGGTCACTTCTAGAATATTCTCTTTTAAGTACAAGAACGATGGGTATCCACTTCTACCAGCACTGTTAGGATTAAATATCTCTACTGTACTACACAGTCAATGGCGGTGAACCACAGTGCCAACACCAAATTAATGGGTTACATTGATCTTGATATGGATAACTATGAGAAATTCAGAAGATACATTACAGAAGTTTTGAAATGCTTAATCAAAGAATTTTAAAATTGTCTATTGCTTGCGAAAAACAGAGAATCAAATGAGACTTTTATAAACAGATCTTTTAATCTTGTTGTGGATAAGTGATTGGACCTCCAAGACATGCAAATATGAGAAAACCGAAGCTTGTCCAACCAAGGTATTACAAACAGTTTAGAAAACTTAATAAAAAGAGAAAAAAATACAAGATGCCATGTAGGATGAAGGTATTCTTATATGGTATGGAATGATAAAAACGCAGTAGGCCCCACAATGATGAATCCAAACCCTGGGATACACAGGTTTTGAGTACCAATATGTCATTCAATTCTGTGAAAAAGGTGTCAAATAAAGCTTTTACCAAATGGCATGTGTCAGCTTCAAAACCCTGCAAAGATGATTATTGATTCAAATCGAGTCTACAAGGTAATCACGAATTCCTTCAACCCGTGGTTTTTATGTGATCAGATGGGTACCTGGTGTTGGTGACTCCTATTTATGGAGTGAATTTGAGTGCTAAGTACTTGGCATTGACAGATGGCATGTCCAGAAATATTACAATTGCATTTGATGTTAAAAAACTAATGCATACATGGGAATGAGACATGTATACTCCATTGATCTTAAAAAGAAGTGCAACAAACAGAGGAGCGTCAAGTCTTCAATTTGATTCAGAAAATCTTAAGCATCCCAAAGAAACAAACCTTGTTTGCCCCCGATACTCCATTGATCTTAAAAGCACAGCTAACAGCTCCTTTGAGCTTGAAAGTTCATTATTCGACACAATATCTGCATAAGAATGTCATACAGTCCATATTAGTAAAAAAAACCATTTTTTTATTCAGAAAATTGCACTAAAAAAATTATGACCAGAAATACTCAAGAATCAAAAAAAAAAAAATTTCTTGCTTTACGTTCAAAATTGCAGGTTTTCGAATTAAAATCACTATGGAATAAGCATACTCGAATAGTATTGACATATTCGAATCTTCCAAGATAGTAAGTACACTTAAAAAGAAAAAAAAATCTTCCATCAGTGTGTAAGAGTAGTAATAGACGCCAACTAACATAAGGAGAAACGATCAGAAGCTGATTGCTTCATATCACGATTTACAGCACAGCCACCCCTCTTCTTTCCAAGTATTTCACAAAGAAAGATATCCGAGTCGGGGCCAGAATGCTTCCTATAAGACAAAATTTTCCAGGTAATACACGGGATTCATATACAAATCAACACGAAAGCACTCGATTCTGCGCCCACAGGTCATCTTGCCCCCACAAGACTCCAAAAGATGAACCACTTTCCCGCATCGGGGAGCGAGCGATTTTTTTCCCAAATTACAACACCAAACAAAGGTCCATAAACCAAATCTGTCAAGAAGGATCCCACTCACCGCAGTATCTCGCGAAGACCTCGAAGATGTCAAACCGCTGCGGAGCGGAGGATTCCATGGATCCGAACAACAAGGGTTACGCGAAGTGTTGTCTTGACAGCACAAACCCAGGATCCAGTTCGTCGAATCGAGACGCAAGAGGTCCGAAACCGTCGATCTCCTCTCCGATCGCGTCGATCGGCTCGGAGAGGAGGGTTAGCGGCAGCCTGCGCTCCTCAGTACCAAGATAATATGATAGACTTTGCTGCGGGTCCCAAATTGCGGATCCCATCCAAGAAGAACATGGAGGCAGAAGGCACAGATTATATGTATGGTAAGCAAAGCTACGCGTGTAGAATACATACCAAGTATAATGTAGATATTTTTATACGGGCAAAATTGCACATATACATACTCATTAATTTATCCCTCTTATTATATTTAAATATAATGTCATATAAGAAAGAGATAAGAAAATTACACATATATATATATATATATATATATATATATATCATTGTGGCTGATCATTAATATAATAATATTTAAAATTCTAATTTACATTAATATGATTTCAAATATATTATTATATATTGTATATTTTTCGCATCAAATTCGGTCATTGATTTGTTGCGTCAAAATTGATACGATCTGATCTATGTTACCATCTTCGAGATTAAAGATTCGAACTCGATAATTGTGTTGTAACATATTGAATTAGAGAGAAACCTAAAGGAGAGTCACTTAATATGATTAGAGACTTCAACTGTATGAATTTAATTTAAGGGTAACATTCTTCGAATCAAGTTTGATTCAGATGATATTTATCATTTTGATTTAGTGCTGATGTGACAAATGTCGAGCTGGAGAACATTCACAGAATCAATATTATATTAATATTAAAATAGTAAATAGGAATCTAAATAATATAAGTTTTGCTATCAATAACCATAGTATTTATCAACTAAACTAATTGACATCTTTTAAACCATATAAAAAAAATTGTAATTAACTCAGGAGATTAAATGTGATATTTTGTATGATGATTATTCTTTAAAAAAATTAACCACGATGATTATGGAGATTATTATGAGAAAACAGTAAAATTCTTTCATTAGGTTACTACGCTCCCTAGCAATTATCTTGAAGTTCATTATTTTTTTGGGTTCAAAATGGCGGTAAAATAAGCAAACAGCAAACCTTGCATTCACTGGTTCATGATCAACAACACATCTCAATCTACTTGTTAGAGGTCAACAATAATAAGGTCAACGCAACTTTGTTGGTCAACAAAATGCATGGTCAAGATCAACATAGACAATTATGAAAACATGACTTTGCAGTATCTCTGATGCTTTTTCTTCTTGACAAATCTCATCGTGTTTCTATCGCATCCTGATTTTTTTTTTCATCAGATTATCTTTACATCGATATATCAAAAGTCAAATAAATAAATATTTATTTTATTAATATATATATATTATAAATACTTATTATAATTTATTTATTTATAAAAAATATAAGTCAAAATTTGTCCTTTTATTAAAAAACTCAGCTCAAAATAAATCGAAACCATAGAAGAAAGTCTACTTTATACTAGAATCCGATCTAATACTATTGGAAGGTTGCTCTAAAAATTAAAAATAAAATAAAAATATTTTAACAATACTAAATAAGAATTTTTAGAATAAATACATGATCAAATACCCGAATGAACACTCTCCTGATAACGGACGAAGAGTTTGTGTTCTCTCAAGAATATATAGAGACAAACTCATATTATGCTCTCAATAACGGATAGAGCTGTGTATCTCACCTGTCAAAGTGAGGGCATGTTCTTCCCATAGTGGATAAAGGAATTGTTCAACTATCTATATTATTATTTTATACTGGTCATGTTTATATTTATATAGATATGAAATAATACATTGAAACATCTTTTTCGAATATTATTAATGTTAAATAATATCAAGTAGTCCTCAACTAACTTTAATATTAATTTAATCGATTTAATTGAACTTGATTTAACTATAACATAACTGAATCGATCTTAATCCTCATTTAACCCGTTTTAAATTATCCTATACTGATATAATTTGGATTAGATTGGATTCAATCTAGGTTAAACAAATTTAAATAAATGAAACTGATTTGGAATCATCTTGAATCGATCTAAACTGACCTAATTTAATTTGGTTCAATTATTGTTTAGGTCTGAATCAAACAAAACAAAATAAGGGCAATGAGTTAAACTGTATAATACTTAGCAATGTTGTTGGACTAACTCATATACTAGTCATATGCATTTTATATAACTGGGTATGCACCACAGGAAGCTAGCCCATAGCTCATGTGCATTGTACATAACTACTCATGTTAGATTGAGTCGAACATATTTTAATTATAACATCATAGAAAATTATAGCATCTCAACCTAAATCCTCACCGATTCTCTCAATATTGAATTATAGTATCATGGAACTATAATCAAATATCTAATCATTATTAAAACATAATAAATAGCAACAAACTAGACAGATAAAATTGTATAAATCTACTGAAAATCACATATAAAATTACATAAGGAAGAAAATAATACTTTAATCAACTATTATATAAATATATTGAAAATCACATATTGTAAAATTTTTAAAAACTATGTATAGTATAAATAATTATAATATATTTTAATCTTAAAATAAAAATTTTAATGTAAAAAAATCTAGAAACTGTATATAGTATGAATAATTGTAACATATTTTAATTTAATAAATTTTAGATATTTAAAAGAATAGAAGAAAATATCAGAAATTACATATATCATAAATAATTATAACATCTTTTAATACAAAAAATAAAAATTCTAAATATTAAAAAAAATAAAAAATAAATAAAAAAAATTTTATCAAGAAAGACAATAAATCTATCTCTTCTCAGCAGCATGAAATTCCTTGTTTCTTCTATTATTAAGTAGAAGGAGGTGAATCCTTTAAATTTTTATTTTTTAAATTTATTTAATATTTATTTTTTTTTATTTAATTTATTAAAAAATAATATCACCTTATTGAATAATTTTTTTCTAAATTTTATTAACAAAAAATACATATACCTAAATTAAGAATTTGATTACAGTTTTTCCTTGCTAAATGACAAGCAAAGAGACTGTTGTTGGTTCACAATCTCTTGGACTGTGATGTTCTGTTTCTTCCCTCAGTTACGCAAGCCCAGTAAAAAAAGAGAGAAAGAAAGAGGAAAGATAGGAGAAATGGCTCCAAATCGTTCATCGGCTGATCACTTCCTCAGCAAGACATCATAAGAGAATGAACTGATATATTATTACTCACTAAACAGAACAGTTACACTGGTGTTTCAGTGGCTGAGTTATAGGGTGTTATTCTTAAGAGAACATAAGCCTAAATCTGCATGCAATCAGCTCTAACATAACTCTGCACTGCTCATGCAATCAGCCTATAACTTTCAGCCATTAGCGAAATCCTTCTCCGTGGAGTCAATTAATTTCTCCCCCATGATGATGCTGGATTGGCCTCTTATTCATGGAAATAATACATAAAATAGCTGTTGGATGACATGAAAGAATTTGTGTAGAGAAGAAGAGAGGAACAATGAAATGGAGGAGGACAAATGTGATGTCGAAGCTATGTTCAGCTACTTTGCTGCTGGAATGTGAGTGCCCACAAAACCAAAACCCATCAAGAAGAATGAGAGAGAGAGAGGAAAAATGAATATGAAGTACTGGTTTGATCTGTAGATGAAGTTGTAGCATGCACATATCAAGAGGACTACTGCCATTCCCAGCTCCAAGAAAAGAAACCTGTGAGCAACAAGAGAAGTAGTGCAAGACTGCAAGTTAAGCATGAGTCTCGTCGCAAAGAAAAAAATTGAGTTCATGGTAATGATGCTGCCATCAGAATTACCTTTGCCAGAACTTATTTGAACTTCTCTTGGCAGCTGTTGAAACTTGTTTGGTCTTTAATGCTTTCCCTAATTTCTCTGTGACGACCCACTCATTCACTCTCCCTGCTTCAAATAGACCGATGAAGACAGCCTTGCATCGATGCAAGGACATGACGTTCTCGAAAAATATCCAGATGATAATGAGATGTAAAGACCTGTAAAAATTGAACCACTTCAGGATGAAGAGAGGAAGCGACCATTCGGCCATGGCTCAGTAAAGATGAACTTATGGCTGGTATCAAACCTTGGAGTTCCAATTGAATTGAGGATGGTGATGACTGTTGGGATATAGAACACCCCCCATTTTGGGATTGTTACTTCGGGGAAAAAGGAAGACAATGGAATGATGATGCAGTAGAAGAAGAAGGTCACATTGTGGGATATAATTCGTCTTGCAAAGAAGAAGTTGTAGAGCAGAAATAGTTTCTTCAGCAAAGACACCTTCTGCAGAAAGCCACATAAAGCAAATGAGAAATCATACACTTTGGACATCGCTAAGCTAAATATGTGAGAATCTCGCTGCAATTTGTTCATACGATTGTATGATAATTACTCATAGTAAGAAAAGACAGATACACAATCATGGCACTCGTCATCCATTTATGATCAGTAGATTGAGCTGACCTTTGCCATTATAATATCTATTGTCATTTTCTTGAACAAATTTGCAGGTCCACAGGACCAACGATGTTGCTGATACCGATACGCCTTATAACTGCTTGGTAGTTCACTTTTAACCTGGCAAACACATATACAGAAACATGTTAATCACTAACGATTCAATGTTATTCACAGCTTACCTTCTGAAGAAAATATGTTTTAGCGATTGGAAGATCCGCAAATTCTACTGATACTTTGTTTTCGCCTCCTAAATATTATTTGTCTTGTGTTATAAACTTAGTATTGCATGAATGTGAAAATTCAATCAAGATTCAGAGATTTTGTAATTTACAAGAGCCTAATAGAACTTCATTTAACCAATTATGTTATGCCATATCCTAAATCAGTAACTTTGTGCATTTTGTGTGCATTGTCAATTCATCCTCTTGAAATCCAATTCAGAATGTGATTTTTCATTCTTGAAAGCAGCCAAGAAAACATATACACAAACCTTAAGGTCTCCAAGATACACAAATTTCCAGCCTTGAAGAGATGCTCTAACTGCTAAGTCCATGTCCTCCACAGTAGTTCGCTCTTTCCAGCCTTCAGCTTCATTAATAGCTTGGATTCTCCAAACACCGGCAGTTCCTAATGCAAAAGAAATCAGTAAATCATGACTATCACTCGTTACTCTTCTTCTACCGCAAGAACAAAAACAAAACTCACCATTAAATCCAAAAAATGCCATGGTTGATGAACCCGACTGTTGCTCCATTTTGAAATGGTAGTTCAGTGACATCTCTTGTATCCTTGTCATTATGCATTCATTGGCATTCACTGCATAGAATCAGAGGTCAACTTGTCTGACAAAATCCAATGTTGCAGGAGCAATGAAAAGAGTTCAGTGTTGCATTAAACTCAGTGAAATGCGATGATATAGTTGGTGCAAATGAGAGTCTTTCTTTTTCCGTGTCAGTATGCTCTAAAACCATGGAAAATAAGCCAATCAAGCTGTCGAGAGTGAATTCTGCATCTTAGGAATAGCATCGAAAGAGAGAAAAACCGAGTTGGACAAAAGTGAAAGAAAAGTGCATGCCAATGTTGATATCATTGAGAGTTTATAAACAATTTATATGTTACATTTACTATCCAATTTCGCTGTCGATGCACAAAAGCTAAGAAGATGCCAATGCTGATAAGTAAACTTACCAAACTTCCAACGTGCTTGAACAAGAGCAATGTCGGGATTGTGCACGAGGAAAGGGATGGTTCTCAAAAGGAAATCGGTTGGGGGCTCATGATCTGCATCAAATATTGCCACATAGTCGCATTTCTTCACATAGTCAAGATCCATTGCTTCTTTCATAGCTCCAGCTTTATATCCATTTCTGTTGTCCCTTGATATGTAGTGTATTCTTCTTCCCTTGTTGGACCACTTCTGGCATTCCTCTTGCACCAGTTCCTGCACACTAATACATATCATGTCATGATCTTAATGTAGAACTCCTTATGATTCAGCCACAGCAGGTGATCAGAAAGAATGAATTGATGGCATGTTGTTTTATAAGACAACACAGAATGAGAAGACCCATTTTTCATGATACATCATATAAATAACCTTCAACCTCATGGAAGTACTTAAAAAGTGTAAAATTCAAAGTAGATATCATAATGATCTCGCATATGCATCTGTGGTTAGCTCACGGTCTCAAATTAACCATGATTCAAAGAGCAGGAAAGCTGACCCTAATTGATAGGTCTGTTGAATCATCAAGGACTTGTATTATGAGTCTGTCATGCGGCCATGCCAGTTTGCACACTGCTCCAATTGAGATCTGGTAAACCTGCATAATTCAGCTTGTGCTTTATCAGAAAGCTCAAAAAAGTATAAAAATGTCAATCAGAATGTGGAAAAACTGACAGTATAAGTAAAAATTAAAGAATTAATGTTAGATAGAGTATCTCCTTTTCCTTTTCTATTCTGATACAGTGATACTTAATGATGGGCATTGTTTGTCTTATGTTCTGAGAAATATAGTATTCTTTTATATGAACCCAATCTCTCAAGCGTTTCTTTTTCCGATTGACCTTGACTAGACCAATGTACGACCTCTCTCTCTCTCTCTCTCTATTTTTTTCTGCACTGCAATCATACACATCTATAGTGGAAGCAATTGATATATCTCCATCACCAGTGTGAATCATGTGCACAAAACAACAATCTGCGGAGTGCAGGCGGTGCCCATGTGCTCTGGTCGACATCCTGCCCATACGACTGGGTAAAGGATTAAACTTTCAATGGAAGATAGGCCAAAGGATAGAAGTCTTAGATGGCCTACAACCACCAACCCTGCTCTTCTCCCTTACTGTGAAATGTTCTCCAGCAAACTGCAACATCATCAGCTGTAGCAAATGTGCTTAAATGAATGTGTCGTGTGATTGGAAGACTTAGTACTCTCATGAAGCTCACTCAGTAATGAGAACTTGTTTCTTACTGTCATCGAGAAGAATTATAGGTCGACTAGGTCCTTTATGACCTGGCCTGTCAGGAAGGTACTACATGTGGGGTAAAGATCTGTGAAGAAAGCCAATATACTGATATAAAATGGAAGAGATCAGATCCAGATGAGACGGGGCAAAGTCATGTTCAGATTACATATATTAATGTCAGACAACATTTGGCCACCATGGTGGGGCAAAGAAGGATCCACCAGTGACCAAGCAATGTGCCTTCTCATTATAGTGTTTGAGGTGCACCAGTAAGTTCCTTGCGATAGCCGACACAGCTTCCTTTCTCCTTTCTTTTGAACAAAGCAACAGTTCATACTGTAAGCCACTTGGTCAACTACTTCCACTGCAAGCAGCCATTTCTCAAATCTGATATGGCAATCGGTGCCCAGTTGTCTTATGATTTAGGTTCGATAATTGACCTAAAAACCTAAGAGAGAAAAATTGTGTGTTTTACAGTCCTACTGCTATAGATCGCACAGATTCCATTAATTATGGACTCAGAGGTCTTCACACCATTTGCAGAGCATGGACAGTTGTTCTGCACCATCCATCACATTGATGGTGGCGGTGTACTATATACGACAGCATCAGCTCATGGGTCACGCGTGTGCAAACCAAAAGCATCCATGATCCACCACCGATCATGTCGGAGGAGGAGCCACTTTAAAGCACTGGGTCAGCCCTGAGATTATCCCGGGGTGATGTGACCTCTCACATGCGTGGGCTCCATTCGACAAGTGGCACCACCCAGTGTGCATCACAGCCCACACCTACAGTATCGTATCTGCAAGGAACTTGCAACAACACACAAATTGTGGCTCGTGTCTCTGTGTGTGCTTGAGAGAGAGAGAGAGATGATGATGATGAGTAGCTTGGGTCGGGAGAAGACTTACCTCTCGCTCGTTGAACATGGGGATCTGGACAAGGACCATGGGGTGGGAGAGAGAGCCTAGCTCCAGATCCTGCGACAGAGGCGCCCATTTGTAGATCTTCTCCGGCGTGCGCCGGAAAACCTTCACGTAGAGGGCGACGATGGCCATGAACAGCTTCTCGATGACCAGCATCACCGACATGGTCAAGCACAGGACGACGGCCACCTTCAGCAGCGGCACCAGCACCCCCACTCTTACCACCTCGCACACGGCGGCGACCCGGCTCAGCGCTTCGGCCGTCGACAGGGAAGAGAGGAGGTCGTAGGCTCGGTCGATGTAGCGAACCACACTGGTAGAGACACTGCCTGCATTGCAAACACCAGTGTTGTGTGAACCTACTGAAATGTGCCTAAGAGTAAAGTAGCTTTCACAAAGTTTGGCCAAGCTGGGGGAGGTGCTTATAGTACCTTCCATGACCCTGACCTCCTCCTCCTCCTCCTCCTCCTCCTCTCTCTCTCTCTCTCTCTCCCTCTCCCCTACTCTGCCAAGTCTTGAGTGGAGATGACAGATAGTCGGGTTATAGCAGGTTCTTTCTTAAATATAACCAGAGCAACTGTACAGATCAGTGGACATTTGAGAGAGAGAGAGAGAGAGAGAGAGAGAGAGAGAGAGAGAGAGAGGTGGCATGTATTTGTTCTTGGCCAATGGGACCATATCTACTGGTGACAATGCCCAATACCAGCAGAGAGATACGCTGAGGTATTGTGGCCTCAAAAAAGGAGTTCTTCGAGAAACTCTACTTGAGTGGAAGTCATTCTCCAGAGAAGCAAGAGAAAGGTTTAATTGGGTGGTGGGCAAAAATGCCATGGGATCCACGTTGCAGGACTTTCTACCTACTCATTTTGCAGGTTTCTTTCCCACAAGTAATGTGTCTGTGTGGCTGCATGTCTGTTGGCCTTTAGGTGGATAAAATAGCTGCTCAGTGGCTGTGCTTCTAATTATTCTCATTTCCTGTAGTCAACCATCTGCAAAGTTGACATGCCTTTTTTTTCTTGTTCTAAGCAGTAAAATGCCATTAGATGGCATGTGATAAGTTCCAAGGTTAAAATTCTCCTCAAGTTGGCTTGTAATAAATGCTGCTTTTGCATGTTCAGCATGTGCCTGCCTCTTTTTTTAAACCATATAATATCTATCATATCTCAACGATCACAGCTGGTGACATATTTAAGATTTATCATGTCATAACATACACTCCATGTAACTGACATACTATTAATAATATATATGAGTACGTTGATGTGTTTCATGTGTTGATATGTTGATACGACTTAATATATATCGTAATGATAATTTATTGTTATATCGATACAAATCGATAAGATAAATCATGAACATATTCCTAAAGTTTCTTATTCCCTTATTCGTATTATATTAATAGTTGCTATCCCCAAATTCTATATAACAGCGAAAGTAATTTTTTTTACAATGAAGATTTTTTTAACTATAGAGGAAAGACTAAAAGAAGAATCCATAGGCGAACACAAATAATTAAATAATTTATGTGAATCAACACTTTTTACTTGTGTTTGAACCAAGGATAATAAAATTCTTCGATATATAGCATTATACTAAGACACAACTTTGGGTATACATTCTTCTCGTAAAAATTGGAAGAATTTCTCCTGATTTTTCTTTCAAAATGTAAGAATATTCAAAGCATTTTCTAATTTTTTAATAAATTTTAAAAATATATGAGATATTTATAGAATGATCAAATCTTAATTATAATTTGTTTTGAAATCTTTTCATACTAAGATTCCATAACCTTCGAGGAATCCAAAAATATTCATGAAATCCGAGCAGGTAGGACGAAACATTATTTTGATGTTCTGTAGATCTGTAAATGAATTGGTGATGACATGCAGGTCATAATCATCACTGGTTATGGTGGCAATATCATGTGAATGTTTTGATGGGCTGATGAAGGTCTATTTGGTTGCAATCAAATCTTCCCTCAGCATTCCCCAATTATCCTTGGCACATCAGCATCAGCTCTTCTGAGCAACTCTGTGCAGGCGGGCAACCACACCCCTCCCTCCGAGCTCTGTTAGGGCAGAAGAGCAAAGGCACAGACCAACGGTGGCCGCCTAAATGTCCAAAAAGCTTTACTGAGTTGTCTCCAAAGGACAGGTTGGCCTGCAAGCCTTCAAGTCAAGAAAATGATAAATTAGAATCCTCACTCAAGGCTGTGTTCCCATCTGAAGCTCCATCACAGGGATGAAGACAAGAAGACATGTGGAACGTACCGAAGAAAAAGAAGGTCACTGGCAAGTAGAAACAAGGTGGCAGGGCACCCACCACGCACTCCAATAATTGGAGGGGCTTTTACCAGCTTGGTGAATGGTAACCACATGATATCTCTTCACACCAGTGAAGGTATCCTCCCAAAGACTTACCTCACCCTACATGGTTATCTCAAAAGATGACATCTCCGATATGGAAATTAAGAGAACCTCATATCATATTCATGGAGTCGATTAGGATGAGAAAGCGTTTAGGACATCGACTTGGGGAGACAAATTCTTATTCTTCCTCATTCCAAGACTTTAAAAGCTCAGATTCATGGAGTCAATCCGTATGAGAAAGTGTTAAGTACATCAACTCGGGGAGACAAAAGTCTTATTCTTCCCTTTATTCATTTATAAAGCTGTTAAGAAAGAATGACGAAATTCGCAACACGTGAAGCACATGTCTCTCGTCAACGAAGGATGCATTGTATTATTATATTTATATAGTTCATAGTTCATACTATAGCAGTCAGATTCCATTCTCATCATATGATGATCACCATGCAAACGATAGTTGAGGTGAGTCACAAATAAGACGAGGATCTTTATTGGCTTAATTATTTGTTGGACCCACCATGTTGAATTATTCATGATCAGGACCGATGAGATGGAACCTGCTGCTAACTTCGTCTCGTTCATGTCACACTCACCTTGTCCGTGTCCGATTGTCATGAATACTCTTTTTGTATCATTTCAACAGCAATAAATAATAAAAAAGATGACCCGAAGTCAAGTCATAACTCTTTTTTATTTATATGTTCGTCAGGAATTACAGACGCTGCAATTCCTTCTGGATTCCATGAGCGCATGATTGAAAGTGAAATGCTATGAACTTATATGGTTGTCAAGAATCAATATCTTATAAATCGAAGTGCTCAAAATTCGAGAATAGTAGTAACACACCCATTGATCCTTCTCAGATCGCACATCGGTACACGGAGATGTGAACGAACGTTCGATGTCACCGGCTTCTACTGAGCTCGATTGCGACTCACGGCATCTCATTATCACATTGAATCTTCATTCTCAGTGCCGATAGAAAGAATGGTGGACGACTCGAGCAGCAGATGGACTGGAGGTGACTTGCTGTAGACTTACTACAGGAAGCTGAGGTGTTTAACGGGGGATGTAGGCGCATGCAAGAGATCTTTATCACATGAATGCCTGGCGTAATTACGTCCCTACTGCTGTGACACATCATAGAACCCCTACATCATCTTGTCGGCTGTGACAAAGTATCAATCATGCAGATGTAATTGACGGGTCTGATAAGGCGAACAACTTCAATCCGTTCGCTTGGCAGATGAACAGTATAATCGATTTACTTTGATCAAGCGAATCACATGTAGAAGAATAGCTGTTCATTTTGGAGACTTTATTTTCTTCAAAGAAACAATAATAGTCTACACACATGATCAACTTAATAATCCTGAAACAAACTAAGGTCAAGATGTGCACCACATGAAACTTCTATTCATCCACTTCTTCCCCCTCATTATCATAATTCTTTACTCAAATCAATAGCATTTCAATACTTCCAATTTGTAAATAATCAAGATGTGTATCACACGCGTAAGTTCCTTCAGACATCAGCCGCAAGAAGACACAGATGAGACCGTTGTCCGCGATATAAGAACAATAATGCACGATGGCGGTAAGCTGCTCATCTACACCTCATACATATGTGTTACATTGCATCCGACGCACTAAGCGTACTGCTACTGCCTCTCCACGTTGGCTACAGGGAAGACCGAAGGTGAAAGTTCACGCACGTAGGATGCATGATTTGCATATATTTATTTATATATGTTAACCAGACATAATTTTCCACGTGTAAATAATCAAGATGTGAATCACATGCAGGAGTTCCTTCAGATACAGCCACGAAAGAGGGGACAGATGGGACCGTTGGCCACAATTTAAGACCAATAATGCACAATGGGGATAAGCTGCTCATGTACACCTCGTGCATACGTTCCATTGCATCCGAGGCACAAGCGTACTGCTGCTGGACCTCCACAGTAGCAACAGGGAAGACCGATGGTGCAAATTCATGCACGTAGGATGCATGATTGCACCAGTTTTGGATCACTAGAAGTGGTCCTCCGAACTCGCGTGAATTTGATGGATGCGTGGCCTGGGCCATAGTTCTTGTCTCCTGTTTGGTGCGATCGAAGCGGGTTGGTAGAATTCTATGTTCTTAATTTTGTTCTTTCTTTTCGTTCTATATTTTAGGGTTCTTGTCATTCATTTCTCCGTGATTTTTCGTCGAACGCTGGATATTCCTGTGGGTGAAAGGGATTGAATGGTAGCTAACGAGCTTTTATTGAGCCTTGTTTTGTAGTTGCACATTTATGTCTTTAGGTCCCCACGAGAATATATTCAGGCAATATTTAGTCCCTTTCGACTTAAAAACTTATTCTTTTTATCATGGCAAATTCTCATAAAAAAAACCCCTCTTATTTTTATTTTTTTTCTCAATTAGTTTATATTATTTTTTTTTTTATAAAATATTTTTTATTTTTTTTTAATTTTTATCCTTAACCTTCATCTTCGGTTTATCGCATCTCCCCCTCGTCACTTGTTGCATTCATTGGTCGATTACCCTATGTTGGAAAACCTTATGCCGTGGTCGAAGTGTTAGCATGACTTGTCCGATCCCGAATGCATAGAGTTGCCTATACGACGGCTTGAACAAAGGAGATCGATGTCAGGTTAGGTCGAGACAACGATCTCTCCCTCGGTGGGTTGCTATATATACATATATATACATATATACATATATATAGAGGTACTCCGGTGGATAATATTGTGCTACATTATGCATCAACATGACCAAAGATTGAACATAAGTCGATCACCAGGAAAATTCTATTAATGGTTCTCCTAATTCTAACGTTAGGCCATTCCTTCTCGTTTCACTGGACATCATTAGGTCATATTACTTGTGGTCTATAAATTTACATCAATTTGAACTTAGCAGGGTCACAATTTTGTCTTGTGAATCTATTAATATTTACTATATTAGTGTTACGATGAGAGAAGAAATTAAAATAGACTTAATTTTTTTATTTAAACATATTAAAAAAGACTCAAATACTCCTAATTTTGTTAATAATATGATTTTTTAAATTTTACAAAGCTCAAGAGCAATAAAAATCTATATAAAATTCCAACCCAAATAATTAGAAATTTATATCTTCGTTGCTGTCATTTAAGACCAAACTCCTCATTTAAGCCTATGTTTTGCTTATTTAAGACTACGGTATTCCTTTTTGCCCATATTGGTTCATATGCATATGCGTAACTGAAGGTAAAAGACTCTTATATCTAACCAAACAATTGAACTCAGAAAGTAAAAGTAGAAGAAGACACCTGAATTCACTCTGAGAAGGAATCAAACATCTCGACGGACGACGTACAGAGCTTCGGGACCAATGCATGCTGCCGCGGATTCCTTGTCGACGTCGCCACCTCCACCACATCGTCGTCCCCGCCTTCCTTTCCCTTCCCCTCCAATTTCTCCATCCGTCCTTCCGCCCTCCCCCTCTTCGCGCGCCGGACCGTCGGGCTTGTCCTCCATTTCTTCTTCCGCGGGCTCGTCGCCTTCGGCAGGCCGGGGGATCCCTGCAAGGTCTTGCGACCCACGAAGAGGAAGGGTTTCTGGCCCTAAAAACGTGAAAACACATTTAGAACGGCCGGCTTTTCGGCCCATAGTCTAACGGCACACAGATATGCCCATTCTTCACCCACATATATCTTCTAATCCTTTTGCATATAGCCCGCTTTAAGATAGTAGAGTACATATGGCATATGTTCCTCCACACGCTCATCCACAAAAACACTATATTGTCACTATCTTTCAAGGCCTCATCCTAATAGATTACTAAGAATCCTCTAGTGACGCACTTAAAAACCATGAGTGATGAGGATAGTAATTATGATAAGACTCGACTGATGTCAGCAGACGCCTCATGCCTCGATCGACGTGACTGTACTCGGTCAAACGAACCGGAACACCGACCGAGGCGCATTAACGCATACTCAGGCTCGATTCTTCACGCCACGCTAACGCCAATGTCAGACGCTACCAGCCTGCCTCCTACAGGCGGGCACATCAAACAACAGTAAGCTTCATATAAATACCCTCTCGTTCATCAGAGAGGGGGGGGGGAGGGAGAGACACAAAACACTTCTTCATCCGAAACCCCCTCCACATCTGCTAACTTGATCGTTGGAGGGGTCGGGCTAAGCACCCCGGCCCGACCTTTGTGCAGGTGCAAAGCCGAAGGTCCCTGCTGGACGAGCAAGCGAGGAGTTCCTGCCCGGAGGAGGCGGCTACACCATCCCGATCGGACGCCACACATGACCACCTCAGCGGGCTCGAGTAACGCCCCAGGGAGATCCCCATCGTCCGGACCCGAACCGAGCCACGTCGGCCCCGAGGCCATGGCTCAAGGTTGTTTCCCACAACATTTTGGCGCTAGAAGGAGGGCCGCAATGTCGGGTGATCACCCGAGCGACTCAGATGAGCCCACGACCGAGAGGTCACACCCGACCGAAGCCTCGGGGGAACATCCCTCGTGCGGAGGCCATTGTGACGAACACCCCGCCACGACCTCCGAACGATATTGGCAAATATTCAATGACCCGAGCTGTTTCTCTCGGCCGTTGACTGCCGAGCCCACCTCAGGGTGACTCCCCACCTTTGTCATATCCCTCGGCCGTAGATTGCCGAGCCCCCCTTAGGGCGGCCTCTCGGCCCGAGTCCACCTCAGCGTGACCTGCCCGCCTGAGTCGTGTCCCTCGGCCTTCGCCATATCCCTCGGCCGTAGACTACCGAGCCCCCCATAGGGCGACCTACCACCCGAGCCACACCCCTCGGCCATGTTGCCTGAGACCACGCCTACGCGACCTGTCCGCCCGCGTCGTTCTCCTCGGTCGCGTGATGCCCGAGACCACACTTGTGCGGCCTGCCTGCGTCGTGCTCCTCGGCCGCATGATGCCCGAGACCACACCTGCGCTGCCTGCCCGCCTGCGTTGTGCTCCTCGGTCGTATGCTCCTCGAGACACACCTGCGCGGCCAGCCCGCCTGCGTCGTGCTCCTCGGCTCCATGCTCCCCGAGACACACCTACGCGGCCAGCCCGCCTACGTCGTGCTCCTTGGCTCCTCGGCCCCATGACCCGAGACACGCCTACAGCCCGCCTTCGTTGTGCTCCTCGGCTCCATGCTCCCGAGACACACCTACGCGGCCAGCCCGCCTGTATCATGCTCCTCGGCTCCATGCTCCATGCTCCCGAGGCACACTTGCGCAGCCAGCCCGCTTACGTCGTGCTCCTCAGCTCCATGCTCCCCGAGACACACCTGCGCGGCCAGCCTGCCTGCGTCGTGCTCCTCGGCTCCATGTTCCCCAAGACACACTTGCGCGGCCAGCCCACCTACGTCGTGCTCCTCGGCTCCATGCTCCCCGAGACACACTTGCGTGGCCAGCCCGCCTGTGTCGAGCTCCTCGGCTCCTCGGCCCTATGCTGCCCGAGACACACCTGCGCGGCCAGCCCGCCTTTGTTGTGCTCCTCGGCTCCATGCTCCCTCAGACCGCGCCCTCGCGGCCAGCCCGTCTGAAAGCTAAAGCCATGTCTCGGACTCCCGTTACAACGACCGACGCATAGCTTCTTTCCGGGGAGGAATATGATGAGGATAGTAATTATGATAAGACTCGGCTGATGTCAGCCGACGCCTCACGCCTCGATCGACGCGACTGCACTCAGTCAAACCAATCGAAACACCGACCGAGGCGCATTAACGCCTACTCAGGCTCGGTTCTTCACGCCACGCCAACGCCCATGTCAGACGCTACCAGCCTGCCTCCTACAGGCGGGCACATCAAACAACAATAAGCTTCCCTATAAATATCCTCTCGTTCATTAGAGAGGGGGGGGGGGGGGGGGGGGGGAGGGAGAGATACAAAACACTTCTTCATCTGAAACCCCCTCCACATCTGCTAACTTGATCGTCGGAGGGGTCGGGTCGAGCACCCCGGCCCGACCTTTGTGCAGGTGAGAACCCGAAGGTCCCCGCCGAACGAGCAGGCGAGGAGTTCCTGCCCGGAGGAGGCGACTACACCATCCCGATCGGACGTCGCACCCGACCACCTCAGCGGGCTCGAGTAATACCCCAGGTAGATCCCCGTCGTCCGGACCCGAACCGAGCCGCGTCGGCCCCGAGGACACGGCTCAAGGTTGTTTCCCACGACAACGAGAGATTCATCCATCAGTTCGACCAATGCCAGAAATCTAGCTACAGTTCTGAGCTCGATAACTCTTTCTCGTCAGTATTATAGATTCGATGCCAATCATCCTTTCTTAAAGAAAGGGACAGGATGACGACAGGATCATTAAGAGGCAACGATGTTAATGGAGAGAAGTGAGGCACACATAATTATCCTCGTAATGGAGAAGGATTGAGGGTGTTGCAGCAGCAAAGTTTGACCTCCAATGATTATGTGCAGCCCATGCAACAGGTAGATAAACTAATCTTGCAATCATAGAATAATCATCCGCATGAGAATGTGATTGCATTTCCATCTCTGCACTTATCCACCTACATAATTAAGACAAAAAAAAATGATGACCACAACCAAAAACCCACATAAACTATTCACGTAGAAAAAACTCACGTGGTTAGAGGAGATTATATATAGGAAGATATTCCAACTTGATTAGATCGCGTCATGTCTGCTCTCCGGACAATGCATGAATCAAGAGAGTCGAATTAGCACATGAAGAAAACACTGCGATAGAAATGGATTGCTTCAAACTATCTTGATGATATCTCTGGAGAACTGGAGAAAAGCACCTTATGATACTGTAAAGGAAGGTTCCTAAAAGATTAGTTATATATCTAACAAGGCATCGGTGTTCTTTTCATAATTAAATGTAAATCTAAAAATAATGAATGCAAGATAGATATACTATCCTTAATATCAAATTCTTTCTCATGCGAAATTAAATTATGGGTTTCTCTTAAGTCAATCGTAAACACAAATATTCTTTCTACATCATATTTTTCTTATTATTTCTTTCTTTTACTCTACATAGATATGTCATAGAAAAATATAAGAGCTATATGTCACATTCTCTTGCCAACAAGACATTTATAGAATAATCGAATCCTTATTGGACTTTCTTCTCCTCTCTTCAAACAATTCGAATACTATGGAAACTATAAAAAATACTCCCAGTCAACACATCCAAATCCACTGAAGCATATTTCTAAAAAGTATCCTTGTCAGCATCATCTAACGACACCACGTTAATGGGACAAAAGTTGCGTATCATCAGCCGCCTACTCACATTGGCTCGTTGGCGTCATTCACCTTCATGCGTCCAAGGCAAATAAAGATGACATCCATTTAGAAACCCCAGTATTCTTATATTTATATAATGTTTTAGTTGATATTAACGCCATTTAGTATTTTAATTTTAACTGATGATCGAATGATAATTAGTCATAATGATTTATATGTAATTTTTGAACATATAAATCGGACCTTCTATTCTATCAATTCGATTCGACTTGGGATCAAACCGTAGTCGCCTCGTACTTTCGATGTCAACATTTTCGCATCGTGACCGTCCGATCGAGAATTCAGATTCGTGTCGATTATGATTGACGTAACAGACGCGTGTGCGACGACGGCAGAGTGGTGGACTTATCCGGCGCGCCCATGATGTTAAACGTGTTCGCCCACCACCACCACCCTCTCATTATATATTCGCTTGCAGCGCTCGCCAAACACCCACCGACTCCGTCCCGTCTCGCTTACGTGGGCAACTCGGCGAGCATGTTCTCGGGGCAGCAGCTAGCGGGGGTCCCGCGGCCGTGGACGCGGGCGGAGGACAAGCTCTTCGAGACGGCGCTGGTGGTGTACTCGGAGGGCACCCCGGACCGGTGGTCAGCCATCGCGGAGCAGCTACCGGGGCGGAGCGCCGCCGAGGCGTGGGAGCGCTACCAGGCGCTGGTCCATGACTGCGACATGATCGAGCGGGGGATGGTGGAGCTCCCCGAGTGCTGGGGCGAGTACGAAGACGGCGGGGATCTCGACGGCTCGGACGGCGGGGCGGAAGGCAACCAGCAGACCGCCAGGACCAGGAGGGAGGAGCGTAAGCGCGGTGTCCCCTGGACCGAGGAGGAACACCGGTGAGCACATCTACCTGCTGAACACGGAAATGGGCTCAACCTAAAGCCCGCATTACTGGTTTGTGGTGTAGGTTGTTCTTGGAAGGACTGAGCAAGTACGGAAAGGGAGACTGGAGGAACATCTCGAGGTGGGCGGTGAAGACGAGGACGCCGACGCAGGTCGCCAGCCACGCGCAGAAGTTCTTCATCCGGCAGAGCCAGAACGCGGGCAAGAGCCGGGAGACCAAAAGGAAGAGCATCCATGACATCACCTGTCCTTCTCCAAGTAGCAGCATGTCTTGCCTGAAATAGAAGTAGATTGTACAGGCTTCTTCTTCATCGTGTATGAATGACGGACAGTATGTCGTGCAAGTGGATTAGCAAAAGACGTTCGTATTCCTCCGTCGGTGGCGGCGGTGCTCACGATCTACATGCAGTGTACGAGTCTCGCCCTTGCGCTTTGGATGAGAGACGAGCTTTCCACTTGGAGCGGTCGGTTTTCGTTTCTGTTCTCGTTTGGTTACAACTGGCTGCTCGGTGGCTCACGCACGTGTCCAAGGGATTCGGTTTGGCGCATAGGTGGCGAGTCGACGCATGATGACTGTCGGCCCTAGTGTTGCACACGTGCAGGATTGCGCCGTTGGCTAGTTTAGGTTCATGCATGGTCATCGCCCGTAGATCGAGATGGTGCTCGTATGCCGAGTCACCCCTGGAAGTTCCTCATCGGTGCGGGCCCTGCTCGCTGTGGACTTCACGTTGGCTTGACTCGGCACGTCAAATTGGGGATGTTGGGAATAATACTCTTTATCAATCGTACGACGAACATTTTTCGATCGATCGCTTAAAAGATCTTTATCTGTTCGTTTTATCTTGAATATTTATTTTTTTTGAGTTGTTTTATTCATTATTCATTTCGATTTTATTTTCTTTGTTCGATAAAGAGTCGAATACTCTTTATTGATCTTGTAGACCACATTAATTTGGAAGATAAGGTTAGTCGAAGGACA
Organism: Musa acuminata AAA Group; assembly: GCF_036884655.1. Lineage (NCBI taxonomy): Eukaryota > Viridiplantae > Streptophyta > Magnoliopsida > Zingiberales > Musaceae > Musa > Musa acuminata. The sequence continues at coordinate 7,416,911 of NC_088337.1, read as the reverse complement.
AAGATGTCAAAGCATGGAAACAATCCCTCGGTACTTAAGATTTATTTATTCTATAAATAATTTAATATTTATTATTCTATAAAATATATAATTAGTATGACATAGAGGAAAAACATTCTAAGTGCTCATATATTTTCGATATTAGATTTAGAGAGGTACACGTGAAAATATTTATAAGAAATTTCAAGCTTATATTTAGATTGAAAAAGATGGAATTTTAATCTTATGTTTGTATCCAAGTCTTTTTCTATCCAACAAAGCCTCAATTTAGTACATGCAATCCTTTCTCAATTTGCCTTGAATAATACTTTATCAAATTCCATGGCACAAATTATTAAATTTGAAGGTATGTCTTAGTCTTTACTTGGAAACTATAAAAAAAAATTCCATTATTTTTTTCTTCAATAAAGATTCCATGCACCAATCATAGTTAATGAATGCAACATAGAAGGTGATTAAAGGGATTTAGAGGGAGAACTTCTCTTAATAAAGTTACTTTAATTATATTTATGTAAACATTTTCTACATGACTGACTATTCTTGAAGACCATTTTACCTTTATTTTTTCACTTAATATTCCTTCCATAGGGGGGATTCAAGTGACAAAAGAAGTAAGAATAAGAAAAGTTTTTTTTGAAGGATTTTACAAAAAAAAAAAAGCTCTTTTACGTGTGTTATTATAGGATAATTTTTTTAAAAAAAATATTTTTGGTATTTTGAAAAATTTCATACGATTATATAAACCATCCCATGCCACCCTACTAACCAACGCCATCTTCAGCGTGCTTTGAGATGGGCACAGAAGTGTGATTACCACCATCAAGATTCGCACCATCACGGAACAAGCCTTTCGTCCGTGCTGCGTTGTGATGGGCGTCGAGGCGTGATTATCATCATCAGGATTCGCGCTAGCATGAATCATCTTTCCTCCGTGCTGCGTTGAGATTCGCGTCGAGGTGTGATTATTATCATCAAGATTCGCGCTAGCATGAATCATCTTTCCTCCGTGCCGCGTTAAGATGCGCGTCGAGGTGTGATTATTACCATAATCAATATTCGCGCTAGAATGAACCCAGTTTTCCTCCGCGCTGCGTTGAGATGGGCGTCGAGGTGTGATTGTCATCATCAAGATTCGCGCTAGCATTAACCCATCTTTGCTCCGTGCTGTGTTGAGATGCGTGTCGAGGTGTGCTTATCATCATCAAGATTCGTAGTAGCATGGAATGGGAGAATTTTCGCCTCGGTTATAATGTAATAATTATCTTTTCACAAAAGAGACCTTCCCACTTTTAACGCCTATCCCCCGACGAGCCATCGGAGGTTGACTCTCCAGTGGCTAAAGAAGGGCGTTTCCTTTGCCAAAAAATCCTAACAAGGCGACCTCGACGAGAGAGAGATGGCGATCCTCTACGCGGTGGTGGCGAGGGGAACGGTGGTGCTCGCCGAGTTCGCGGCCGTGACCGGCAACGTCGGTGCCCTCGCGCGCCGTATCCTGGAGAAGCTGCCGCCGGACTCCGATTCCAGGCTCTGCTTCTCCCAGGATCGATACATCTTCCACGTCCTCAGGTCTGATGGGATCACCTTCCTGTGCATGGCCAACGAGACCTTCGGGAGTGAGTTCAAGGCTCATGTTCTCGCATTTCCTTTATATCATCCATATGTTTGTGTGATTTTGAGACTTGGTTAGAAAATTGGTGTTTCTTGATGATCTCTTTCTGTTTGAGATATAGGGGTGTGGGGTATTTAGGGTTATAATCTGTTTGCTGGGTCCTATTTTTATTGCAAGTAATAAGAATCTTGTTCTTTTGTTCATAACCTTAGATTACTGATCATGAAACCGAATGGTTGATGCTCAACGAGTATATCGCAGTTATATTCAACTGTAAGAACTAATGGAAGAAAGAAGGAAATTATTGTAGTATTTGATTCATGATAACTCCATGCAGGCTTAAGGTATTTATAATTTCTTTGTTATTCTTACTGGGGAGGGGTAGGAGATTAGGTTTTTAATGTTAGTGGGATTAGGGCATGCTTATATATATAGTCATTTATTTTAGCTAAAATTATGGTAACGTCAGCTTGTTAGATGGGTTTTTTTTATGTTGTTTGGCAGTTTGGCTGAGTGCATGATTGGAAGTTTTGAAGCAGCCAATAGAAAACCCTTCTTATATTTAACTTTTTTTCAGTACATATTAGGACATGTTGCAAATATGTGAATAAGTGCATAAAGGTGTATCCCAAATTGTAGTTAATAAGATTAGTTTTCATACAAACATTTTAACATTGAAATGGGATAGGAAAGGTCTTTTCCTTTCCCAATAATTATACTGCCCTGTTGTTGGTGGACGGTCTTTTGATCCTTCCTGATGGTAGAATTCTCTTTTTGCTTGAGGGCTGGCTGTGTTGATTTTTAAATAATTCAATGCTATTTTGTATGGGAGATTGGACTTGACATTTGCATTCCACAGATTCTGTCAGACAATGGTTCTTTGTTTAATCTTCCTACTCTGTCTTTTGATTTTTCACCATTGGTCTTTATTTCCTCTCATTTTTTGTCATGGTTTGGTTTGGACCTGACCCTGTAACTGTCTTATTCCTCAGCCAAGCAGTCCAAGATGTTGACTTGGTCAGCCAAATTCAGGTGTTGTTGGACCCTGTTGAGGGCTGCTTTGCGCAGCTGGTCCTGTCTCTAGTAGTATGTATTCGTAGTCGTACACTGTTAGCAGCAGTGTATCTAAGTTGGCCAAGATCTTAACCCATTAATAATGAATACATGAGGCGTGCTAGTTATTTGTTGCTATTTATCATAATATATAACTACACATTCTAACACTACAAACAAATTCCAAGCTTTGTCATATAAAAGTATTTAATTTTGCAATTGCTAACTCCGTGATTTTTTTTTTCATGATTTGATATATTGGTGTATTCTTATCATATCATATTACTACCAATGTCTGTATCCATGCTTCATATCCATAGATTCCACGGTGAGAAGGATAAATTAATGAAACTTTGATCAGACCTGGGTAGAGAGTACAGTTGTCCTTTTCTTCTTAACGAGTTACTTAGAGATGTTTATTTTAGCAATGATTTCTGGGTGTTTATAGTTTATACATAAAGCAGTTGAACTTTGTGTTTTATGTGTCAAAATTTATTTTCAGTTACTCTGTCATTTATGTTCTGCCTTTATGTTCTATCATCTCTGGATTTTGTTTCGACTAGACGGTGTTCATCTGCTTTTCTGTAGGGCGGGTTCCTTTTCTATATTTGGAGGACATTCACATGAGATTCATGAAGAATTATGGCAGAGTTGCCCATTCTGCACTAGCTTATGCAATGAATGATGAGTTCTCCAGAGTGTTACATCAGCAGATGGAATTCTTCTCAAGCAACCCAAGTGCAGACACACTTAACCGTGTGCGAGGTGAAGTTAGTGAGGCAAGTTTTGAAGATTTATTTATAATATATTGTTTTCTTAAAAAGTGGTAGCTGGCCGATTACTGTTCCGATGATTAATGCTATTTATGTTCCCTTTAAAATGTTAATCTTGTTATTAGGTGCACGGACATAAGACTACGTGATAGCTGATAGTTGATGGATAACTAAACAAATGTAATGTGATCCCTTTCTGTTGCAGAAAAACACTCAGTTTCAATTTTTAAATGGTTAATTACTTAAACATAAAGGGGTTTTATCCTGTGATTCTTATTTTAAGAAGTCCTTAATGCTCTTTTGTTATCCTCTCACCTTTTGTTTTTCCTTCCTATTCAAAATTTCTGTGCATAATAAACATGACTACAATGAATCCATCATTTGTAATTTTGTCTTTGGAATTGTATGAGCTTTGGAACATATTCTCTTAGTGGCATGGTTGTTGCATAATATTTCATGTTAAACATTGATTGAAAGTTTAAATCTGGCTCTTTCAACTAGAATGATTTAATTGACTTCGTTCGCTACAGCTAAGCTCTTTCGTATGACTCAAGAAAAAGTGAGTATGATGGTATTTGATGTGAGATTGGTAATTGACATATTTTTTACTTTATGTTTGTTTTGTTGAAGTTGCTATCGGCATTTAATTCATCTGTTATTTTATAAAGCATTGGTGTTTGATAGTATCAAGTTGCTCTCAAGAGATACTATAGTCTTGCCGTAAGTACAGGGATTTGGGGCTTGATGTCACATTAGTTTATGTAGACATATAATGAATTTATCTGTTATTTTTTAAGGAATTCTGTATTATCTTGCATTAGTTTTGTCCATTTTCTTACAAATCATTTCTCATTTTTATACTATCCTCAACTTTTAGTTGATCCTCTTTTGTGATATGTGCTAGTCAAATTTATGACACTTCAAAAAATTGCAGATACACACTATCATGGTGGACAATATTGATAAGATATTGGACCGAGGTGATCGTATTTCACTTCTCGTTGACAAAACTGCTACAATGCAAGACAGTGCTTTTCATTTTAGAAAGCAATCTAGGCGACTCCGGCGTGCTCTGTGGATGAAAAATGCCAAGCTTTTGTAAGTGTCTAATATTCAATTTGAGCCCTATGCTTGAACTATTTCACACGTTTACATTTTTTTCTTAACAATTATGAGGACTTTATAACCTGACAACCAAGTTTTGTTTCTTGTGTGGTTAATATGTCTAAACTTATTGGTGGTGGTGATGATGCCAATAAAATTGTGTTAATTGAATTTATTTCACTAAATAAATAACTGAAAAAATGTCTATTTCTCTCAGTTTTATTACGGACTAGGCCTTCACTTGATGTCAACCTGTGATTGGTAATTTCACTGATTAATAGATCCAGATGATCTGATTGTTGAAAATAATTTGAGTTCTTTTCGTTTCTCCTATGGTTATTGTTACTGCAGCATAAGAAGTTGAAGGAGTGTAAAAGCTACTGTTGCATAACAGTTACTGTTGGTAATTTCACTACATTTTTGTCTCTCAGGTTTGTTAAAAATGACTCACTGACTTGTGTCGTATAATTGTGTCAGAGAACAAAGATGTAAAAGTTGATTGAAGCTTCATCTTGCTCAAAATCTTTTGTAAGAAAATGCAGAATTAACAATATTGACTTAGTTTGCAGTTTCCTTGGATAATTAGGATATAATTAAGGTGAGCAAATGAAAGTATATTTGAGATTTCTTCTGAATGATTTAGAATCAGTGCCCTTTGTGCATATAGCATTTGAGTTTTTCTTGAAAATGAATGAGTAGTCGAAGGCTCAAAATGTGGATCTATGATCTGGAAGTATTGATTAGTTGATTCTGTTTCTCCATATAGGTTGTGGTGATTTTGCCATTCACAAAATCTGAATGCACATAATCACCACTTAAAATCTAGAAAGCTGGTGTGATGCATTGCCCAGTCAGGATTATTAAGAATAGAAGGTCATATGATAGTTTTGTAAACTAGCGTTTATAATTTCCTTTGGTTGTTGAAATATGTCCTTATGAAACTGTGTTGTTCAGGTTTAATTTCATGTGTTTAGGAAACAAAGTGTTAATACTTTACATTTGGTTGCTGAAATATGTCCATATGAAACTATTTTGGTCAGGTTTTCTTTTCATCTTTAGGAAACGAAGTCAGAGCTTAAGGTCTTTATCATGTCGTTTGACACTAGCAATTGGGGTTTGGATTTAACATTATGATTCTGTACATCCATACTGAATATTATTAACTTTGATACTCTAGAGAGACATTATTTCATGAGGCAGTGAAAGGTCAGATGGATTGACTGGTCAAGTGGTGGATTCCTGGATGGCACCATTCTTATAATCTTGTCTTGTGAGTATAGTTATATTCCGTGGAAACTGTTAATTGAGAGTTGTGGTGCCTAGGTTTAAATTGTGAGTAGGGCTGTGTGCTGGTTTTTGACCAGCACATTGTACTAGAGGCCTTAACAAGTCCATGGATTTGTGTTATATACTAGTGTTGGATTAGTTCGTTGCGTAAGGGTTGATGCCCCTCAAGTAATGGCTTATGTACTGCATTAATGGTAAGTCAAAATTCAAGACTGTTCTTCCACCAATAGCCAAATATTTATGGTGTTGGTCTCTATGGTTTTGCTAGCATAAAGTTCTGAAGATGGCTGACCGGATCAAGAGGTAACATCTGTATGACTAGATCACGTAATCGAGATGGGACCAGAGCATATGTTTGCTTATTATGTATTTACAAGCTTTAAACTGTTTTCCATTCACAAGCATTTTATTGCTGCTGCCCATTGGGTTTCTGTAGGTTAATTTTGTAGACTTGGTCAATGTTCCACTCTAATGATACCAACTGTTTGTCCGTTGGTGGCACTGCAGAGCTGTGTTGACAGTTGCAATTGCTCTGTTGCTGTACGTAATAATAGCAGCCTGCTGTGGCGGCATCACTCTTCCATCATGCAGATCAAGATAAGTTGTTATTAAACTTCGTTGAGGTGTGCTTTGTGCATTTTCTTGCCTGTGCGATGAAAGCTCCATTAAGCCTGCGTGATGCAGAATTTCTAAATGCTGGACTCCGCCGACTGCATAAGAGCTCTCCCTATACTGCATGGTTTGTTCACTGTAGATTCTTGATTTCTGGTGTGACTCTAAGGTAATTAAGGTAGCATTATATATGGAGTTAATTTGTATCGTCTTCTTGATTTCTAGCTGTGAAATTTTTATATCTTGGGGAATTTTCGCCCTTTGCCATGTTTGGTTTGCTTGGTGATAGTACAGAACTTCAAATGACAAAAGAAAAGAGAACAATTAATTTAGAATTAATAATTCTTTAAAATAATAAAGGATCATTAAACTTTTGTTATTTATTTCTAACAAAATCATTATGTACAAATTTGGTGATTCTCCCTCTCTCCCTCTCTCAGCGCACGCAAGCTCTTGCAAAATAGGGTGGGAAGTAATTTGGTGGCATAGTTTACCTCTATGAAATTTTAAACATGTCATTGATAAGAAGGCGAAGGGCAAAATGAGAATCCAAGTCAATAATGTTTCCTCCAATATAATACGACGGCCCATATCTGCAGATCTCAGCGTGGGCCCTTGCAACACGCTTTAGCTCTCCTTAAAATGAGGGTAGAGATATGCTTTCGTTAAATCCTTCGTTTGCATCACCTAGCTTAAATGAACGGTAGAGATCTGCTTTAGCTCTCCTTTAAATAATCGCAACAAACGCTAACCACCGTGTTATTAAGCCTGCATATGTGAACGGTCGAGATTAGCTTTAGCTCTCCTATAAATAACCGCAACAACAGACATCTTGCTTTACTGTGGGTTTGGGAAGCGGAAGGCATTCGAGGGCGGACGACCAGGAGGAGCCAAACCCTGCTTCGACCTCTTGGCCTATGCCTCTCCCGTGCAATTCGCCGCCCAAGGTTCTTGTGAGGAAGTATGGCTTCCTCGCCGGTATCGCATCGTTCTAAGGTTCAAGACGGCTCTCATGGTTCGATCCGTCTCCTATTCTTCCACGGATCGTTCCCTCCGATGTCTTCTTCTACGGATCGATGATTCTTGCGCCGTTTCTTTCTTACGGAATGATCGAGTTATGTGATGATCTTCAACTCCTGGGGTTTGCTTCTTGTGTTCGTGGGATTTTGCATTTGAGAAACTTTAGGGATCGATTATCCGTGATTGTTTCGTTCTGCTGATCAACGATGTTCTTCTTGGGCTCGATAATTCCTGATCGCGTTTCGCGCCGTTTTCTCTTATTCTGAGCGACGATGATCGTCTTGGGCTCGATAATTTTTTATCGTTTAACGCTGTTCTCTCATATGCTGAACAACGATGATTATCTTTGGGCTCGATAATTTTTTTATCGTTTCGTGCTGGTTTCGCTTATTCTGATCAACGATGTTCTTCGTTCTTTGAGGTCTGCTTCGGATCCACGTTGTATTTCGTTATAGGAACTTTCTTTCAAAAAATCTGTAGCAATATATTTTGATCGATCGACGGTTATCTTGCGTTTCTTTTATGGTGATATCTTATTGTAACTAAATGATCTTTGGAGTATGTGAAGTAATTAGTTAGGGGAAATTACTAGTCAAGAACTAGGGTTTCGTGATTGTTTTGCTCACCCGCTTGTGAAGGGTAAATAATGTCCGTCCGTAAAAGTCAGCCTTCCCGAAACCTCTATTGGTTGTATAAAAGAGAAAACAAGTTAGAGAAATATCTCACTGGAGATTCATAAGCAAACATTCTAGAAAACACTTCATAGCCAATGCAAATTAGAACGATTGCACAACAAAAGGTCAAAATGGTCCAATACAGACTGAATATCTTTTACAAGTGTTCACATGACACAACATTTATTTACAAGTCTAAAATAGGGTTATTAAATCTTCAACCGTCCCTTTACATGCTGTGCAAAGCATGAACAAACTAAAATATACGGATATACATAAGTATTATATCAAACATTCTGTTTAGAAGTTTGTTTGTGACATTCTCTCCCACCCGTTTCTTTGACGTCCTCATCGAAGTCTTTGCCGACACGGTAACTCCTCGCCTTCGTTGAGTCTTCAATCTTCTGCTTTAGCTGCAATGCGCCTCTTGGCTCCCAATTGCTCTCCGTTGTTATTTTTGAGTAGTCGAAATTTTGATCCGTTATGCTGTTTCAACTCGTCAATGACTCTGACTCTAGTGTGGGGTTGGTTGAGTTATGCTGATCCTTGTTGGTTCCTACGGATCCATGAGATGAAGGAAAAGACCATCCTTACTATACGCCAGTCTCTCAAATGCCTCATGCTGCTTGAATTGTGTGGATGCTTGTTGGAGCTTTAACGAGCATCGTTTGAAGTTTTGGGTCCTTCCTTCACAAAATTTGTCCATCGACTCAGTTTTGGGTCCTTCCTTCATAAAATTTGTCCATCGACTCTTCTTTCACTTAGTTGTCACTTCCAAGTAGATTCACATCACTTCCACTTTCGATTGGCATTCTATTGGGAAATGAAGCGGATAATCTACTCTCAGTAGCACTGATCATTATTGGTGAGGATTTGACAATTATTATTTTCCATAATCTTCGAAGGGTCTTTGAACCTGTGCAAAGCTCCTTTACTGGATAAATAAGAGAATTGGGATGTTCGGTTTCACCCATTCTCTTAAGAGTTGAGAAGGCAAAGGTTACTTGACTTCGTCCGCCTCCTTGAGGGTTATACTCCATGCATCGAGCTAGTTACTGGCCTTCGTATGCTCTTTGCTCACACTTCTGAAGCACTCTTTGCGTTGAGTTAGTTACTATGATTCACCTTCTTAATGCCATCGAACTTTTGGAATGCAGAAAGTTTTCACCCCAACTTAGAGTAAGTCTCTAATAGTTTTGGTCGCTTTTGGGATTGTATCGTCTTCTCTATCAACTTTGTCGCCTACTCCACTGAGTAGTAAAGGTACTACATCGTGTACTGCCTGCTTCGTTCCTTGGTCATGCACTCTTGTACGACTTGAAGTCCTTCACTTTTAGCTATCTTGATGAGAAGCTCGTTGACACCGATCTTACGAAGTTCCTTGGCCTCTACCCTTTAACCTTGTCCTAGTACTTTGAGTTTGCCTCTGCATGCTCCACCTCCTCGGCTCCTTTCACGACTAAGCGCTCACCCTCCATGAGAGCAAGGGATCGATGCCTTCACGGAAGTCCCACCTCTGCAGTACCATGGCGCTGCCATGCCCATGACCCTACTATCCGTCACCTCGCATCTACATCCCTTTTCTTCATGATCGGTATATATGCCTTTGTGGCACTTTTTCGAGTCCACCTTCATTCTAACCGATGTTTTATTTTGGGTAGCTAAGTCCCTCTGGACTTTTCGTCGCTTCCTCGCCCCTTTCGACCCCTTGCTTCAACACCTCTGTGTTCTCTAAGCAGTTCCTTTTGGTTGATGGAAAGACAGAATGCAACTCTCATGCATGGCCTCTGCCATCATGTTGTAGGGTTTGCATCGAATCTGTTCTCCTTAGCTTCCTTGTTAGCAACGTTCGCTTACTCGACCTTATCCTCTGACTTGCCGGGCTCCCTTAAGCGAATATGAGCTTTGAAGCAGTCCAACTCTCCAACTGCTTCGATCATACCTCTGCATGATCAAGTCCCTCCCAGGGGACTCACTAGTACTTACATTCGAACTTTTCCCTCGGTGGTACATAGCCCCTATATGTTGATAACCAAGGCTTTCATCCGATGCAAAATTCGATGCACGCACGACAGACCCGCCTCTACGATACCGTGACCTTCACTCCTTGAATCCATAGCTCTTCTTGTTGTCGTGTTGTTCACCGAAGTGGAGCTCCTAGTAGCTCCCGATCATACCTCCATATGATCTAGTCCCTCACGGGACTATATTCGTGTGTATCGCATTGCCACAAATTGTTCCATCACGATCCGTTGCACTATGTCGCCTTCTGGTGACATCTCCATTGTATTCTGATCCTCGTGGGATGAACTCGAATTGTGATCCCTTCATGTGTGGCCTTTGCCAATACATCATAGGGTCTCTTCCACCTTCGATTTTGTTTGCTCCTTTAACAATCGACCTTCATCCACCCGCTCTTGGGTCACACCTAGATGAAGCACCGCTCTATGACAGCCCGTCGCCTAGTAGTTCCCGAAGTCCATCGACTTAGTTGAAATTAGTGTATCTTGGGCCTCTGCCCCTACCAACATAATCTTCGCTGCGCATCGCTTCCTTCATGGCAATTTGAATGACAGCACCGTGGCATATTCTTCAAGAGTACCCGCCTTCGCGTCCTCTTGTCCTGTGCCAAGGCCTTCTGAACCCAACTTCGCCTTCGCAAGTTGAGTCATCTCAGTTCCTCTGTCAAATGCTTCTTTGAGGTAAGGTGCATATGCCCTGAAGCTCCCTTCGTTTTTAGCACCATGCAGGATAAGCTCGCTCCATCAGAATGAAGGACCCATGGAACGACATGATCCCGCCCTTGCTTCTGCAAGAGTTCATGTCCTTGACCTCTGTCCAATGAAAGCTCTGTGCCTTCGCTCCATATTCCTTCTATGTCAAATCTCTTTATGCGGCTTGGGTACTTCCCCAAGTTACACCCAAGTTGCTCCGTTCTTAGTTTTGCATTGAGTTGATGGTGGTCCTCGCACCTATCATTCCACGGGTCAGCCCTCCATTGAGTCTGATCTCAATATCGACTCCAAGTGTGCCTTCATTTGTGTTGTCTTGGATCGCTCCCCCACTTGATCTCGCAATGCATTACCCAATGCATTATCTCAAGCGAGATCATGCGATAACTCCTCGCCGCTCGCTCGGTCCGTTGAGCATCGTGGAGTTGTTATTTTTGAGGTACTCCTCAACATGTGCGGTCTGTTGCACATGGTTCTCCCTCTAGAGAGTCGAGACTTATCCCTCTTGGTTATCTGTCTTGTTGGAACAACTTCTCTCTTCGCTTCTTTCGCTTTGAAAGTTTCGAAGACCACCATCCCCTTGGACTACGTCGACTTGCTGAACAAACTATGCATTGTTCTACCTCTTGCAAACACACTTGCTAGATTGTGACTCCATGTTAATACAGCCCCCGTTGTACCACTCAAGGCCTAGCAACATGCTGAACTCGTAGCACACTTCAGCCTCCTACAGACGTATCCTTCCCATGCCGAAGAGAAAGTTTCAATGCTCCATAGCGTCGAGTTTCGGTCGCCTTGGGATGGCCACGAATATTCTATTGTCCGCATATAAGCCCTTACATTAGTACCGAATTATTCGAGTTAGCAATTCCTCTCATCTCTGTGAGCTTTGCACAACTCTTTTGATCGCTGAGCAACCCATTCCACCTTGCATGGTCTATCTTACACCAAGCTATGCATTGTTCTACCTCTTGCAAACGCACTTACTAGATTGTGACTCCATGTTAATACAGCTCTCGTTGTACCACTCAAGGCCTAGCAACATGCTGAACTCGCGGCACACTTCAGCCTCCTACAGACGTATCCTTCCCATGCCGAAGAGAAAGTTTCAATGCTCCATGGCGTCGAGTTTCAGTCGCCTTGGGATGGCCACGAACATTCTATCGTCCGCATATAAGCCCTTGCATGAGTACCGAATTCTTCGAGTTAGTAATTCCCCTCACCTTTGTGAGCTTTGCACAACTCTTTCAATCGCTGAGCAACCCATTCCACCTTGCATGGTCTATCTTACACCAAGCGCCTCACTTGCCTTGAGCACCATCAAGTATGGTTGTCAACGTCGAATCATATCTCGAACTCAGCCATCCCAACCTTTGTGCGCTACACATTCTTCCCAACTTGCTTGTCCTCGTGGTGTCTCTTGCGCAAAGGGTTGACCATTCCTCTGAATGCCAATCTCAGATGCCCGCTCCTCTGAGCGACTCGTTTTCTCTACATCTCCATGCCCGTTTTCCCAAAAACGGTCGTGCATGTTGGTTGCCCTTAATGCAGCCCTGTTAGGTCCCCCACATTTGCATGCCAAGTGTTTCTATGAGTACTTGTCCCGCTCTAATACCATCTGTCACAGACTTAGTTGGTTTTGCCTAAGTCGTGTGGCACCCTTGCGTGTCCGTCCGCAAATGTCAGCCTCCCCGAAACCTCTTATTGTCCCTTAGGACCTACAAAAAAGAAAACATATTAGAGAAAACGCCTCACTCGGAATCCACAAGCAAACATTTCAGAAAACACTTCATAGCCAATGTAAATTACAAACGGACTTTACAAGCTCTGAACGGTTGCACAACAAAATATCAAAATAGTCTACTACAGACCGAATATCTCTTACAAGTGTCTACATGACACAATCTTTATTTACAAGCCTACAACGACCATCAAACCTAACTAAAATGGGGTTATGAAGCCTTTGCCCCTCTACATGCTATGCAAAGTATGAACAAACCAAAATACACGGACATACATAAGAAAACATGTTAGAGAAAGTGCCTCACTCAAGATCCACAAACAAATATTTCATAAAACACTTCATAGTCAATGCAAATTATAAACGAACTTTACAAGCTCTGAACGGTTGCACAACAAAGGGTCAAAATGGTTCACTATAGACCAAATATCTTTTATAAGTGTCCACATGACACAACATTTATTTATAAGCCTATAACGACCATCAAACCTAACTAAAATGGGGTTATTAAGCCTTCGACCGCCCCTTTATATGCTGTGCAAAGCATGAACAAACAAAAAGACATAGACATACATAAACATTACATCAAACATTCTGTTTAGAAGTTTGTCCGTGACAGTATATTGATCACTAAACAGAGAGAGTTTAGCAACAAGATTGCTACTCTGATTTTCTTCTTAGGAATTTTTTATGTGATAAGTATACAGTCAATTATCGCTGAGAACTTTGGGCTGCAGAAAGATATTATGTTTTGGACTAGTCTGATATAGGAAAATTACCAAGTTTTCTTAGAAGTGCATTATACCATCGTCATGAAGAAAGTAATTAAATCAAATGGTAAGAATTTCATGAATTCCCCTGTGATCTCACTTCAATAGGTTCAATCAGCTTGAGAAATATGTCTTGTGAACGGAATTAGATTTCATAGGAAAAGTTCAAGAAGCAATAGGCAGAATTGTAAATTATTGAATTCATTTAATTGGCATTAATGTGATTTATCTGTGACGTTATTATGGGACCTAGAACTTTTGACTTGCTAGCTTAGAGGATACATAAGAAGAGAGTTACAATATACAAAACCGAGAGAGATTCAACAAGTTCTTCAGCTATGCCTCCAAGTCTGCAACTTTGGAGGGCACCAAATCTGAAAAATCAACGAGTTCTTCAGCTGTGCTCGCAAATCCGTGACTTTGTAGCAATAAATCTGAATAGAGGATCTTTTAATTTGTGTGAGTCAATTATCCATTACATGATATAATCGTTCATTAACTAACAGGTTTTCATTGTAATTATAGGTGCCTTATAATTCAATTTGTGTTTGTTTATGTCTAGTCTTACCTGAAAGTTGTCAGATTGTGATAAATCCTTCAATCATATATATGATGAAATGCATTTCTAATTTCCTCTTTTTTTTTCTTCTCTTATAATTTGCACTTTATACAAAATGCTATACTTGGGTTGATAGAGCGTGAACACATTAACTGATCCATATTTTGAACTGAGCCAAACTCCTGCAACAAAATTTTAGGCATATGAGTCGCCGTTGATGTATGGTCTCTTGACTCTTATTGACCTTCTAGCCATGCTTGTTTTGGCAGTGGATATTGTTGTTTGTTTATTCATGCAACAAAGTCCGTTTGAGATCTATTTGTCCATTTACATGGCTCATTACACCACTAGCGTCTCTCATTCTTCCCACGTGTCCAGGTAGAACTTGTTGAAATATTTTATGGTCATCATGTTACTTTTCATTTAAGGATCATCTCTCTTTATATTGGGAAAAGGCATTCCTGAGTACTTTTCTTTGGGGACAATAAGCTTGTTTTATTTTGGGGACCATAAGATTATTAGTTCTTAAAGCTTTTTATTTTTAGTTAATAATGGAAATCTTGAAGCAATTGTCCTCATCTGTTGTACTGTCAAATTCCATCATATGACTTTTATGGTTGTGATGCATAACCTTCTCTGGTGACCAACTGGAAGATCACTGTTTGGTATGTTTCCTTTGTTCGAAAATTGGTGTTTTCTGTGTTTGAAGTATCGGCAGTACAAAGCAGTAAGGCTGGTTCATATGTATTTCGTTTACATGCGGTACAAGCAGTTGGGAATCTTCCTTTGGTGCTTGTGTGCATGCGTTTTGAATTATCGGCAGTATGCATGTATTCGTCTGCTACTGCGTCAGTCTTCCTTTGTTATTTTCACTCAAAAGTAGTCGGGAATGATTTTGCTCCATTTGCTTCTTTGGCTTCATTTTTTTCCTGAACTATTTTTAACGGAGTTCTGCTGTGTTGTGTACTAATACAGTTATCTTTTTGTTTCATGTTCCATTCCCGCTGCACAGTAAGATGGGTACGAGTTAGAGCTCCCTCGAGACCCTAGTTGGCAGCAAAACCAGGACGTAATCCTAGATGTGAGGTCAAATTTTTTTAGAATAACAAAAATTAAGAGTTGAGAGAGAAGGGCTTTTTCTTTGTTGCTGTTTTAAGTTAAAAAGATATAAAATAATTGGAAAGATATAAGGGTTTTTCCTTTGGTTTTTTTCCCATCCAGTCTGAAAGGCTTTATATCTATAGAGAGAAACAAATTCTCGTTCTGCTTAAAAACTCATGGCGACTAAAATTTAAGACAAATTACATTTAGATAACTGGCGGCTATGATAAGAAATCCGAATTTTCTTCTTTTAGATCAAATTGTCAGTTTTCTAGTAGTTGCTTAAATCATAGTAAAAAGGATCCTATCAACCTTTCTTATAATAGCCATGAGGATTATAGCAATTTTTATAATAGCCAGAGTTCCAATCATCAATCGCCAATGCTGTAGACATAACTTACCGTCTTCCCAACTCAAAAGAAATGTGGGATCGCAGATCTGTCAAAAGGTCAAACTAATGCGGGATATGTTCCAAAGCCTCTTGATGTTGATAATAGTAAAAAGAAAACCAAAATCTTTAACTGAAACAATAGGGAAACGTTGAACATCATTTGCATGTCTAGTGCAAATGTTTGTATGTGCTCCCCTACCATAATATATTCAGAGTATGGTTCTTGAAACTCATATGATACAGCCTAAAACTGTCTCCTAAACATAGTAATGAGAACTAAACAGAAAAAACTACCAACAAAGATATAATTAAACTAACCCACAACATATTCAGAGTACGATTCTCCCTAAAGCTATTACCTAATAGTGGTAACGAGAACAAACCTGAAAATAACTAAGAAATTGAAAAAATAAAGCTGGGTTTTATTGCACGGCTTGAAATTTGAAGGTAGACAAGGCAAGTGCAGATTGCAATCACAATGTATAACTAGGGAAAGATGGAGAGGCCCCAACATGGGTTACCATAATGGACAAAATGCATAATTTAGAGTGAATAATGGGATCAGGCTGTAACATAACATGGATCTTTCGTTACTCAACATTCATCAACCTTCAAAATTTTCCATATAGTAAATTATTTAGCTTCTAAAAGTTCTTGTTGAACATAGATGCACCATTATGGTAGATGAATATCCACAACGGGAAAAAACAATATAGCATCAAAAGGAATATTTTAGTCAGGTATACTTTTTTTTTTTTTTCAGATGTTTAACACAGCATATAGTGAAATTATTCAGCTGTTTAACATAGCGTTAGCACCAAAAAAAGTTCCCTCCATACAGAAAAGACAGGATAAGACATATACTAAAATTTGATAACAGTGAATACGTCAAGATAAACTTAGGTTCACAATATAAAATGGCCAAATTTTGTGGGTTAGGATTTCAAAGATATCTAACAAAATGCTGACAAAAAATAAGCTAAAGAAATTTACAACAAATGTCATAGAAAATTAGTTTCAACTTGATTCAAAAGTTGAATTTCTACTGATTATTAAATTTGGTAACCAGAACAGAACCCTTTGTGACTGAAATATTTGATGCATAAAACCATGATCCGATGGTTTAGAGGATGCAAATTGATAATCTCCGTAAGCAACATCATCATATTAGCTCCTTGTCTTGAATACTTTATGTCAATACAATGAAAATTATCACCGTGTCTCGAATATAGACTACTTTCGGGATTTTCAAGCATTGATTATGTGCTAATATGCTCGATAATCATTTTTTTTCTTTTATACGTTCTCTTATAGTTAAATATTTAATGTCGATGTGTTTACTTTCACTTTCACTTTTATTATTTTTAGCCATAAAGATAACAGTTGAATTATCACAGAAAATTTTATTGGCCTAGAAATAGAATCTGAGTCTAAGTCTAGAAATGAAACTTTTAAGTCATATACCATGGGAAGTAACCTCAAAACAGGAAACAAACTACGCTTCCATAATAGAAATAGCAGTCAAGGTCTGCTTAGAGCTTCTCCAAGAAATAACTCCACTAGCCGTCATAAAAATATAAACTGATGTTGATTTACGAGAATCAACACAACCGGTGAAGTCTGAATCTGAGTAACCAATCACATCCAGATTATTTGTATGCTTATACATAAGCATATAATCTTTGGTTCCTTGTAGATACCTTATCATTTTCTTTGCAGCTCTCCAATGGTCCATACTTGGATTACTCTGATATCGACCTAGCATCCCCACAACAAATGCAATATCAGGTCTAGTACAGACCTTAGCATATATAAGGCTTTCTACGGTAGAAGCATATGTGATGTTTTTCATTTATTCCCTTTCAAGGTTGTTCTTTGGGCATTGGTTCAAATTGAACCTATCACCTTTCACAATAAGAACAACACTTGGTGAACAATCCTTCATCCGAAATCTTTCTAAAAGTTTATCGTTATAGGCTTCTTGTAATAGACCTAAAATGTCTCGAGGTCTATCTCTATGGATTTTAATGCCAATGACATAAAATGCTTCACCCATATCTTTCATGTCAAAATTTTTAGAAAGGAATTGTTTCACCTCATGCAACAGACCCTTATCATTAGTTGCAAGCAAAATATCATCTACGTATGAAACAAGAAAACGTATTTTACTCCCACTGACCTTCTGGTATATGCATTGATCCATAGGATTTTCAACAAATCTGAATGAAGAAATCACTTCATAGAATTTAAAATACCATTGGCAGGAGGCTTGTTTTAAACTGTATATAGACTTTTTAAGCTTATAATCCAAGTGTTCATCAACACTAGAGGAGAAACCTTCAGGTTGTTTCATATAAACTTCTTCCTCTAGATCTCCACTAAGAAATACCGTTTCCACATCCATTTGTTGCAACTCAAGGTCAAAATGATACGAAGAGAATCTTTCTTAGATACAAGAGAAAATGTCTTTGTATAATCGATTCCCTCTTTTTGAATAAAACCCTTTGCAACAAATTTTGTCTTGTATCTTTCAATATTATCTAATGAATCTTTCTTAGTTTTAAAGACCCATTTGTAACTAATAGCCTTTGCTCTTCATGGAATTCATCTCTTCTTTTATGACATTGTGCCATAAATTTGATTCGTTGCAACTCATGGCTTGTGAAAAGGTTTCAGGATCATTTTTGGCTCCAATATTATAGTCAGATTCTTATAGATATACAACATAATCATTAGGAATTTTTGATCTTTTATTTCTAGTAAATCTTCTTAATGTTGTACTAATGTTTCCCTGAGGAACTTGTGGTTCAACTAGTTTTTCAGGAGCTTGTTGTAATTCTTGAACTACTTGATCTATTAGAATACTATCAGCAACTTGTGGAATTTCAATGATTGATTGTTCAGCACTAGTTTATACTTGAGGAGTGCTATGAACTATAATCAATCTATCATTTGATGTGGAAAGTTGAGATTCTATATGATCATGTGTAGAAACTATGTTCATGAAATGATCGCTCCCACTAATCATGTCATCCTTAAGAAATTTAGCATTTCTTGATTCCAGAACTTGTAACCTTTGGACTTTTCGGCATATGCAATGAAATATCCACAAATAACCCTTGGGTCTAGTTTCTTCTCTTGTGGATTATATATTCTGACCTCAGACGGACATCCCCAAACGTGCATATGTCGTAAACTCGATTTTCAACCTTTCCATAATTCAAATGGTACCTTTTGGATAGCCTTTGTTCGAACTCGATTTAATATATACATAGTCGTCTTTAGCGCTTCAGTCCACAAAAACTTAGGAAGATTGGAGTTGCTAAGAATACTCTGTACCATGTCTAATAATGTTCGATTTTTTTTTTCTGCAATACCATTATGGTTTGGAGAACCAGACATAGTGTATTAGGCAATAATCTCATGTTCTTGGAGAAACTTAGCAAAAGGACGCTTGTCCATTTTCAGTATATCTACCAGAATATTCTCCACCTCTATCTGATCTCACAATTTTAATTTGCTTACCACATTGGTTCTCAACTTCAGCCTTAAAGACTTTGAAGGCATCCAATGCTTCATTTTTCGTTACGAAGCAAATAGATATACATATATCGTGAGCAATCATCTATAAAGGAGATGAAGTATTTCTGATTATATGTGTCCATGTTGGGACAACATATATTAGTATGAATGATCTCTAATATGTCTGCACTCCTATTAGCACCCTTTTTGAACTTATTGGTCTGCTTTCCCTTAATATAGTCCACACAAGTCTTAAAATTAATAAAATCAAAAGTACTAAGTACCATATCATTAACTAATCTCTTAATTCTCTCTATGGAGATATATCCTAATCTCCGATGCTATAATATAGAGGAGTCCTTATTAATATTACACCTTTTAATGTCAGCGTGAACATGCATTAAACTTTGAGTATCATCATTTTGTAATAGAATACGGTAAAGACCATCAGACAAAATACCTTTCCCAACACAATCAGATTTATATAATAAACGAAATGATGTGTCCTTAAAATTAAAGGAATATCCAAATGGTATGAGTCTAGAAACAGAAATTAAGTTTCGTGAAAAACTTAGTACATAAAAGGTCATTTCTAATTTTAAAACAAAACCATTGCTTAAAGTTAAAATACATGTTCCAATTGCCTCCACATGTGAACTCATCTTATTTCCTGATAAGATGCTTTGCTCACTTCCCACTGGTTCCTTAAGTTTTGCATACCCTGCAAAGAGTTTGCAATATAGATTATTGATCTAGAGTCAATCGACCAGGTGTTAATATTAACATTAACCATATTAGATTCATAACATATAAACGATGTTGGTTTATCTTTCTTTTTAACCCATTGTTGAAATTTCGTACATTCCTTCTTCATGTGTCCCTTCTTTTTACAAAAGAAACACTTTGCTTTTTTCTTGATGCTTGGGGTGGTATTTTACCTTTTCCCTGTTGATGAGCATTCTGATTGACTTGATTTTTATTAGTTTTGTTCTTTCCGTGAGTGGTTACCACCAATGCACTCTCACCCAGTTCCATCACTAGCCTCTCTTCTTCTTGAACACACATGGTCATTAATTCATTGATTGACCATTTGTCCTTATGTGTATTGTATGAAATCTTAAAAGACTCGTATTGATGTGGAAGAGTATTCAAAATATAGTGCACAAAGAAAGATTCTGACATATTAACCTTGAGTTTCTTAATTTGAGTCGCAATATCTCGTATTTGCATTATATGCTCACGCACACCCTTTACGTCAGTGAGTCTAAGGGATGAAAATTTCATTATTATGGTACTTGCTAGTGCCTTTTCGGAAGTGACGAATTGCTCATTAATAGCTTATAGCAAGTCTCGGACTTTTTCATGCTAGTCACCACGTATGGCAGCAGTTATCTTAGTTTTGATAAATATTACGCTGAGCCGATTGAATCGCTCTCATCGCTCATATAACGCGATCTCAGTTGGAATGTTGATATTAGTGATTATAGGTAGTTCATTTTTCCTAATAGCATAATCAATATCCATCCATTCTAAATGGAGAAGAATCCTCACCTTCTATATCTTATAGTTATCACCCCTAAGTTCAGGAATGTCACATCGAATGTCAGAAAAATTAACAGTTTAAAAAACTACATAAAATCAAAATGCTTATGTAAAATTTGAAGCTTAATAGTTTAAATTATATGTTTTACCAATGTGAAATACGTCAAAAATATGAATCTCATGATATAAAAATTGCATGTGGGTTAAATTCTTAATTCAAATAGATTGAAATGATCTTTATGATAAAACTATCAAATTATATTCTAATTCATAATCCCTGTGGGTAAATTATGAAAATAATATGATATTTTATCTTGATTAATTATATTGAATATAATAAAAGATCCTATAGGATAATAATTATTATATTAAATATAATCAGTCATAATATGATATCTAATTACTTATGTGATCCTTATTTAACTTTATATATAATTTTAATTAATTAAAAATACTATGTCTAATTCCTAATTAATTAAAATTATATGGATCACTAGACATTTTAGACATAAAATAGACTCATAAGCATAAATCAATATAACTAAATAGGCATATATGAGCATTTTACTAACTCCAAATATTTAAAAGTTATATTCTCATGATTTTCAACATGATATATCAAGAAGTTTAAAAAAAATAAAATAAAGTCATATTCATGATATAAAAATAAAAACTTTTTCATATCAAGACAGAGGTCAAAGGGCTCTGATATCAAATGTTAGATAGTTTTAATATCAAAATATGTTTCTAAATCATTATAATAGAAACACAATAAAACTAATGCGAAAACGAAATAACATACCTTCGACAATTGTTGTCAAGAATTTCAACAACAATTTTTTTTTAAACTTTGATACTTCTCGGTTTATAACTCTCGCTTTAGATGGTGTAAAAAATCCTTTTGACTTTAAAGAGATGTTGAGCCCAAGGATCAAAATTCTCGTTTATATAAATGTTCTTCCATCGAGAACATTTATTATCACCAACTCATAACATTCAAGAATTAATTCAAATTTGTAATGTTTGGACGAATCTTAATGATATTAAATATTTAATAATAATTGTTACATTTAGAATGAAAAATCGAAATATTTAAACCATAATTAATGATGAAATTGATTATAATAAATGATGAAGTTAATGAGAATGATTATATTATTATTAAATAAAATATTTAATAATAACGAGAATCACTTGAGAGGTCTCTCCGAAGCACGGTCAGAAAGATTCCCAATCAGTAAGAAATATTTTTTTTAGCATAATGATCACGACGGTATCGTTACACCCAACAGTTGCTTGGTTTATTCTTGAACTTCTTAAAGAACTCAAGATTTTAAGTTCTTGAGACGATCGAAACCATAAATTAAGCATACAGAAAGGAATACGTCGAAAATTGAAGCCGTAAACTCCAGCAAGCAAAAGGAGGGAGGTCAGAAACATACACGATTAACCCGGTACCAGGGGAAGTTCTTAAGATGGATCGGGACTGTCACAAACTTCTTTCATGCACAGGCAAATCCGAAGTCGTACAAAGAACCAAGAACGCGAAAGGGAGTCCGAGAAATCACCCGATGATGGGCAGGAAGAAACAGTAAAGATAAGTAAGCGTCGGAATCACAACCCTAAACTCAAGGGTAAAAAAAGAAAGAAAGATCGCAAAAGACGCCCGATCTACGCAATCCAACAGCAACAAGATCAACGAGAAGGATCTTTTCGTTCCGCAGATCAATTGGAGATGATCTCGTTCATCAACTTCATCATGAATCCACAAACCACTTGCGCGCATCGGCTAGTCGGAGGCCGTATGGAAAACAAAGAACACGAGAGGGAGTCGGGGAGATCACATGACGGCGGGCGACTTCGCTCTCCCTCGGAAAGGGAGAAGGCGACGAGCGATGAAGGAAGAAAGAAGAGGGGCGGAGTCTCGCCGAGAGCCAACTTCTTCGAGTAACAGAACACCGCAACTGATGCCCCCTCTTTTCCGTTCTCCTTTTATAGTGGTGGTAGTTAGTATTATTATTATTGTTATTATGTTAAATTAAACCGCCTTTGGCGCCTTTGGTTTCAATTCACGAATCGAGGCGCGATTAGACCAGAGTTTGGCACGTGTCGTGATCAAATACTTCTAGCCATTGGATCTGAAAGATCAATACTAGAAGTCATGCCACGCCTATCAAGCAGTATAATGTGGCAATGTCTTGTGAGTAGTCCAATTAATGTTATATCTTTTGACATATGTTAGTTGTGGTGCAAAGCCAAGTCCTTCCCATATGGCACCCTAAATAGATGGCTTCCTCCGAGGACCAGATCCACTCTCCTACTTGGTTTGGAAGAGGTGCCCTTAGCTTGGAAGGATTTAGTACTTGTTTGACTGCTAAGTTCTATTGCAGGAGGGAAGAGAAGAGCCGCAACCATGGGAAGAACCCAGAACTTGACCTGAAGCCTAGCTTATCGGGGAAGCAGATGCTGGCAAGAGAAGGGCCGCCGACGTCGACTGAGAGCGGTGGTGGCAGATGACGCGAACGAGGACTCATTGATGTCGCTGTCGAGCTCGTGTGTGTCGTCACAGGAAGAGCAGAAGTGGTCGAGTAGCCCGGAGATGATGTCGGCGGCTGTGCTTATCGAGTGTCCCAGGTGCAAGAGCATAGTGCTGGTCGACTTCCGCCGCGGCAACACCAAGAAGATCTGATGGCAGTTCAAGCTGTTAGAAACAAAAGGATAGAGAGAAATTACTAAAGAAGCTTGATTGCATTCACATGTCTCTCTCATATTTATACAGGTTAGGAGAGATGATTTTTCTCAACAGATTAGAGGATTTCCCTCAACATAGTAGAGGCATTTCCTCATGACACCAATCTTGGATCGATGTAATGCAAAAAGATGACAAGCGATAGGCTTAGTGAGTGAGTCAGCTAACTAATCAGCCAAATGGACATGAGAAACTCATAGTTGACGATGGACAACTTGATCTCGCACAAAATGAAAGTCGATAGAAATATGTTTCATGTGGGAGTGGAACACTAGATTAGCGCACAGATAGGTAGCTCCGACATTGTCATAATATATTGTAGGAGTGGAGTTGATGTTGAGTTCTTTGAGAAGATTTGTGACCCAATTGAGTTCTGTAGTGGTAGTGGCGATGGCATGGTATTCAGCTTCAATTGTAGACCATGCGATTGTCTTTTATTTCTTAGAACTCCAACTGATTGGATTAGAGTCAAGGAAGACAATATACCCCAATGTGGATATTTGATCATCAAAGTTGCCTACCCAATCTACATCGGTAAAGGCATGGAGCTGAAGTGGAGAGTGTTTATGAAGAAAGACACCATGATTGAAGGTCCCCTTAAGATATCGTAGGATTCGTTTGACCGCAGACTAGTGCATAGTAGATGGCCTCTACATAAACTGTGATAATTTGTTGACTGCAAATGAGATGTCGGGACAGGTGAGAGCTAAGTACTGTAGGGAAAAAATGACTTGTCGATATTGAGTGGGTTTCATAGTAGGACTTTCATCAGATAATTTGAGAGAGCCACTAGTAGATAGAGGAGTTGTAACCACATTTACGTCCTACATGTGTGTTTTAGATAATAAATCTTGAATGTACTTTCTTTGTGACAAAAAGAGATCGGAAGATGTGAATGTAGCCTCTACACCCAAAAAGTAGTTCAGGGGTCCTAGATCTTTAAGCGAGAATCGATTTGCCAACTGTTTGATAAACGCTTGGATTTCTATGGAGTTGTTGCCTGTGACAATGATATCATCCACATATATCAGAATATATATTGTGTCGCTATGGTGTTGTCTAAAAAATAACGAGGAATCAGATTTGGAGTTGAGAAAGCCAACTGAAGTTAGAAAAGAGCCAAGTTCAGTGTATCAAGCTCTTGGAGCCTAACGAAGTCCATAAATAGCTTTTCGAAGTTTGCAGACATGCCTTGGATACTGAGGATGAGTGAAACCAGAAGGTTGTTGCATAAAAACATCTTCAGTTAGAGTCCCCTGTAAAAAGGCATTATTAACATCCAATTGACGTAATTATCAGCCCTTAGTGGTGGCTAGACTTAGGATAAATCTAATTATAGTGGGCTTAACAATGGGACTAAATTGTCTCAGTGAAATCAATTTCAGGTCTTTAATGAAACCCTTTGGCGATGAGGCGTGCCTTATATCGGGCAATAAAGCCATCGGGGTTCCGCTTAACTCGAAAAACCCACTTACACCCGATGATGTTTTGTGTATGATGAAAGGGTACTAGATCTCATGTTGAGTTATGGAGGAGGGCATTATATTCCTCGCACATGACAGTGCGCCAATGTAGAGATTTTTGGGCTTGAGTGAAGGTGGTGGGTTCAACGGTGGTGGTTGAGGAATCCATGATAGCATGAAGATCAAGGATCTAACGCGGTTTGAAAATACCACTCTTAGAGTGTGTGATCATAGGATGGTTGGAGACTACGGGACCGTGAGGTTGTGTTGTTGGAGGAAGCGGTTGAGAGTCATGGACATAGGCCGGGTCAGGTGGAGGTACATCAAGGTCACTTGGCCGAGAAGGAGTAAAAGATAACAATTGTGATCCTGAACCAAGTACCCCAATATTCGGAGAAGAAAGAAGTAGAGTAGGAATGGAGGGAATGGGCAATTGATGAACCGGAGGAGTGGAATAGTGTGGATCAGAACTGGACGATGTCCTAGGAGGCTCATCCGATTGGATCAGAGGTATACTCCAATGAGGAATGGCTAATGAGGTGGTCTGCATGGTAGGAGAAGTATGGTTTTGAAAAGAGAAGACAGATTCAACAAAAATAACGTGATGTGATATAAAAATTTTGTGAGCATGGAGATTATAGCAGCGGAAAGCATTATGTGCAAGAGAGTAACCTATAAAATCGCAAGGATTAGATCGTGATGTTAACTTATAAAAGGCATAGGGATGTAACCATGAATAACATAGACAACCAAATACTCCGAGTTTATGAAGGTTTAGGGGTTTGTGAAATAGTGTGTCAAAGGGGGACTGGTATTGTAGGACTGGCGTAGGCATTCTATTAATAAGGTAGACGGTAGTTTGAAAGACTGTCGTTCAAAAGTTTGAAGGCACAGAGGCCTGATGGAGAAGTGTGAGCCTAGTTTCTACTATATGCCGATGTTTGCGTTCGGTGAAGCCAACAAGTTGAGGAGTATGCAGGGGAGACTTGAGGTGTTGGATACCACAAGCTGAGAGATAGGACGTCACGGCTTGATATTCACCGCCACCATTAAAGTAAACCATTTTGATGGTAGACTGAAAGTGGTTTTCGACCAACTTTTGAAAAGTGGGAAAGATGGTCAAAACGTCATATTTATAGTGAAAATGATATAACCATATGTACTTAGTGAAGTGATCTACAAAAATAACATAAAATTTGAATTTATCAAAAGATAGGATTGGGGTAAGGCCCCAAACATCTGTATAAATAATTTCAAATGGTTTAGAGGTGGAAATAAAAGATGAGCCAAATGGCTGTCGATGACTTTTATTACTAAGACATGCATCACAATGCAGTATAGAACTATACAATTTAAAAATAGGAAGAGAGAAACAAAAAAGTAATTTTTGCTGAATAAGGGACGAGGGATGACCAAAATGACGATGCCACATATCAACTAGAGCCGCAACGGAAGAATGAACAGTGGGCTGGATTATATGTGGAGTTGACGATCATTCATAAATGTTGCCTCTATTCGGGCCTTGGATCAAGGATGCCCCCGTGCTTAAGTCCTTAACAAGAAAGGAATCAGGAAAGAATTCAATTGAAGTATTGTTATTTTTATAAAATTGAGAAAAGAAATGAGGTTGCGTTTAATATTAGGGGTGCATAAAACATCATCGAGTGTAAATGTGATAGTATCAAAAGTAAGCATTGTGGAACCAATATGAGTTATACGAAGGCCTTTACCATCACTAATGATGATATCTTCATCGCCACCATAGGGATTGTGAAGAGACAAATTCTGAAGATCAGAGGTGATATGATGGGAGGCTCTAGAGTTCACAATCTAGTTGGGCTGGCTAGTTGTCGGAGTAGTGAGAAGATTTGCCTGAGGCCAGTGTGATGGAGTAGGAAGGTGGGGTCGAGACCGACAAACTTTAGCGGAGTGTCCAATTTTATCACATAGTTGGTAGACAACCCGTTGTTGTTGGCTTGAACGGGCAGGATGCCAAGGCGAACGAGTATTGGAGTTGTCACTTTGCGAGAAGTTATGATTATGAGGATAAGGGGGGTGTTGCATGGGACCCATAAGATCAAGAATACATTTGGTGATGTTTGAAGGGTACCGAGTGTTCTTCCTCTCAGACTTATAACTGACTTGAGCTGTGATAGACGGTTCGGGAAATTTGTCTGCATGCTTCAAATACACCTCATAGTCAGTCAACTTGTCATAGAGTTCTTCAAAGGAGACTAGCGAGTCGCGTGCCCGAATTGCAGTTGTCAATTCCTTGTAGTCATCTCTAAGATTATTTAGGGTATGGATGATGATCTCCTAGTCACATAGGGAATGACCTATTAAAGTCAAGTCATCGATGATAACTTTGATATTTTATAGATAATCAGTGATAGTACTTCCCTCTTGTTTGGTTACCCTTAGCTTGGATATAAGATTGAGCTTGCGAGTACGCGAATGATTCGCTAAGATTGTTTACAGTTTAGACCACGCATCGACAGCAGTCACACATGGAGCGACGGATCCAGCAACTGAGGCTTGAATAGTTTGGAGGATGAGACGATCTTGACGCAACCACAATTTATGAGCTGGATTAGGTATTGGACTAGGTTCTCCGGGAATGTTGAGCATGATTAACGGACAACTGAAGGAGCCGTCAACATAGCCAAGTAAATCGTATCCAAATAAGAGATTAAAAAATTGAATCTACTAGTATGCATAGTTGCCACCCTTTGATAACTTAAAGGGATTAGCATAGTAGTATTGATGAAGATAAGTCCTTAAAAAAAAGAACCGTGAGTCCATGTAGAAATACAAACTGGAATATCATAAAAAGATAAGGAAGATATCGCAGCGTTTTTTTTTTTTTTTTTACAACAGTACTTCACGAAAGGTGGAGGAAACGGGAGAGTAGTACTTCACGGAAGATAGAGGAAACGAGTGAGAAGAGTAGCTGCTACTGCAGATCTCTGCGATTGCGGCTGCGGCTGCGGCTGCGGCTGTGGCTGTGGCTGCGGCTGCGATAGAGGGAAGCGAGATGCAGCGGCTGCGGCTGCGGCGGAAGCTAAAGCAGATGAGGAAGCTACAGCGATGAGTAAGCTGCAGCGATTAGGAAGCTACAGCAATGAGGAAGCTACAGCGATGCTCAAGGAAACTGCAGCGATTAGGTGTATATTGGAAGAGCTCCGTCGGCCTCAATGCAGAGGGAAGCAGCAGCAGCAGATGCAGCGAAAGCTGCTGCGGCAAAGGGCTGCTGCAGCTTGTTGCTCGTCCCAGTTCCTTCGTTCCTGGAGGAGGATCGTTGAAGAAGAACTGCAATTGTTCCTGCTGCCGCAGGAAGGCAGTGATGGCTGTGCGGCAAGGATGGCGGTAGCGGCACTTCTCAGTCGAGCGAGATGCGGGAACGAGAAGGAGAGGTCACTGGCCGGGGAGCAATTGTGAGGCTACGTCGGCTCTGCTTCTGTAGGAAGAGGCAGAGAAAAGGCGGTAGTAAAGAATGCCGCCGGTGCAGGGAGGAGAAGGAGGAGAAGAGGGCATGCCGTGGTGGCCCTTGTTCAGCTTCGAAGGAGGCCGACGCAATGATCCCGATGGCGACGTCGGGTACGATCACGGTGGGAGCAGCGACGGAAGGTGGAGCGACTGAGATAGAGTCACGGTCCACGAGTTGAGATTTGAGAGGCTGCTGCGGTTGGGAGGCAGATGCAGTGGAGTATGGCGGAGAAGCTTGATAAAACCTGCTAATGAGGAGAAAGATCACTGGGATCCAGATGAAGCTGTAAGCAAATGCACATCGTGTGTTTCAGATTTTGGAGCTTTTAATCGCAGGCATCACCGTAGGAATTGTGGTGATATTTTCTACGACAAGTGCACCAAAGGTAGAACTGGACGGTTGGGAGGCAGCTGCAGTGGAGTCCTCCTAAGTCCGATCTGCACAATCCATTTTCCGTTCCTGTCGAAACAAAAGACAGAGAAAGAAATTATGGAAGAAGCTTAATTGTATTCACATATCTTTTTCTTATTTATACAGGTTAGGAAAGATAATTTCCCTCAACAGAGGGTGATGAAGCTAAAAATATAGTGGGTGATTTTCCTCAACAACTTAATTGTATTCACGTCTCCCTTTCTCTCTCTCTGCCTCTCTGTAAACAATGTAGTGGGTGATGAAGCTAAAAATGCATAGGCCTTCAGGCTCAGATTTGATCCAATCATCTCGACAACACAATACGGAGATCATCTGAGAACTGCCGGTTGTGTGCACAGTATAATGTTGCCTAAAATGGAAAAGCAAGTGGATCCTAATTGCACTGATATAAATTTAATTATAATATTTCTCTAATTAACTTGTAAAGACATCTCTTTTATTTGTTAAAAATGGTAACGATTAGCCATATGAATCACAATGCATTAAGATGAAAGCATATTGGTGTGCTCGTTTGGGTGGGTGGTCGAAAGCATTGGAAGAAAAAGGCTAGTTTGGATTACAATCTCAACAAATCAAAATCAAATACATGCAGAGTAATTGAGACAGCTGCCGATAGTAAGAATAACAACGTCGATATATGTTCTTCCGTTTTTGCTAAAAAGACCTGTGTATATATATATATATATATATAGTGATAGGACTAATATTCTGCTTGAATTCCTGCAAATAAACCCCAACATAAGACCCGAAAGAGAGTACGAACTTATGGCCTAGCAGTTTATTTGGTTTAGAGAAGACGGTGATGGACTTAATAACTTACTTCAGGAAGACGCCATTGTTGGTAAGGAGAGTGCGGACTCGTAACTTAGCAGGTGGCGATGTGTATATATAACTAATATCTCAACTTTAAACAGATCACAATAAAGCCTTCTTTTACAAGCTTTCGAGTGGGCCAGACAATAGTGTATATATACTTACATTCAAATTATTTATTATGGTATTGGATTAGGTAATAAGTTCCCCCAATATGTATGTAATATAATTCTATCCGGACGATCTTTTTGAGATGTCCAATAAACCTCTCCTTCCGATGGAGGCGATCCCTGTCTCCTAGCCGATTCTGCAGGATGATGCATATCCCCTTCCATGTCCTCTCAGACTTTTTTTTCTCGTCCTCTTGAATTGACCTTTCAACAAATTCGATCACCAGCAATCTGCAATGTCTGTGTGATGGCGAGTCCTTTTATCTTTGGTCAACAGAAGCATCCAACGATTGTAATTCTATGCATCTCAACATGTGGTATGCGATTATGTACAAACCGATGGACGGACCGACACCTAACTGGAAAAGAAATCTGCACGCAAAGGCTAATAAAAGTGACATAGCCCTGCCACCAACTCTTTGTCCAGCGTTTGGTGTACTTCCACCTCCCCCTCTTCGTTTCTTGTGAGCCACTCCTCCCTGTAATCATGCACAAAGTTCCGAAGGAAAATAGAAATCAATCGAGACACAACATGTTCTTGATCGTCCATATGCCCGATCATTGCTCCCCATAATTACAATTGAAGAACAGTAACGAGAAGGTTCGTGAACATATACGTACGAGCTATTATGCTATTTTCTTTACCAGGAAAAATAAAAAGGAAAAGAAAACGAAGTGTCCCAAACGACCGTCAGTAACGGCGTCGAGATAAGAGGTAAAGGAGAGGGCATCTAGACATCGACGGTGCAGGAGGTCATCTGCCGGAAGTGGAAGTAGGGGACGGGGCCGTCGCCATAGTGGTTGCTGCTGTCGACGGTGAGGAAGACGGGGCAGTTGACCTGGAGGTGGTAGTGGTCGGAGATCCAGGTGCCGACCTTCCAGCGGAGGCGGCCGTCGACGTGGAGGTATAGGAGGATGTAGCCGGCGTTCTTGTCCTGGTAGAGGGCTTCGGCGAGGTAGGGGGCGAGGGGGACGGCGGCGCCGAAGAGGTAGGGGGACCAGACGATGACGTCGTTGGCGCCCTGGTAGCCGGGCGGGAGGGCGGTGGCGGCGGTGATCTGCTGGCCCTTGTAGAGGACGTAGGCGGCGTTGCGGTCGTAGTAGACGCCGATGCGGCCGTTGGGGTTGCGTGAGGAGAGAGTGATCTGGAACACGGAGGTGAGAAGGCCGACGCCGGTGGTGAGGTTTAACTGGACGACTCTGGTGTCCTGGAGGTAGAACTTAGGCTTGGTGGGGCGGAGGACGAGCCACACGATGAGCACCACGAGGAGGGCGACTATGACCAGCAGCAGAAACGCCGCGAACAGCTGGCGGAACAGCTTGTGCCGCTTGTGCTCCCCGTGGTTCCCGCAGTCCTTCTTCGACATGGTGGTGCCGCAGCAAGCTCGAGAGAGAGATAGAGAGAGAGAGAGAGAGGTGAAGAAGCGCAACAGGATGTGATGCTTAAAAAGAAGTGTGCATGCGTCAATGGTGGTGGCTGCTTGTGGTGGTGGTGGTGGTGGTCCTTCCAAATTAATTAAACGCTTTTTTTTGTTCTTTTAATGCAATTAAAGGTAAAAAAAATTATATCAACTTTAAATCTTAAAATTCTAAAAAAAAATAAATTAAATCTATAATAATAATACATGCATTTTAATTCATTTTCATCCACGAGGGACGGGAGGTGACAACCTCGTGATCGAGAGCATTTGGTGGAAGCAGTGATTCCTACACCTGTGACAGCTGAATTCCCCAATATCCCGATGATAAATTAGATGTTCATATAACATGGGAACAGACATCAAGTGAGATGTTCTAAATACCCTCTTAATAATTGATCTCCTCAGTCAACAGTCAACACACTCTCGGTAAAGTAACATTGCACCCACCCTCACGCTAGCTAACTGGGGAGCAATCACGGTCATGGCAATTCTGATGGTGTGTCATTGTGAGGTAACATAAAGGAAGGGGGGGATCGGAATCAAAATTTGGTTGTGGGTCTCGATCGAACCAGTGGGCCACTCGTCGTCGACCGGCGGGCCCACCGAGAGACCGGTGGGTCGAGAGTCGTGGCAAGACTTCTTTCCACGTCCGACAGTCCATTCGAGTCGGTGTGGTCAATGCTGGACGACAGATCATGGCATGCTTGCCCATCTTCTTTCTTCTTCGTTGCAAGAGACACGAGCCGATCATATATAAATCAGTGTTCCATTAATTATTGGGAGAATAATTACTGCTATTAATTACCATCAGTAGAAATATGGTCGGTCCCATATCAATATTGATGCGGAAGGCGTGGAGGTTTGTGAGTAAGAGAGAGAGAGAGACGTGTTGGGGAGGATGACGGTGCGTTGATGTCCCACGTCACATCTAGAAAAGCTAAAAGAAGCCGCCAGCCACGCACCAAGGATTAGACTCGACCACCGGTCATTTACCATTTTATCTCGATATGCATTTCTGCGTACTATTACAAAAAGCTCAAAATATGCGGTTAGATGACAGAATCTGCGGGCCCCACGCACTATGGCCAATCAGGAAAGGAGAACACGTACGATGCAACCTTACCTTCTTCCTTTTCGCCGCCCACCAAAGGCTGTATGTAGGCTGGCCATTCCGTAGAGGGCTCGAGCATCACGTTGCAGAGGCTGCATTGATGTAGGACAAAAAATTCTTGTTGTACTTCGGGAGACAATTTCGTGTGTTGGACTGAGTAAAAACGTATCGTACATAATCGAGGGATGAGAATCTTAGGACACACATCGAATACGGACGCAGGCAACAGTCTCATGGATCTAATTGAGCTCAAACCGATCACAAACACACAGCGTTTCGCCTCGCCGCAATAGATTTGGAGTTAAATCAGACCACATTTGGTCCGTAAGGGTAATTATGTAATTATGAAGAAGGGTAGTTTTGGTACATCGAGCATCCGAGTCCAATACCCTACGCCGATCCTGCGGCCGTGGCGGCGCGAGCGATGGTGGTTGCTTCCTTCGGCCGCCGGCCCGCCCTCTTCATTTGGCCCGCGATCAATAGGTCCCTCGTCTCCCCCACCTGCCCTTCAAGGTTCGTAAGATTTGCGAGTCCGTCAGCGAAACCCTCGAAGCTCGTCGCCGCCTCCATGGAGAACCCTCCCCCGGGCTACCGGAGAAACGTCGGGATCTGCCTCGTCAATCCCGAGAACAAGGTCCGGCCTTTGGTATACCTTGCTGCAGGATTCCGTGATCTCTTCGTTGCTTCGCGAATTCTTGTGATGGATCGTTGGACTCTTTCAGATCTTTTCGGCTTCGAGGCTCGACATTCCCGGCGCGTGGCAAATGCCTCAGGTGCTCGTAGCAACCATGCTTTGATGGTTCTTTTTATGGTAGATAGGTGTTGCGGTTGTGCTAAAAATCTCATCTTGATCTGCTAATCTCCAAGAACTGAAGGCTTCGGTTAGTATAGATGATTGACCAAAGAGATGCCAGAGATTAGGGTTTCTGTGTTGCAGAAATCATGCTAAGCTATTGCTTTTTTCTTGTTGGATAATTTACTATACTTGTTTACAAAAAAGGGGAAGAAAAATAAAATATAGTGTGATCTAAAGAAAGAACTTCGATACTTGATGGGTATGCATATGTCAATCATGGAGGAGGTAATCCACCTATGGTTGTTCATGCTCTGTAATGACAGTTCGGTTTAATATCATGAGAACCTACATAAAGGGAAAACTTTTAAATGGATGATCGAATAATCATCTTCAGTTGTGGCATCAGATTTAGAGATATTCTAATATGTTATATTATTTTTTTTGTATTTTATGAATCAATTTCTTCATTCTTATGTGAATTTATTTTCCCTCAGGGTGGTGTGGATGGAGAAGAAGATCCCAGAGTTGCCGCATTTAGAGAGTTGAAAGAAGAAACGGGAGTTACATCGGCAGAGATCCTTGTAGAGGTTGGAAACTTATAATACAATGTGCGTTTTACTATTTTTTTGAGAGAGAAGGAATAGTTTCAAAAACGAATTGAAATAATATGTTTGTTTTCTCTCTATGAGGAATCTCATCATTATTGGTTAAGTTGTATTAGTATCGAAATCTAACTCCGAAGCATTTAAATTTTGCAAATCAACTATCAAATCAGGATTCGATTGTTAATTAGGACCAGCAAAAGAAGGAAGAGACAAGTCACATCCTTGCTTCCTTTTGGAATTTTGACTTTAGTTTATTTCTTCAGTATATATTCCTTTTCTTTTTTGTTGTAAGTGGATCAATTGGTTAGATTTAAATCCTTTTCTGGAAGAGTTGATCATGCTTGAGCTTGTGGATTTAGTTAATTTTGGACTATCAACTTGGCAGATTATATGGCTAGCAAAAAAAAGGTTATCTATGTCATGACCCGAGCGCATCAACTTCGTTTGACCTAAACAAACTGATCAAAATGCTTAAGATGAAATTGATAGTAATACACTCATCGGACCCTTATAAGCTATTTTTGGTCTTGTTCATTTCCGCTGTGAGACTCTAATCGGGGTGTTACAATCTAACTTGCTGTACATGTGCAACAGGTGGTCCATTTACTATCACTACTAGATGTGATCCATAGCAACTATCATAATTCACTTGCACATAAGGATTCCCGCTTAGATACTAAAGAGTCATTTACGATGTCATGTGACGATCCCCATATGCTACAGAATTCTATGAGTTGTTTTCAGATTGGTTGCTCCCAACAAGCTATTTAGCCTATTTTGTCTCTTTTGCAGGTCCCTTATTGGTTAACCTATGATTTTCCTCCGGAAGTAAGAGAAAAACTAAACAAACAATGGGGAACAGATTGGAAAGGTCAAGCACAAAAGTGGTAAGCATGTAAATCCTCTTCATAAACTTCTAACCTTGTGCTTGTAAGATACAAGTTTTGGGATCGCACAAGCTTCAATTTTTAAGTCACCATCAATTCTTATTGTATAACACCATGAATGAAAAACTAATGTTTTCCTTTATTAAAGTTGGAAGATGCATGCTGGGAAAAATGGACCCATAGCATCTCTGTTCGGAGGTGATGGGAAATTGTTGATGAAAACTGCCATACTACTTTGGAGGGATATTCGAGACGATCAAAGCAAACTCTACTCACGAAAGAGATGTACTGAAAGTTATCATTAAAAATTCTTTGACTAGTTTTGTTAGAATAAAAAATAGTTCTGAGTAGAAGTAAATGATATTAGGCTTCTCTCATCTTGCATGGTGTTGAGGAAATAAGAATCAACATCTGCTTTCGAGAACGCTTTCGACTCTGTTGCAGCAGAAAGACGAACACAGATATGCCAATAAGGTTAATAGATGGGTTGGGCAGAAAAAAAGAAAGAGGTTAATAGATGGGTTGCATAAATCTTGTTGAGCACTTTAATTCTGCAATGATATGTACCATCAATGAATTAAGGTGATCAACCTGAGGCAAATAGGATGTTCAAATTGAGTTTGATAGAAACTGATCAGATGTGACTGCTGTTCTTTGGCCGGATAACTTGGTAGCTTTGGCCGAAAGATAATATTTTGTGTAGATTGATATTTTTAGAAGGATCATCCGGCTGAGCCATTTTAAAAGCATGGCTAATAAATGAGAGTTGGTGTGAACCGTATATTATGCCTACATGATGTGTGCACTATGAATAGTGTGCCGATTATGATATGACTTGTGTTGTTAGTCATCGTATAACTTGGTATCAAAGTCCAGAGAATCCATCTTTGAATACCTTGATTGTTTAAGGCACCGGGGTGCTCTTAAATAGACGGCTTTTTCTATAAAACATATTTAATTAAGATGAAAGATCTCCGCTCCATAGTCTGTATGTAGTTTATTCATCCTGTTTTGCTGCCTTGTTTTAGTCAGCTTTAGAGAAAAAAAAAAGACTAGTTCAACTCACTGTTAACCTTAAAGAAGTGATTGTGATCTCCTTTCATCTGGCTACATCTGCACTGAAATGCAGGTTCTTATTTAGATTCACCGGGAAGGAAGAAGAAATTAATCTCTCTGGGGATGGATCTGAGAAACCAGAATTCGGAGAATGGACGTGGATGACACCAGAGCAAGTAATTGAACTCGTGGGTAAACCAACCCTTCATCCCTGCTATATGCTTGATGGGAGGAGCTTTGAATCTGACACTTTATATATGCATTTCCTTAACAGGCAGTGGAGTTCAAGAAACCAGTCTATGAGCAGGTGTTACAGTTCTTTAAACCCCATTTACAACCGGATTCGGCTTCACAGAAGAAGATTACCTCTGGAGATCAACCATCTTTTGGAGATCTGACCCCATAAACTGGTTGAATGCCTGCACATCAGTTAAGCAGTTTTGGAGGATTATACCATCCCTGCAGAGCCTGATTTCTTCTGTTTTCTTATTTAGTGTACAAAATAAAATTTTTTGATAGAGTCATGTTGAACTGCTGATGCTATTGTGCCTATTGTGATAATAATGGTGACAGAGACAGAAAGCCTCGTATGCTGAAGCATGAACCAGCTTTTGTGCCCATCAATCCTCCTTACACAAAAGCATCATCGTCTAGTAATATTTGTAAGAGCTTGCTTTTTACCTTACATTGTGCACAAAATAAGGCACAAAGGCTGAAAATGACACTGATTTCAGTCTTCGATATTAGAAATGTATTGATTGATCCCAGTTACAGAATATTGTATATTTGATTCCATCCATAAATTCATTTTACTCCCATTCCAATATTTCTAAGAATTCTAGTTTTATATAAAATAGATTCTACTGATACAAAATCAATTTAAATAAGACTAATCGAATGTTCCCATTATCCCAGCAGGAAGGATGAACCAAAATCCACAGCATTGTCATCCATCATCTTATTCTCTTTCTGATCGATTGCTGTATTGCTCGAGGGGCTTAGAACCGTAAAGCTTTATCCCGTTCACTGCAATTGCGACGTAGAAGCCATAACTATCCTGTTTCTCGTGCAAACAAAAACAATTATAATCATCAAATGCCAAGCAACCACTGGCAGCTGCTCGTCTCAAAGCAACATTATAAGAATGGGTTGCGTCTCTAGCCATCTACACTGTTTCTATCTCACGACGACAAAGAAATCAATCACCAAGAAACTGTTATCAGAAAGCAAGAGCAGAGAGATCAAGAACGGAGCAAAAAGATGCATGGTGTCATTCACCGGCCGTCCGCGGATGCCATGGACACCGCAAACCCGACAGGTCTCCCCGGGATGCTCGCCTTGCTTGTATCCAGGCTCAACGAGCTGCCACTCGAACCACCATCCGCCGCTTGCCAATCCTCCACCATGTGGAGAAGCGGCTGGCAGAAGTCCGTCCCCGGACACTCCTGATCGTCGTCGATGGGCCTCCACTTCTCGACGAGCGGCGCGAGCACGCTGACCGCGTGTCGCATGTCCGGCCGCTGATACGGGTCCCGCGCCGCGCAGTGACCCGCGAGCTCCGCCATCGCGCGGACAGCGTCGAAGGCCTCGTCCGTGATGGCAAGAGACGGGTCGATGATGCTCTTGAGATTCTCCGTGCTGCTCTTCATCTTGATGAACCAGGACGCCAGGTAGCGGCTCTCATCAGGACGAGTCTCATCGAGAGCCTTCAGACCAGTCAGTAACTCCATCAGCACCACCCCGAAGCTGAAGACATCAACCTTGGTCGTAACCTTCCCGGTCACTGATCCAACCATGGCCAGAGGATTAGAACAGTTCTCGGATCACTCCTCTCACGGACAATGATAGAAGAAGCACTTACCAGCATACTCTGGAGCTAAATACCCAAAGGTTCCTGCAAGTTTAGTCGCCATAGATTTCTTGCCATCAGGAGCAAGTTTGGCGAGGCCAAAGTCTGAGACTTTGGCTCTGTAGTCATCACCGATAAGTATGTTTGACGACTTGAGGTCCCTGTGGATGAAGCAATGGTTAGCGAAGTTGTGCAGATACTCGATTCCCCTGGCAACATCCAGCGCAATGTTCAGCCTCTTCTTCCATGACAAAGGCTCGATCTGGTTCTCTCTCCATTGGAAGAGGTGCCTGCTCAGAGCCCCTTGAGGCATGTACTCGTACACCAGGAGTCTCTCGTTGTC
The DNA here is from genome assembly GCF_036884655.1 of Musa acuminata AAA Group. Classification (NCBI taxonomy): domain Eukaryota; kingdom Viridiplantae; phylum Streptophyta; class Magnoliopsida; order Zingiberales; family Musaceae; genus Musa; species Musa acuminata. The sequence continues at coordinate 7,379,239 of NC_088337.1, read as the reverse complement.
TTCCACAGCGTAGCCCAGTATAGACACCAGGTGACGGTGCCGGACCTTTGAAAGAACCGCAATCTCTGCTTGGAATTCGTCCAACGCCTTGTCGCTCCGCACCGCCGACTCTGTCCTCTTGACTGCTATTGCCGTCCCATCATGCAGCTCTCCCCTGTAAACCACCCCGAACCCTCCCCGGCCGAGCACGTTCTCGGGGGCGAAGTTTCGCGTCGCGGAACGAAGAATCTGCACCGATATCACCAGGTTCCCTTCCTCGACGACGCAACTGCCGTCGTTGCCGCGGAGTTCCTTGGCAAACCTGATCTTCTTTGCGGTACTTGCAACCGCGGTCTTGACGAAGTTGTATGGATCGGAGGAGTCTCTGGGATGAACTACGATGGCGGTTGGTGCAGTCTTCTTCCAGTTCTTGCGACAGCGGAGGAACAGAACGGCTAGGAGCACAACCAAAACCCCGACGATGACTGGAACGACGACGACGACCAAAGTCTTTGAGCCGGCAGAGGACGATGAGCTACCTGACGGGGTACGACTGCCGGGAGTAGATTTGCCCAGCAACTTGTTGCCATCAAGAATGACCATCACGCCAGCAGGGAAGCGAGGAACGGGTGGTGAGATGTCGTTTGCAGAGAGATTCAACAACTTCAATGATTTCAAGCTTGTCAGGCTCGAAGGAATCGTGCCGGTGAGATTGTTGCCTCCCAGCAGAATCTGAGCGAGAGAATCCAATTCTCCGAGGGAAGGGCTGATGATGCCATTCAACTGGTAGTTTGGCAGATTGATGATGGCAGTCCTGCCACCAGCACAAGATATGCCCATCCAAGAAGCGGTGCAAGAATCGTTCCCCGACCAAGATTTCGTGAGCTTCGGTGGGTAGCCGACACCGTCGAGGAATCCCAGAAGTGCAGCAACCTCCGGCGGGCAGGGAACTCCGGGCGCAGACTGACAGAACGAATTGGCAGAGAAGGTGAAGTCGCTGAAGCTGGCCTTGGGGATCGGCCCCATGAACGCATTGTTATCCAGATGCAGAGATTGGAGCTGCGGCAAGCCCGTCAGATTCGCGGGAACGAGTCCGACGAACTGGTTGCCGTTGAGCCACAGCCGATTTAAGGAAGTCAGGGCGGCAATGGAACTCGGGATCCGCCCCGTGAACTGATTCCCGTGAAGCAAAACATCGTTCAAGAAGGTCATGGAGGCGACCACGTCGAGGGTGCCGGACAACCCCGGCGCCTTCTGGTTGTTCAGCCACAAAACCTGCAATGGCAGGGCGGCGTAACTCGCCGGAATCTCGCCGGTGAGACTGTTGTAAGACAGCTTCAGGAGGTTGAGAGAACGCATGTTTCCGAGGAAGTCCGGCAGCGGACCTGCGAGATTGCACTCCATGAGGGACAGGTTCGTCAGCTGGGCTGAGTTCGCCAGGTCCGACGGCAGCGTCCACCCCGTGCTCTGGTTCAGAGGGTTCCTATCCACCGACAGAACCTGCAAGCTATCGAGCCCGACGAAGAAGTCGGCGGGGATTGTATCGAACCGGTTGTTGCCGAGGAAAGCGTACTGCAGACTCGACAGGCCTTTGAACGACGGCAGGGCTCCGGTCAAGTTGTTCCCTTGGAGGCCGACATTGACGAGCATGGAGAGCTTGTTGAGGTCCGGGGGGAGCGTGCCGACCAATCCCAGGTCCTTGGCTTGGATCTGGGCGACCCGAGAGCCGGCGCAGAAGACGTAAGGCCAGGGCGGGGAGCCGCAGGGATCCTGGTTGTTCTTCGGCCATTTGAGGAGCTCCGCGTTGGACAACCCCTTACGGAACTCATCAAGAACCTGGTAGTCGCCGGGGTCCGTGGCGCCCAAGGCGACCGAGACGAGGCCGAGAAGAAGACACAAAGACAGGATTCTGGTCGTCTTCCCCGACGCCATCCTGCGCGCTGAGAGCGAACGGTGCGTCAAGAACTCGATGCCGAAGATGTAAAGCGAGAGAAAGTCATTCTGTTCATCCACAAAACGAGCACAGGAAGAAGAAGGCCATCAAGGTACAGAAATCGATTTCAGCCCAAAATCGAAATAAAACGGCATCAAAAGCACAAGAACAGAACAAATCAAGAAGAAAACACTACTCACAAGTCCTAATCTCCACGGAGGAACATGCCAAAGATCGGCATCAAACCCCTCATCTAAACCCTCAAGAGAACACAGATATAGCAGCAAAAGACGGACTCCTAATGGCAATCAAGTCGGTTCCAAGGCCCCATCCGCGTCAAGATCCGATCTTTATAGCAAGTTATCAACGGCGCGTCATCAAATCCCTCCAAACACCGAGAATTAGGTGACGAAATAGGAAAGTCGTGGAAGACGGGGATGCCAGAAGCATGGGCGGAAGGAGGAAGGCGAGGAGGCGGTGAATGGAGATGTTTCTCTTTTTGTCCAATCTTGATTAGGAAGCTCTTTAATGATACGACTCAATTCAGTTATTCTCTTCCCTCTTTGATTCCATGAACCAAAAAGAGATGTTACAATCCCAGAGGAGGATTTCTTAATGGCAATTAACTCCTCTGCTCCATCCCATCCCATCCCACCTCCAAGCCATCACCAAGAGGAGAAGGTGGCAATCGAAGATGCATGGGTTTAGCTAGGACCAACATTGGACCGTGACATGAATAGCTGCTTTGTCTCATCGATTCCATAGTCCAGGAAGCTTCTCCGCTGCCGCCATCAGTCTTCTGGACTCTCTCTCTCTCTCTCTCTCTCTCTCTCTAACTCAGTCCATACGAGAGAGCTGGTGACAGAATGCGGGAAGATTAACTCCTACTGTCGTGTTTGATGTCCTCGTGAACGTATATAGCTGGTGGGTAATGGATATGAATATATGCCATAGAAGGATCCACACGATGGCTGTACTTAAGAGGGGAGACCCGAAAAGATTGCTGCTTTGCTACGTGCATGCAAGGGGGCCGAAATTGACAGCGAGACACGTACGGAGTCCAACCGGCTTTGCATGCCCAGTTGTGCGTGCATGCAGATAATTTAGCAGGATGGATTCTTGCAGATTTTTCGCATGCATTCCGTCAAAATCAGTCAAATCCGTGTGATCCTATAATCTTTTATCCCAAAAACATTAGTATAACGTCCTTTATGAATGAGTTCAATTTAAGAATGAGCCTTTCTCTGCCTAATGCAGGCACTGAGCCTTATGAGCGAAGCCTATTTCAATGGATTCATAATCGTGAGTGCTAGTGCACTTGTTATCCCATCATAACCATAGTCTAAAGCTGATATGCGAGTGAATGAAATTGGACCATTAAGATCGTCATTTCATGCCACTGGGGATTTCTAAGGCTTCGATTGAGAGCCAGGAGATCTAGTTATTTAACCTGAGAGAGGACAATACAATTGGTAGTGGCTGTTCAAGAATGGGGAGGGGAGAGACAGACATTGATCTTGTTTTGCACAACACAATTGGCCAGAATCGTGACAACCAATTCAATTTTGATCAACAGATTAGATGAAGCACTTGGAAATCATATTTCAGTTTGATAAATAAAAGATTTTTCCTTCTTTTGATTACCCTCTGGTAAAGTATAAAGTAGGGTCTTGTTTCAACAGTCTGCTTGGCTTTGAAAAATCAATACAACAATATGAGTTTGGATCTAATCAATGATTTTAAGATTTAACTTTTCCTCCCCGAAATTAATTCAAACCGATAAAATCAACTCAAGATGATTGAGTTTTCGATAATACAATTTGAGTTTAAATCAAATTAATCAAGATTAACATATATAAGAAGATTCGATATTAAATCAAAGTAAAGTAAAAAATCTAAGCTTATTAAGTTGCGGGTTAAACTCACTATTTCGATCCTTAATAATAAAAGATCATCAATCAATATTTTTTTAATAAATCACGAGTTTTAAAAACGTAAAATACCTACAAAATCTTACAAATGACGATCAAATGTTGACTTATTAGATTGACGCTAGAAGGAGGGTCATGACTAAACGTTGACTTATTACAGTGGCTCTTCTAGGGGGAAGCATTGATAAGGACATTTAATTTCGTATTGATTGAGAAATAAGGGAACTAAGGACTGAGACACTCTTACCTTTAAAGATGACTTTTGAGGTTCATCGATCTCGTACGAGCAGACCCAAAATGAATGATTTCTCGTGAATTTATAAGATCGTACCAATGATTACACTTAAATCCTGAAAAGGTCGAAAGCGGATAATTTCGATCGCACTAACGAGGATAAAATCAAATGTTGACTTCTCACAATGCACATGAAACCCAAACAAAATTTCATCAAAGATTAAGTCAAACCTCACCGCTAATATACTCGATCAAGAGATGCACTTGAATAATAATATGTTTCACACAGCTATAATGCGAATTGATATGATCAGCTAACCATCAACACCATAAACTCGTTGGCAGAAGCAGCTGGCCATCGCACACAATCAACGTAGAAGATGGTCGAGCTGGCCGCATCACCATCTTCCGTCATCCACCTCGTCAACTGATGCATTCGCTGCGATGTGATTCCCACCCCCCGCAATCCATGGCGGAGATGCCTGATCCGAGCTGTTCGTGCGCCACACCTCTGGACTCTTCCGTTGTTCAACCATGGAGATGCAGAGGCTGAAGACGGCCATAGTTGCATCAATAATCGTACCCACGTTTGAGCGTCCGCTGACTGCACCAACAGCGGTGGTTGGGAAGGCGGGTTATAAAGGCACCATTCCCAGAGAAATCCACCAATCCAACAGCTCGTGTCCTTCCTCGTCTTCCTTTACAGAGACGAACAGAGACAGAAGAGAGAGATGGGTGCGTGTGCATCGAGGTTTAAGGTATTGAAGGCGGAAACAAACGCGCCTGTGACGAGGGAAACCGAGCCAACTGAGACGAAGGGGAAGGAAGCCATAGTGGTCGACGTAAAGCAAGCGGAAACTTACGGTGAAGTGGAAGGGGAGAACAGTCGCCAGTCTCTTGAGTTCCTTCTGAAAGAGGTACAGTTATTCTCGAGATCACCATGAATTGGGCTTCTCTCCGGTGCATTAAGATACGTGATTTGCTTCATTTTGCGTCAACTTGTATCTAAGTTGGAATGTGATTTCTCATCGCATGAGGCTTCAGGTTCTTCACGTATCTTTTTCCTTGATGATCTTTGTCGACAGGTAGAAGTAAAAGAATCTGCTGCTCCCACGGAGCAATCCAAAACAGAGCGTCCTGAGGAACAAGTAGACGAGATTACAGCAAGCACCATAACAGATGAGAAGGCAACTACTGTGGTAGAAACTACAGGGCTTATTTGCAAAGCTTGAAGCCTAAACAATCCATACTAAGATAATTCTGTTGGTTGCTACAGGAAAAGCCTTCGGACGCAGTGCGACCTGCAGCAAATGTCGAATCCAAAACGGAGACAGCTGCGCATGTGGTCGATCAACATTCCAAGACAGAGCCGCCTGTGGTGGAAGTCGAGAGACCTGCAGCGGCCGCAGATGCTGCCGCTTGCGAGAAGCCGGCCGCGGTGGCAACCAAAACCACCGTTACTGAGAACACAGCTGCGGTGACGGAAACCAAGAAAACCAGTGAAGCACGAGCGAAAGAATCCAACGCAGTCGGGAAGGTGGAAATCAAGAACACTGTAAATTAATGTCAACCATCAGCCCCATGGAAGGAGGGCGACGTCGGATTTGCCGGTTTCTGCAAGTGCTAAGATTGTTTGGAGTACGCGAAGAACATGTCAAATTGAATGGATTGGCTTGATGTTTAATTTGGTGCATTTTTCCTTTTGTGACTTCGAAAAACAAAACAAAAAAAAATTCCTTTGTGGGGTTTGGCGTGTTGAGTCTTTTTATTATATGTTGTCTTAGGAATTTTGGAGTTCCTCACACAAATTGTATAAATTTTCATGTTTTTTTTTTCTTTCATTTTCTGCTTCTTTTTTTCCAATATAATTAAATGGATTTTGGATTTATTTTCAAGTCCATTCATTGTGGTAAAAAGAAGAAAACAGTAAAAAGCCTCATATTTCGGGTTTTTTTCTTGCACATTTCCTTCAGTGTGTCCCAATTAGTGGATCAGATCAATGGATCCTTTTCTCGAGTCCAATAACCTTAGTGGATCGGATCAGGCATAGATACTAGATAAATATTTGATGTAAATGTGGACTTACTCGATTCCGGATTCGAAATCGGATTCGCGATTTGCAGTCTCATTTTTTATTTAATTTCGGATCTCAGGTGAAGTCAACCCGACTTGCGGTGGCATGCGGCCCACTCTAATCCAACGGCCACGAACAATCCTGTGCCGTGTCAAACGCCGAGATTCGTTTATTTGTGATGGCGATGATCCCACAGATGACGCGCTTGGGAATTCAGCAAGCGAGGAGGGTGTTATCGTCATTCTACGATGAGCTTCGCCTGCCGGATCCGCCACCTCTATATAAGCGCTCGCTAGGGTTCGTAGAGCCGAGCGGCCACGATCACCCGGAGGTAAGGAACCTGATGGCACTCCTCCGATCTCGGCGCATGTTCTGTTCGATTGTTCTTCTTTTTTCGTTGTTTTCTTTTGATTTGACGTGATATTTTGTGTACTTTTTGGCTGTGATGATTGGATCTGTGGCGATGAATGTTTCGGAGAGAACACTTGTTGAGTTCTAGGATGCCGATCTTGTTCTTTTCATTTCTTTCGTCGGTGCTGTTGGTCTCGCATAATCGGACTCTTCTGATGGCATACTCGTGTTCGTTGATTTGATTTTAGGTGAGTGAGGAGGATGTCTCACCGAAAGTTTGAGCACCCAAGGCATGGGTCGCTTGGGTTTCTTCCACGGAAGCGAGCGTCTCGTCACCGTGGAAAAGGTATTGCGGAATGCGACCACCATCTTGCATCACTCTGTCTCACATTCTTGTTTTGTGACGCCTCGTGCCGTCGAATTTCTTTCGTATTACTTCACTTCTCATCCCTTTCTCCCGACTGGGGCGGTTATTGTTATTGATGGTTTTGTTGTCATCGTTGCCATTTCTCCATCTTAATAAGTTTCATTTAACCTTGTAAACTTATTTCTTAGATGCTCGTGAATTTTAATTCAGAAGTTAGAAAGATCTTATAATTTACAACTATTTTTCTTAAAAAGCTGATACCATAGTAGTGCATGATGATGGATTTTGGATACAGATTGTATATGATATGCATGAAACATATCTTTCAGTAACCAACTCGTAAGGAATTTTCTCAAATTCAATGACAATATTTCTTGTTATTGGAAAATTACAAGTAAGTATTAGAATAAAAAAAATGTGGTAATTATAGTATACCTGGGAAACAACAATAATATTTTTTGGTAACTTTAGGTACTTTAGTACTTGGATTGCTATTCAAAATGTTAGAATGCAGATGGATTTAACCCACATCTGGATCGGGAAATATCTTGTTGAGAATTGAATTAGCAGTGGTTATGTGAGATATGATTAGATACTCATGTCTTAGATTGGATAAGGTCAGATTTTGATGCATGTTATTTGTCTCTCTTTCCTATATTGTGTCCTTTAAAATTTTGGCACATTCAAATTCTATGCTGATTATTCTCTGCTGTACACAGAATATCTAATATGTTTTCTAGCTATATTGAAGTTTGTCCTTAGCATGTAAAAACACAATGCCTAATAATATTAGGTTTTCTATTGTTATCTAAAAATGGTATGTTCTCTGCTAATTTTTATTGGCTTTCATGTCCAGTGTACTTCAACAAGTTTCTTATGTAGGCTGTAGGCTTAACTGAATTGGTTTTGGTCTTTAATTTGATTGCTTCCATTGGTGATACACCAAGTTGACATTCTGAGTACTCTATGCTATTTTTCAATGCAGTGAAGTCCTTTCCCAGAGATGACCCAACTAAACCCTGCAGGCTGACCGCATTCCTTGGTTACAAGTCTGGAATGACTCACATTGTACGTGAGGTCGACAAACCAGGGTCAAGTACGTGTTCATTAATCTAATTTTGTTATATAGCCTATCATGTTTCCAGAAGATTTTAGTCGGAGCATGCTTATTTTTCTATGCTTTGAAATTGAACTTATATTTGTTGAGCCTTGAATTAACTGCAAATCGGCTTGCAAAACTTGAGAAAAATGGAGTCTGCTAAGTAAAAAGCTTTTTGAGATAATTTATCATCAATTTTCTTGCTAATTCCTTGTTAGCATAGTGCCATTTTAAGACAGTTGACCAGTATCAATGCTTAGGTTCATATTACTCATTGTCTTCGAGTGTCATATTGATGTACTCGATACACAAAGAAAAGGAGTTGCATACACTTATAGTTGTGTCTCCTTTGGTTTATATCCATTGGATCATACACTTCTAGCATCATGCCAATTTCTGTCAATATTGTGAGTGGTCTGCTTTTTCTAACCTGTTGCTTTCTGTACACTATCGTTGATCTTCAACTGGAAACCCATATGCTGATGCTTGCATTGTTATTTCGTCTTGTTCTTTCCAGAGCTCCACAAGAAGGAGACATGTGAGGCTGTGACCATAGTAGAAACTCCACCAATGGTTGTTGTTGGTGTTGTTGCTTATGTGAAGACTCCACGGGGTCTTCGGTCTCTTAATACTGTATGGGCTCAGCATCTGAGTGAGGAAGTAAGGAGGAGATTCTACAAGAGCTGGTACAAAAGCAAGAAGAAGGCTTTTATGAAGTACTCTAAGAAATATGAAAGTGAGGAGGGAAAGAAAGAGATTCAGACACAGCTGGAAAAGATGAAGAAATATGCATCTGTTATCCGTGTTCTGGCCCACACTCAGGTTAATCAAATGGACATGATTCACCTATTTATCAGTTTTATTTTGGTTAAGTGCTTTCTTGATATGCATTTATTTTATGGCTACCAAACTACCCTTGTTAAGTGCATTTTTAGTTAGCAGTTATTGTACATCATAAATACAGCAGCTGTGAGCATCACAATGAAAATTGGGATGCTGCCTTCTTAAAGAATATGCTCACAAGATCATTGTGATTAAGTTTTTTGGTTGTAGGCCAGCAGATTTGTTGAGATTAAGCTGTGAAGTAAATTAAGGCCAAACATGTTTTTTCAGAAACTGACGTCGCGATCTCAACTTAGCTTTCTACTTGTCTCTATCTGAGCTAAAACTCATTCTTGCATGGAACATCCTGATAACTTCTGATTTTTTATGAGTACGGATAACAATGTATATTGTGTAGTGTCTGTCATTTTTTTGTTTGGTAGAGGCAACGAGAAGCATAAGGTGTTTGAGCAATGGATATTCTTTTAGCAATATGAAACATGTTTAGAAGAGTTCTATAGTTTTTGCGAATCCAACGAACTTTCTGTCAAGACTTTGTTGTAGGGGATATGATGTGTTTTACTGAATTTCATGCATTCTGTTTTCTTTGACATTTGATGGCTGAAAATGGTGATTTAGCATAGAGTGCTGGTGGGTCAGTTATTATTGATAAAGATCAGCTTGAAATTGTTGTTTTCTGCTACTGGTTTACTAGACTTGGCCTATGATTCTCTCTGCCCTGTTCTTTGTCTCAGATAAGGAAGATGAAGGGTCTGAAACAGAAAAAAGCTCACCTGATGGAGATCCAGGTTAATGGAGGGACTGTGGCGCAGAAAGTGGATTATGCATACAGCTTCTTTGAAAAGCAAATCCCCATTGATGCTGTATTTCAGAAAGATGAGATGATCGATGTTATTGGTGTCACCAAAGGTAAGGGTTACGAAGGTGTGGTGACTCGTTGGGGTGTCACCCGCCTCCCGCGCAAGACACATAGGGGACTGCGCAAGGTTGCCTGTATCGGTGCATGGCATCCTGCCAGGGTATCCTACACTGTAGCCCGTGCTGGACAGAATGGCTACCACCACCGTACTGAAATGAACAAAAAGATATACAAAATTGGTAAAGCTGGAGATGAGTCACACACTGCTGTTACAGAGTTTGACAGGTTATTTCTATACTCTTTTGTTATTATCAGTTTTTTCTCAGAAGGTGTTCCTACAGATGCTCATATATAAACATTTAAGTCAAATGTTGAGCAATGCTCAGTTGTCTTTGATTGGCACACGGTATTTTTGCCCATGTTGTCTCAATTCTGTTGCATTAAGATGCATTTAGTCTATAGATATAGCGAAGAATGAGTATGACACTTAATTTTCTTTTTGGCTTGTGGAACAGAACGGAGAAAGATATTACGCCCATGGGTGGATTCCCGCACTATGGTATTGTGAAAGATGACTATCTCATGATTAAGGGTTGCTGTGTGGGGCCGAAAAAGAGGGTCGTTACGCTTCGTCAATCCCTACTGAAGCAAACCTCCCGCGTGGCCCTCGAGGAGATCAAGCTGAAGTTCATCGATACTTCTTCCAAGTTCGGGCATGGGCGCTTCCAGACTACTCAGGAGAAGCAGAAATTCTATGGTAGGCTGAAGGTGTGATTTTTGCGCACCTTTTGGGGTGTCCATAGATGAGCCAGAACAAATCAGAATAATCCCCTCCCACCTGTAGGTTGGTTGTCCTCATGCTCATTACTCGATAATTTTTATGCTTCCTTTGAAACCTCAAAGAGGAGGCTATTCCTGACGATCTAGTCTTGGACTTCTTAGATTTGTTGCCATGATGAAACTAAATTGTTCGTTTCGCTTAAATATATAATTTTAAGCATTTGGTTTGAACCACCTTTCTACCCCCAACATATCCACGGATCACTATAGAAAAAGAGACTCTAATTCAACCGCTTTGGTTGTACAAATAGCTGGTCGATTGGCAAGTCTACCTGCTTTCGACGGGAGTATACAACTTGCTAATGTCTGGTCTTTGCAACGATAACAGTATCGTTACATGTATGGAAGATCTTAAGCTATTGCTATTCCCAGAAAGGAGGGAGCCACTGAGATTTGTTAAGCTGGTGGTCGTGAGTGCAGCAGGATCGATATGGCTGGCTGAATTCTCCTGCTGATTTGAACAGCATATTTGGTGGTTATCACTGTCGACCGAATCTGATGTAACCTTCAAGATTTTACGTGTCACATCTGTGCACTTGTTTCGTCAATCACTGAGCATTATTGTCTCTGAGATTTGCGGAAATAGAAGGTTCTCATCTTCCCTCAATAATAACGCTCGGTTGTCTCCTGGATTTTTTAAGTTGATCCCTATAAGAAATAAAGAAAGAAAGAGTGGCTCTCACGTCTTCCTTTTTTGACCTCTCAAAGTGGAGGAAGGATCTCAACCCCCCCACTCTGCTACCCCCAGAAAGCTGTTTTCATCACGATCTCCATCCGTCGGACATGCATCAGGTCTCACAAAAGTTCCCACGGATCCAATAATGCCTGTCTCCTTTTTCGACTTTTTTAAGTAGTGCTAATCTACAACCTCACCTTTCCCCTGAAAGAAGGAAAGCAGCTGATCACCACCGGCAAAAAAACAAAAGAAATAGTGGAAAGAAGAGGAGAAAACGTTCCTTTCTCTCTCTTATCTTTGACGCAACGAAATGCCTGTTTGGTCCCTTCTTCTGCGGTCTTCGTTCATCAAAGTTCAAACACTAAATATCCAAGGAAGCCTCCTTTTCTCGTATGCTTCCGGCGGTTCTACCTGCCTGATCCAATACTTACCTTCTTCCCTCCACAATCTCTCTCATCAAAGAAATCGTTAATCATCCATTTCTCCCACGAGGTTCTCAGTTCAAGCCCTCGGCATTCCGAAGCACCCCTTTGATTCCTCCACCTTCTGCTCCAGGCTTCCTCCGGCGATATCTGATACACGTCCCGTGGTTCCATCTCTCGCCTGCTCGAACACGGTCGCCCATTCCTTCCCTCCCATCAGCCACCCTCTGTTGCAGCCTCGCCACGGAGACCATGAATTCTGACCGATCCCCATAGCAAAATCATGAGTAGAGAGAGCTGGCGTTCCTCAACCGGCAGAGCACGCCTCTGAAGCCATTGAATCCACTGTGTCCGAATTCCACAGACGACGCCCTGTCATCGAAGCGGAGCCACATGGGCTCGATCCTCGTCTCCACTACTGCACTGTTCATGGCTTCTCTCTGGCTCATACAGATCGCCCACAACACCTTAACAAGCCCAAGGATATGAATTGAGCTACTATACATAGGAGAGTGCAAGAACAGAGCTTGGAAGCCATTCGAGGCCTGTTGAGTGAGGCAGGAAGTGGGGTTGTGGCGCCATTGGTCGAGCGAGGAGATCATGTCAGCTGCAGCAGAGCAGTAATTCTCCATGCCCGAGACGCCGAGCTTGATCACGTGGCAGACATTCGAAAGTCGCGAGCTTTCGTCCATGCACTCATCCTGCCATTTCTCGTCGTCCGGGAGGTGGAGGGAGCGGAAGAGGGCCACAGCGCGCTGCAGGAGCTGGAGGGACATGAAGGTGTTTGACGTAGAGGAACCCTCGAGGTCGTCGAGGCCATGGGTGAGAAGAAGGTGGTCACGTAGTTGGAAGAGGGCTTCACCAAGGCCTGATGCGGGTGGAAAGTGGACGGTTAGTTGGTGATTTTAGGCGGAAGCTCCCAAGCTTGAAGTGATGTTTTGAGGGCAATGCGATGATGATCGTCTCCTGTGAAGGGAGAAGGCTGATGGACCATTCTGCCATGACGCATTGCTCAGTGGCGGAAAGAAGGAATTTGAATATATATATATATATATATATATATATATATATATATTATATTTATATTTATATATATATATATCACCTCTTTTATTAAGCATCTATCTTCTTTCAACGGAGACAAACAAGACATGGGACCACCACCTTCCACCGCCGCATCAGAGCAGCAACATCCTCGTGGTGTTCTCCAACCGGCGAGGAGCAGCGCCGGTCCTGTCTGCTACTTGCCGGCCTGGCAACGGCACAGGCGGCTGTTGCCATCTGCCACAGCGACGGACTGCCTGCTTGCCTGACCTGCCACAGCTGTCGATGACCGGCCACCTGCAACAACTCACATTCTTTGGTGTAGCCGCAGTGGGCGGTGATCCTGCCATGGCCACCACCAACCACACAGAGACGGATGCTTGAAGATTCACCGTCTTATGCGGTTCTTTGTGAGAGCGGGGGAACAACTCCCGATGTACCATTCACAAGACGACGGTTGAATAGATCGATCGCAAGACAACCAAAACTTCCGAACAACAAATGAGGTCTAATAGATTGATTACAAAATGAAGGCATGACGAGCTGCATAATCTATTTATTGTTTCTTTACGTAAATTAAAGTCACCACTCGTCGCAGGTTTCACTCCAACTTCCTAAACAAAATATTATCTTCATGCGTATTATGCGCTCGTAGTCGAATAAATGTTTCCGTGCAGGACATAAACATCAAAATATCTGCATGACTGACTATTATGATGATAGATAGCGAAACCAATCCTTCTGACATAAACATCAAAACGAATCGTAAAGCAATTGGTTGGTTAAGATCCCGTGCGTCCCGTCGCGTCATCGTTGGTGATCCTAAGATGTTAGAGTTAACGTGACCGCTCTTTTTTGCGACCCCTCGTCTATTTAAACGACCAAACGCTGTTGGCGTCCGTTCAAAGCAACGGACGGAACCGATACAACCCCCCTCCGTTCCTCTCTCTCTCTCTCGACCCTTTTTGTGCTCTGTCATGGCGAAGGGGAGAGAACAGGACCAGGTCGAGGAAGGAGGGGGAGGCGGTAGAGGAGGAGGAGGAGGAGGGATGTGGAGGCTGGTGGCGTTGGAGCTCCGGGAGCTGTGGGCCATGGCGGCCCCGATCACCGCCATGAACTGCCTGGTTTACCTGCGGGCCATGGTGTCGGTGGTGTGCCTGGGAAGACTCGGCCCTCTGGAGCTCGCCGGCGGCGCTCTCTCTATAGGGTTCACCAACATCACGGGTTACTCGGTGCTCTTCGGCCTCGCGTCCGGACTCGAGCCGCTCTGTTCGCAGGCCTATGGCTCCCGCAACTGGGAGCTTATTTCGCTTTCTCTGCAGCGCACGATCCTTCTCCTCCTGCTAGCCGCCGTCCCCATCGCCGTCCTCTGGGTCAACCTCGGCCCCATCCTCGTCGCCCTGGGGCAGGACCCGGCCATCACTGCCGCCGCAGCCACGTACTGCCTCCATTCCCTCCCGGATCTCCTCACCAACGCCCTCCTCCAGCCCCTCCGCGTCTTCCTCCGCTCCCAGGGCATCACCCGCCCCATGGCCGCCTGCACCGCCGCCGCCGTCCTCCTCCACATCCCCCTCAACATCCTCCTCGTTTTCGTCCTCCGCCTCGGCGTCCCCGGTGTGGCGCTCGCCGCCGTCGTCACCAACCTCAACATGGCCCTCTTCCTGCTCGCCTACCTCCGTCTGTCGCGCGCTTGCGAGCTCAGCTGGGGGGGATGGTCGCGCTTGGCGCTCCGCGGCCTCTCCCCTGTTCTCCGCCTCGCCCTTCCCAGCTGCGTCGGTGTCTGCCTCGAGTGGTGGTGGTACGAGATCATGACAGTGCTTGCGGGCTACCTGCCCGACCCCACGTCCTCCGTGGCGGCCACCGCCGTTCTCATCCAGACCACCAGCCTTATGTACACCGTCCCCATGTCTCTCGCCGCCTGCGTCTCCACCAGGGTAAGTCCGCCCCCACCTCCTTCCTTCCGTTTCCCCTCGGAAGTCGTGCTCGGTACCTGTTGGCTTTTTAACTTTAGCTTGTTCCGGCGGGCACCGGACCGCCAGTGTTGCCCTTTCCCTTTACTATATCGGGCAACATCGTGTTGGCCGTCTCTAATCACCATGAAAGAGAGGACTTGTAGTGTGGTCAGCTCGCTCGCCCACGTGTGGACTTTCGAGTTCGTTCTCTCCCCCTCGCCTCCCCGACACTGTTCTATTGGCCACCTTTATCACTTGTCATACATCAAATCCCAAGCTTTTTTGATACGTGTTTTCAGATTGATGCTCGGATTTCTGCCTGCTAATGCCGTCAAGTTCTGTTTTTGTTTCGCTCGATGCAGGTGGGCAATGAGCTCGGGGCGGGGCGGCCGAAGCGGGCGAAGACGGCGGCACTCGTGGCGCTCGGCTGCGCGGCCGTGATCGGCGTGATCAACGTCGTCTGGACGACCGCCTTCCGGGAGCAGTGGGCGAAGCTGTTCACGGCGGATGCGTCGGTCTTGCGCCTCGCGGCGACTGCGCTGCCGCTGGTGGGCCTGTGCGAGCTCGGCAACTGCCCGCAGACCACCGGGTGCGGCGTGCTGCGCGGGACCGCGAGGCCGGCCGTCGGGGCACGAATCAACCTGCTTTCCTTCTACCTGGTGGGCACGCCGGTGGCGGTCGGCCTGGCGTTCCAGCTCCGCGTCGGCTTCGGCGGGCTATGGTACGGGCTCTTCACGGCGCAGGCGGTCTGCGTCGTGCTGGTGCTGGCGGTGGTGCTGCTGAAGACGGACTGGGAGGTGGAGGCATTGAGGGCGAAGAAGCTGACAACCTTGGAGGTGGCAGTCATATCGGAAGAGAAGAAGGGACTCATAGCCAGTGACAGAGATGATGATGGAGCTGTTGTTGGAGTATAGATACCGAGGACAGAAGTGGCTCCACGAGTGGACCAACCAAGGGCCAAGGAACACCTTGGTTCTATCAGCTCGGATTCTGTGGCTTTTAGGGAGTTAGAAGGTGGTGGTTGGAAGGGGAAGTGGGATGGGGATGGAGGCTTATCAATGAAGCTTTTTGGAAGTGAGGATGACTGTTCCTTTTGGGTTGGTTCTGTCGTACAGGTGTTTGGGTCTCTCTCTCTCTCTCTCTCTCTCTCTCTCTCTTTCTCTCTCCCTCTCTGACTGTTGGATGGGTCAATAACTTTAGAGCAAGCCTGCAATGGATAGGTTTGTAGGTAGCTTGTTTCAGCTTTGCCAGGGATCAGATTTTGAATCAAACGATGCCTTCAAAGTGGCATATGGCATATCACTTTTATCCTCTCGAAGTTGGAATCCAGGAAATGGAGGGCATCAGCACCTCTCCTTTCTCTTTTTTGAATGACCCTATCTTTCCTGCACAAAGCATTCTGTTCATATGCTGTGTGTATAAACAAGCTCGAATATCCATATGCTAAATTTGCTTGGATAATTAACCATAGCAGGCAGACATGCATTAGTGTCAACAGTAAAGTGCAGCAGTGAATGAGCAGGAAAAGCAACCTTACTGTTATTTACCCCCTTTGCAAGCCATGCTTGATTGACATATTATATTGACACTTGCATTACAAATCCGATGAATGTGTTGACTGCATGGCACACCTTTCTCTAACAAAAGTGCTGTCTGTTTCGCCATAGAAAACATTGCATCTGGATCACTTGGCGAAGGGGGTAATGCTGCTCTCTTCGTGGTGCTTGTGAGCGAAGAAGGGAGCACACAGACAATCAAAGTACACACACACACACACACACAAGCGACTAGTCCATACATGGCCATCCCCAGGGATCAGTGGGGCTGCGGCCTCATGCTGTGGGACTGGGAGTGGAGGGCCACTTCACAGGGCGGGCACCTTTTTGTCCCCTCTGACCACCCTGTGTGTTTGCACGAAAGGACCTACCCACCGGTGAATACAGAACAAGCCCACCATCTCCCACAGGGAATAATAATACATGTATACAAAAGAATAATGACTGAACCAAGTGTGGATGATGCAGCTTTTGCATCTCTCTCTCTCTCTCTCTCACATCTCTTCTGCACCACCCCAAACCCATTGGTTTTGTGCTGCGGGATGCCAACAGGCAGAGGAAAGAGTGATCCTTTTACTCACCCTTGCCTGGGTTGTCCTTCCTGAGGATCATCACCAACAGACATACGAGGCAGAAAGCAAGGAGGGCTTCGGGGGGCTCTTCCTGACATGACAAGCCAACATTAATAGTCCCAGAAAATTATTGCTGTTCTCTGCACACAGACATGTAAGATAGGGCATGAGCTGATCCTTATGCATTGAAGTTTATTTAATTATGAGCATAAAGATTTAGGCATTAACATCTTTCATTATCGGTATTCGATCCTATGATGTTAAGATTTTTTTAATTTAAATTTAAACTTATTATGTTTTGAATCAGATCATTATCGGTATTCAATATTTTGCTGACCGGACTTGTAATATATTTATTGTTTATTGCCCTCAAGTAAAAGCAAGTGTACAGTGCAAGCACATGCTCCCAAGCGTTGAATCACCGTCGAAGAGAGTGATGGCTCCATCACACCAATGATTGTGTCCACAGCACCCGAACGAGCAAGGACTTGTGTACTCCCGCACGGGAGGGAACATGCTTTCGGTACTGCCGTGAACTTGAACAAATATAACATAATATATATTATTTTTGTTATATTCCTCTTTTTTTTTTTTTCCCTTAATCATTCGACGAAGATTGACAAATAACCTAAAGATAGATAGAGAATATAAAGAGATAATAGAGAAATCTTGGAGAAATTTCCTGCCATTATTGATGCCATGCAAAGGATACTGAAAAGCCGCCGCTAAGCTGGCCTTTCTCCTCACATCGAACAATCAACAGTTCCATCGGAGTCATCGCCGTGTAGCCAATTTCTCCTCTGGGATCAGCTTTTTAGCAGCACTCGGTAGTAACTTCATTGACCCAATGGTCCCATTAGACTGTGCTAGCCTTCATTGTTCTTCCTATGCTGCCGCATGCTCCACTGCTCCCATCTTCTCCTCCCTTCCCTTGCTCTAGTAACATTGCAAGGAGCACAATACGGATGCAAGTCGTGGTTTCCTGCGATAAGTATGATGGGCCTCATCACATGCATCGCAAAGAACAATCTTGTCATCATCCTTATCACAAAGGCAAATCCTGCAGAGGCAAGACGAGCAATACCAACATGGTTTGTTCTGTCGTTGTGGACTAGCTATGGTAGTAGCACTTAAGGGCAGCAAGTGTGACCACATACTAAGAATCTTTTATCCTGGTCTTCACATGTTCCACATATCTTGCACAAGAATGACATGGCAGTCAGTGCTCCACAATTCTGGTGGCCTCTCTTCGGACTGCATGCTTGACATCAAGCTTTCTCCAGACTCGGTGGCTGTATGATCCTACTGCGGTTCTCATCAAGGTCAACCGGTGTCTAAGAAACTTCAAGTCTTTCACAGACTATGCGGTTTTGGAGGAAGCCACCTTTCTTAGAACAATTGGAGGCTGGATCAGGAGAGTTCTTACCATTTGTACTACATGAGTATCCGAGTCGGAATATCTTTGATAGCAGGAGAAACGGCAAGTGGCCTTTCATCAAATGCAAATGATGCTGCATTCACCATTTGCTTCAGTGCCACACTTTTGTATAGATTGGATGCCTCTGTTCGAGCAGGTTTTGTGGAACAATCTGATCCACAACAGTTGGACTGTGTTGTGGGGATATGCTCTCACAGACTTATTCTTACAAACATCCATTTGACGAGTCTCTGCAAGATAAGAACGTTTGAAGCAAATGGTGAAGTTACAAATTACAAATTACAATTTGAAGCAAAGATAACGAAGGATGTCACACTCAAACAATATCTGGTGTTAAATCTTAAATTTTAATGATGAAATTAATTAGTGAAGTTAAGATCTAATGTATGTTTGAGTGATATAGGACTAATTTCGATTAAGGAAAGATAATTTGATTAAAGCAGAAAGAATTAGGTCGGAGTGGAACATGTCAGGAGATTGAATATCGAGCCGAAGGATCGATCGACGTGTCGACAGAAGGACTTTGTGTCATGAGTTCGGGCATCGGGCCGAAGGATCAGACATTATGCCAATGAGATCAGAAGTTACGGGAGATTAACATACCGATTGAGCAATATGTCGAAGGGGAGGACGATACGCCGAATGATCGGACAAAGCACCGGATAAACCAATGACATGCGAAACAACATAGAATTCTAGTCTTGTAATCGGTTATATCTTAATTGACCGTAGTTAGGTCGTAATTGAGTTAGTTTTTTGTGTTACCATGTTAACTCAATTAGGTACCAAATGGGCCTGAGTTGGGACTGTTTTGGGCCAAGTGAAAGGTATATACATTCAGTCACCCAAGGTTAAGTGGAACCACATATGAGCTGGAAAAGTCAAGAGCATACTTTTCCAGGCTGTCAGACAGTGATACCGCCAGACTGGGCGATGGTATCGCCCAGTGTCAATGTGTCAAGTAGTGGTATTGTCAGTTTGGGTGATAGTACTGCCCAGTGTCAATGCTGCAGGCGATGATACCGCCAGGACTTGGAAAACCCGAGATGAGACCTTTTTTTGCTTCATTTTTGAAGTCATTTAGAGTCTATAAATACCCCAGTTATTTCTGTCTGGAAGAGCATGAAATTGAGTAAAAAATAGAAAAAAATATACTTGAGAAAAATGTGTTGTAGTATCTCTAAAGTTAGTGAGTCTCTTCCTCCTAGAGTTAGTTAGAAGGTTTCTACCTTAGCCTGTGAAAAGGAGAAAGAGTTGTAAGGGTAATTGATCTTCGCCTGTTGGAAAGAAGATCGGTAGTGAAAGCTAATGACATTGAGTGAAGAGGAATCGGGTGTGGACGTAGTTCGAGACGATCAAATCACTGTAAAATCTAACTTGCATTTACTTTATGCTTTTTATTTATATTGCAAACTGATTTCTTACTCTCACTATGCTCATTACGCTTTCGTATGTTTTAAAGTTAAATATCTTTTCGATATAACTTTATTGAATGAAGTTTCCGAATCGACATAAGTTTTACGAAAGTACTAATTTGTTAAATCTCAGATTTTGATAATAAAATCAATTGATGAGTTTGTGATCTAATCTGCATTTTAAGTAACACAGCACTAGCTTTGATCAATGAGAGACAAATTGATTAAAGCAGGAGGAATTGGATGCTGGGTCGGAGTGAACATGTTAGAAAATTGGATGTCGGGCCGAAGGATCAGTCGACATATCGACAGAAGGCTTCGTGCCGTGAATTCAGGTATCAGGCTAAAAGATCAAACATTGCGCCGAGGAGATCGAAAGTTGCGGGTGTCAACATACCGATTGGGCAATTCGTCGAAAGAGAGAACGATGCGCCGAAGGATCGGACGAAGCGCTGGAAGAACCAATGACATGTCGGACAATAGATGATTCGTGATAATTTGTCTAGATCGAGTTAGTTTAGGTCGTAATTGAGTTGGTTTCGGGTGTAACCATTCTAACTCAATTAGGGACCCATTGGGCCTGAGTTAGGACTGTTTTAGGCCAAGTGGATGGCTCATTCGGTCACCAAGGTTAAGTGAAACCACCCATGAGTTAGAAAAGTAAAGAGCACACTTTTTCATGCTGTCAAGCGATAGTACCGCCAGATTGGGCGATGGTACCACCAGACTAGGTGATGGTATTACCCAGTGTCAGACTAGCAAGCGGTGGTACCACTAGTATCTCGAAAACTTGGGGATTTGAATTTTGACTCCAAGTTTTAAAATCATTTCAGGTCTATAAATACCCCACAAATTCTTGCTTGGAACACATGAAAAGAGAGCAAAAACTCTATGATTCCAAGGTTGTAAACCCTTTTAAGTATAGAGTCCCTCATCCAAGAGCTTAGTGATAGTTCAAAGAGAGGCGTGTGAAGAAACACTTATAAAAGATGGGTGTAAATGTTCTCTCCTGAATCTGTGAAAAGGAGAAAGACTGTAAAAGGGTAGTTGGTCTTCGTCCATTAAAGGAAGATCGTTAGTGGACACCGATGGCCTCGACGGAAGAGGAATTGAGAGTGAATATAGGTTATGACGACCAAACCACCGTAAAACTTGGTTTGCATTTACTTTAAGCTCTTTACTTTCATTACAAATTGATTTCACTATGCCGACGAACGAACGTGCACTCTAAGTTAAGCTTATTTCCGATACCGACTTTTAACAAAATGGTTTTTTTACATTGAGCGAAAGTTTTCAAAACCAACATTTTTACAATATCATCTTGATACTTAAGGTTTTTTTAATTAGATCTCCCAAGATTTCTTTTCGTTATTTATTAAAGAGGAGTATTATCTAAATGAATGATGCTTTTTCTCTTGATTTCTCAGAATTATAACTTAAATTTTTTTATGAATCAAGATCTCTTATATTCTTATATCATTCCTTCTTATTATTTAAGAGGAGATTTATATAAATTATAATCTTAATTTCTTAATTTGAAATTCATTAGGACTACTTTGTATTGATCATCAAATTGGTCTCTTATGTTTTGAAGTTTTTCTTGATAAATACAAAAGACTGATGATCTTTTGTATTGATCTTTCATAATCTTTTATATCTTTCATGTGATAATCATTGATGTAAATTTTTGTATACTTCCCTTGTGTTTATGGTTATATATCTTATATGATGCTTAGAGCATTGATGTAAGAAAGAAATGAATTGCATCATTGTATTATTCTTCTCTTTTTCTTTCTTACTATTACTAGCATCTCAAGAAAACCAAAAGTACTAACTTGAATATTAAATTTAGGTAAATTTTTAAATCTTCCAAAAGAAGATTTCTCAATTATTAAATTTCAATGCATAAACTTTTCTTATACAGATCATGATTTTGATTTCTTGATTTTTATGACTTGAGTTTTCTTTTTGAATCAAAATTATTTCTATCATTCCTTTTATTTACAAAAGAAGAGATTTGTTAAAAATGATACATGGATTTTTTAGTATTCATGACTTGATTTTTTTTTATAATTAAAATATTAATGTAAATTTATCTTTATTATTTATCTTTGTCATGATTTGAAAATTGATTTAAGAAAAAAAAAATTATAATATTATATTCTTCCCTTCTTTTTTATAATAACAAAGAGGGAGAAAGTATTGCTAGCTTGCACACTTCAAAGAGAAGAAAACTTACTAGCTTGCATATTTCAAAGAGAAAAAAACTTTGTTAAACTTGCACATCTCAGTAAAGAATTGCTAGCTTACACATCTCAAAAGAGAATCAAGAATTACTAGCTTGCACATCTCAAGAGAAGCAAAAATTGCTAAACTTGCATATCTCTAAAACTTGCTAGCTTGCATATTTTAAAATAATATAAAACTTACATATTTCAAAAAACTTGATAGTTACACTTCTTTTTTATGACAAAGGGAAAGAAGTTATGATGATGATTATGATATGATGCACTTTGATGTTTTTGAAATTATGATTATGTATGCAATACTCATGATTTTATTATGATGATGTATATGATGTGATTCATGATTAAAATAGTTTCAACTTAGATTTGAAGGTTATCATTTATTTGAATGATACTTTATTTCAATATGTCATATTGACAGGGGAAGTTTAGTTTAAACTCCATCATCAATTAGTTGTCATTATCAAAAAATAAAAAGATTGTTGAATCTCGGATTTTGATGATAAAATCAATTGATGAAGTTAAGATCTAATATACATTTGAGTGACGTAGAACTAACTTCGATCAAGGAAAGACAATTCGATTAAAGCAGGAAGAATCGAAAGTTAGGCCGAAGTAAAACATGTCAAGAGATTGGACATTGAGCCGAAAGATCAAATGACATGTCGGCAGAATGACTTCATGCCATGAGTTCAAGCATCGGGCCGAAGGATTGGACATTTCGCCAAGGAGATCAGAAGTTATAGAAGGTCCATATGTCGATTAGGCAATACGTCGAAAGAGAGGACGATGCACTAAAGGATCAGACGAAGCGTCGGATGAACCAATGGCATATCAGATAATATAGAATTATAGTCTTATAATTGTTAGGATCCAGAGCGGCACTAAGAGGGGGGGTGAATTAGTGTAGTGAAAAACTTTCACGATTTCAAAAGACTCATTTCGATTAAAAATGATTCCGACGAAAATGGTTTCGATTCAAATCATTTTGAAGAGAATTTAAACTTGAAAGCTTTCATAAAATTAAAGCCGATCTCGGAAGGTGTTTACTTGAAAGTGTATGTAGACATAGTAAAAGCATAGTAAGGAGGAGAGGTAGTTTGCTATAAAAGTAAATTGCTGAAAATAAATGCAAACCAAGTTTTAGAGTAGTTTAGTCAATGTGACCTACATTCACTTTCGGATTCCTCCTCCGACGAGGTCACCGGTATCCACTAAAAGCCTTCAATAGATGAAGACCGAACACCTCTTTACAGCACTTTCTCCTTTTTCCGAGTTTAGGAGATGAACCCTTATAAGTCTCACTCCTCTTTCTTGGATAGTTACAAGGCTAAGAGATGAAGGAGGAGAACTCTAACTTTTACAACACTTTAAGACTCAAGAATATAAGATGAAGCCAATACTTTCGTGTCCTTTCATGCAAAAAAGGTTGGGATTTTTATAGACCCCAATGGCTTAAAAAATGGAGCCAAAAAGTATCTAATCCTGGATTTCCGAGGTCCTGGCAGTACCACCGCAATTACTGGGCGGTACCACCGCAATTACTGGGCGGTACCACCGCTTGACAGGGGCGATACCACCGCTGGCAGCAATAACTGTCGACGGTACTACTGCTGGTAGTAATAACTGTCGACAGTACCACCTTCCAGATTTCCTGGGGCATTGCTTTCCAAGCGGTGCCACCATCGGCCAAGAATTCAAGGGCTGAATTGGGTGCTCAATTCAGCCCAATTCAGCCTTGTCAAGGGCCCAATTGGCCCCTAATTAAGTTAGTGAGATTACCTCTCAATCCTAACTTAATTTACGCTCTAACTACAATAATTAAGACATGTTTACTGCACTTCTTGTTCTGGTGCGTCAATTGCTCTTCCGCCGAGCTTCCGACGTACTTCCGGCAAACATCTGACGAACTCTCAGCAATGCTCCGACGGACTCCCGGCATGCTTCTAGACTTTGCGACGATCTTCTTGGCGAGTTCTGACGAGCTTCTATGGCAAGCTCCTGGACTTCTCGGTTGGTTCCCGTAGAACTTCCGATGAACGTCCGGACTTCCGTCGAACTCTCGAACTCCCAATGAGATCTTGATCTTGACTCCGGCATAACACATGCTTTATGTCTTACTGCCATCATAGTTAATCCTGTATACTTTTCTTAACATATAGATTGGATCAAACAAATTATAATTGACTTTATCATCAAAATCCAAGATGCAACAATCTCTCTCTTTTTTATGATGACAATCAATTAATGACAGAGTTAACCTTAACTCCCCCTTTCTATATGTCATACTTGAGAAAAGAAATTTTGAATTCAAGGCCTTTGAATTCAAGAGACATATTGATAAGTTAAGTTCATTTAAACTTATCAATATATACATCATGATTCCTATCATAATCTAACATTCTCAAAATAATATCAAGGCATGACATCCATTTTCAAGTATGATATTTCAAATATGAAAGATGACAAAGATAGCAATTCATCATTCTATGGCAATATATCAATTTATAAAAATAGCAAGTTAAGCTCTAGATATTTTATGAAAGAAATTTATCAAGCAAACATTTCAAGTATCTATGATGAAATGCATTGCATACACTTGTCATCAATTTACCACATTTTGGTATTATTTCTCCCCCTTTGTCATCAACAAAAAGAAGAATATTTCAATAATGCAAGTGTGGTTAAAATTTATGCCACATTTCAATTTGTGTACTAATCATATTCAAGTATTCATGACATGGTATCATTTAAAAATTCTCACATTTAAAGTTATAAATATTAAAGAGATAGCTTTCATCAACTTCTCCCTTTTTATTTTTCATCAAAACTTCGCATGAAAAAGGAGAGTAAGGAGGAAAATCCATTGAGAACCAACTTTGTGAAATGATTTGAATCAAGTAAAAAATGATAAAAGAGTTTCATTAAATTATGCTATATTCATGTGAAATCAAATCCTCACTAAAAAATTCATAAAAATTCTTATTTTATTAAGAAAGAATTCATATGAAAGAATCATCATATGAAGGATAAAAGAAATTCCATGAATAAACCTTCATAACGAGAGGAGCATCATATCAAATCCATTTCTCATTAAAAATTCATAAGAGTGAAATCCATGAGAGATACTTTTGTCAATTAATTTCATGTGTCAAAAATCATTAAGTGATAGAGCAAGGGTATGAAGTGAACTTAATATGACATAAACTCATAAAAGCTCCATTCAAGAAGATAGTCCGAAAAAGAAATATACCAACTCATGCATTCGGACAAATTAACATTCCTAATTCTCTTCTAATAAAATCATATTGTTCTTCACTTAAAGGTTTTGTAAAGATATCGGCTAATTGATATTTCATATCAATAAACTCTAAGATTACATCATGATTAGTGATATGATCTCGTATAAAGTGATGCCTAATATCAATATATTTTGTTCTAGAGTGTTGAATGAGATTCTTTGTTAAACATATTACACTTATGTTATCACATTTTACGGGGATATTTTTTAGATGAATCTTATAATCTTCTAAAGTGTTTTTCATCTACACAACTTGTGCACAACATGCACTAGCTGCAATATACTTAGCTTTGGTTGTAGATAGTTTAACTGAGTTTTGTTTCTTGGATGACCAAGAAATAAGTGCATGTCCTAAAAACTGACATGTTCTGGATGTGTTTTTTCTATTTAATCTACATCCAACAAAATCCGCATCAGCATATGTAATTAGTTCAAAGTTCTTGGATTTTGGATACTATAATCCTATATTAGTGGTACCTTTAAGATATCTAAGAATTCTCTTAACTACTTTAAGATAAGATATCTTAGGATTAGATTGAAACCTAACACAAAGACCTACACTAAACATGATATATGATCTAGTTGCGGTGAGGTATAGTAAACTTCCTATCATACCCCTATAAGTTTTTTTATCAAAGCTTTCTCCACTTTCATCAATGTCTAACTTAGTGGAGGTACTCATGGGAGTATTGATAGTCTTTGAGCTATCAATATTAAACATTTTTAACAAATCGAAAGCATATTTTGTTTGACTAAGAAAAATATCATTACTTAGTTGTTTAATTTGTAAACCTAAAAAGAAAGTTAATTCCTCCATCAAACTCATTTCAAATTCAAGACTCATACTTTTAGCAAATGATTCACAAAGAGATTCATTCGTGGAATCGAAAATAATATCATCAACATAAATTTGAACAATAAGAAAATTATTTTTAAAATTTTTGATAAATAATATAGTATTGACCTTGCCTTTAGAGAAATTATTTTCAATAAGAAATGAACTTAGTCTCTCATACCAAGCCCTTGGGGCTTATTTTAAACCATAGAGAGCTTTAGTCAATTTAAACACATGATTAGGAAGACTATCGTTCTCAAATCTGGGAGGTTGTTCAACATAAACTTCTTCAGAAATAAAGCTATTAAGAAAAGCACTTTTAATATCCATTTGAAATAATTTAAAATTATTACTACTAAAATAGGCAAGGAGCATCCTTATGGCTTCTAATCGAGTCACAAGAGCGAAGGTCTTTTCATAATCGATACCTTCTTCTTGGTTGAAACCTTTGGCTACTAATCTAGCCTTGTTTTGAACCACCATACTGAATTCATCTTGCTTATTTCTAAAGACCCATTTAGTACTAATAACTAAATGGTCATTTGGTCTAGGAACAAACTTCCACACCTCATTTTTCTCAAATTGATTTAACTCTTTTTGCATTGCAATGACCCATGAATCATCTTTTATGGCCTCGTCAATGCATTTAGGTTTAATTTGGGAGAGAAAAGTGGTGTTTGCAAAAAAATTTTTAATAGAAGAACGAGTTTGAACCCCTTTCGATATTTCTCCTATAATTAGCTCCTTAGGATGAGCATCTACATACTTCTATTCATTCAGTAAAGAAGGTTTAGAAGAAGATGCATCTAGATTGCTATATTTGGAGAAGGGGTTTCATTTAAATTCAAAGTATCAAAATCAACATCATCATCAAGTTCATTTTTCTTAACTTCAGAAATTTTATTAAAAACAACATGAATGGATTCTTATATAATCAAAGTTCTTTTGATAAAGATACGAAATGCTTTAGAAACAAAGGAATGGCCACAAAAAATTCTTTCATCGGATTTTGCATTAAATTTACTTAAGGTATCTTTTTCATTCAAAATAAAACATTTACATTCGAAAACTTTAAAATATGAAACGTTGGGCTTTTGTTGTTCCACAACTCATAAGGAGTCTTGGAAAGTAGTGATCTTACTAGAACCATATTCATAACATAGCATGTCGTATTTACGGTTTCGGCTCAAAAATATTTAGGTAGGCTATATTCGTTTAACATGGTTCTTGTCATTTCTTATAAGTTTCTATTCTTTCTTTCTACTACTCCATTTTGTTGAGGATTTCTTGGAGTAGAGAAGTTGTGGTTGTATCCATTAGATTCACAAAATTCTTGAAAATCATGGTTTTGAAATTCACCACCGTGATCACTTCGAATTGATGAAATCATAAAACCCTTAAACTATCGAAATCATTAACAAGAGAGGCATGTTCCTTTTTTAATAATTTATATTTTTTACTAATTAATTTATATTCATCAAATAAGTTATGAAAAGTATTTAATAATTCATCAAAAAATAAATTTACATCAAATGAACTTATTACCTCATCTCCAATAGTCATTAGTGTATAGTGAGTAACTTGCTCGGTGATGGTAGGCTCCTCTTCTTCGGATGCACTTGATGTTAGGACCGGAGCGGCACTAAGAGGGGGGGGTGAATTAGTGTAACGGTAAAGTATGATAAACTTTTGACGATTTAAACACTTACGGAAACATCGTACGATAAAAGCAATATTTCGTTTGAAATCGTTTCGATTGCGTTTTAACTTAAAGGCATATGTAAGAAGGAGACAAAGAAGTAGAGCATCAAAGTGAAGATGGTCTGCAGTAATATAAATGACAATAAGATAAATGCAAACCAGAGAAGACGGTAGTTTATAGTGGTTTGGTCAATCGTGACCTACATCCACTCCTCCGATTCATCTTCCGTCGAAGCCACCGGCATCCACTAATGATCTTCCTTTACTATGCGAAGATCAACCTCCTTCTTACACCCCTCTTACAACCTCTTATAAGTGGTTCACCCTTTTACAAAGATTTCAATGAAAAGAAAGGAGGTGAACACTCAAGCTATTGAAAACAAGACTTTTCCTAAAGCTTTTCTCAACTTCTAGCTTCTCAAAAGGTTGTGTTCTCTGCTGAGAATTGATGGGTATTTATAGGCCCCAAGAGGATTCAAATTTGGGCTCCAAACTTTGAATCCTCTTGGCGGTGCCATCGCTTGTCAATGTCAGACACTGACAGTGGACTGGCGGTGCCACCGCCCAGCTAAGCGGTGCCACCGCCCAGCTCTCGGGTGCTGGGCGGTGCCACCGCCTAGGCCAATTCAGCTCACTGGTTGGGCTCCAAACTTGGCCCAAACCAATCCGAACTCGGGCCCAATTGGCCCCTACTTGGGTTATAGGATTAACACCTAATCCTAACCCTAATTAATGTGCTAACTACGAATTTAAAGACATTTTCTAAGCTATTACAAAGTCCGTAAGTCAAGACTTCTTCCGGCGAGCTTCCGGCGAACTTCCGACGGTTTTCCGATAAACTCTCGGAAACCATTCTACGGACTCCCGGCAAGCTCCTAGACTTCACGATTTGATCTTGGCGAGTTCCAATGAGCTTCTTCAGCAAGCTCCAATCTTTCTCGAAGAGCTCCGCGAACTTCCAACGAACCTTCCGACGAGCTTCCGAAAAACCCTTCGGCAAGCTCCCTACTCATTCTCGGCTAGTTCCGACAGCATTCCCGACGAACCTTCGGACTTTCGTCGAACTCTCGAACTCCCAACGAATCCTTCGCGCTTGACTCTGATACTTTATTTCTCTTTATGTCTTCATCGTTATCGTAGTTAATCCTGCACACACAAGCCAAAACTCTACTCCGATCTAGACAATTATTACAAAGCGAATTGACATTCTGTTGCCCGGCACGTCATTGGTTGGTGCTTCGTCCGATTCTTCAGCGCATCATCCTCTCTTGCGGCTTGTTGCCCAATCGGCGGTTGACCTCCGCAACCCCGATATCCTTGGCGCAATTCCGCTCTTGGCCCGATGCCCGACGTCCGAAGCCTTCTGCCATCCAATATCCTAATGTGATCTCCTCTGGCGCAACGTCAATTCTTCCTGCGTTAACTTGTCTAATCCTGATCGAGTTGACCTGCATCACTCAAAATGCAGTTTAAATTATAAACACATGTCAAGTGGTTTCATCATCAAAATACGAGATTCAACAATCTCTCCCTTTTTGATGATGACAACCACTTGATGACGGAGTTAACCTTAACTCCCGGAGTTTAAGCAAACTCCCCCTATCAATATGGCTTATTGATAGAAACTCTTGGATTCAAGAATCCAAGCAACATGTCATCATAAACTTATGCATAAAATGTCATGTCATCATACTTCTCCCCCTTTGTCATTAACAAAAAGGAGAAGTTCCTACTCTTATGTGTTTAGAGATAAAAAGTTTCATACATTGCATGAAAAACATAGTATCAAATTTTATCATCATGCAATCTAGCAATTAAAGATGTGTAAGTTTAGCATGTTTGCTTTTCTTGAGATAACAACTAATTGATTCTCTTTAGACTACAAGCTAGCAATTTTCATGATATGCAAGTTACAAGCTAGCAAATTTTTGCTTCCTTTACAATGTTTGAGCTAGCAATTTTGCTTCCGTAACAAGTTAGCATGTTTTATATTTTGAGATAGGCAAGATAGCACATTTGCTTCTTTTGAGATAGCAACTCTTTTGAGATAGTGATCTTAGTAAATTTTACATCATGCAAGGTAGCAATTTTTGTGATGTTCAAGATAGTAAGTTCTTTCTTCTCTTTTGAGAAGTGCTATTTTTCACTTCCTTTACAAAGTGCAAGCTAGCAAAGTGTTTGAAAAAGTAAGCAAGTTTTGCCACATACAAGCTAGCAAAAATCTCGAAAGCAAATATAAGATAGCTTTCTTGTTGAAGTGTGTAAGCTATCGATTCTTGATTCCTATTGTAATGTGCAGGTTGCAAGTCTTGCTTCTTGAGATAGACAAGATAGTGATGTTCAAGAAGACAACATTTGCTTCTTGAAATAAGCAAGTTAGCAATTTTTGCTATTTAAGATAGGCAAGCTAGCAATCAAGTTTTTGCATCTTCTTGACTTATGCAAGCTAGCTATCTCCCCCTTTGTCATTGTCAAAAAGAAGGAAAGACCCTTTACATCAATTATGACAAAGGTAAGTATAAATCTTATTTGTGCATCATCATATTTTCAAATTAGAATATGCACATTTTTTTAAAATCTTATATTCATTCATGCACGATATTGAATAAATCGATCAACATTATGAGGATATCATACATGATACTAAAATTTTTAACTATTTATCAACATTTTGATCATGATACCAAACATTCATCATTTAGAGTATTCATGATACAAAACATTAAATCAATATTTATAATACATCATTTTAGCAACAACTCATAGTATTTTAAATCATGATTTACATCATATGTAATACATCACATCATAATTAGAAAGCACAAGTATTGTATGCATTATTGCAAATCATAAACATTTCAAATCATCATGGTATTAATCTGTCAAATTGCATCATGCCATGATCATAACTTTTTCCCATTTTATCATTGTAAACAAGAAAGAATAAGGGAAGAACAAAATAGTGCATAATATTTCAATTATTTCAAGGCATACAAGCCATAAATCCAATGGCATCATGTCATGAAGGATAAGACCTCTTGAATTACAAAAGACATGATTCATTTTATCAAATCACTTCTTTTTATAAATAACAAAAATTGTAGGTGTACAAAGAAGAGATTGTGATTAAAAAAAATCTCAAGTAGTAAATCCAAGAAATCAAGATCATAATTTGAATACAATCTCATTTAAATTCAAATCGTCAAATTCATCAAAATCTCAACATTACTTTCAAGAGATTCAAAACGGTATACATAGATTTATCATAATAAACATCAAGATCAATAGGATAGAGAAAAATAAATTTTCAAGGAAAAAATATTTTCCTCTTTTTAGTTGTTTCAATTCATATGATTTTATTTTACTTATACCAAATAAAAACATGTATCATGTTTAAAAACGAAAGTGTAAGATTTATTACAATAAAGATTAATAAGGCACTTTCATTTTGGTAAAAATCAATAATCCATAAATCACAAGATTCATCAAGCATAATTTCGAAATTTATTAAGCATGATCATTATGCGTTACTTCAAATCAAACATGATTTCCTTTATTTTCAAAATATTTATCACGATAGAGCATATAAGCCAAAGAAACTATTAAACATAAAGTATATTCATTAATGATGGTTTAATTGAGTATAAAGTATTTTCAACCAAAATCATTTGTTATTTGTTGTAGTCATACATTTTTCTTTTTAGGTGAATCTATCTTTTCATGCTTAGTTTGCATACAAAGGTCGTGCATCATTTTCGAAAGCAACTTTCATCATGGTATAAATCGATAATCCATAAATCGTAAAAGATTATTATGGAAATCATCAATAATCAATAAACTATAAATTACCCAAAACTCATCATCATCATGCATAGCTTCAAAAAATAAATTTATTAGGCATGATATCACATTTCATAAGGCATTTTTAATCAAGATCATTTTGTTTATCATAAACACACAATTTTCATGATTATTTTTAAAATTATTAGAACGATAAGCATGATTTCTAATTTTTTATTTTCATGTAATTAATCCTAAATTAAATTAAAAATAACTCATAAAAAGTATTATGTAATTTCAAAATAATTCAAGAGAGTTGAGTTACTTACCTTGTAGTCGAAGCTCGTCAAATCCCAATTCGTCGTTTCACCTTTGGAAGTTCTTGATTCATCCTTGGGTGCCTTTCTTTTCTTTAGCCTCTTCCTCCGTTCAAGTTCATTGTTTATTTTAGATTTTTGTTTAATAAACTTATTAAGATTTAGTGTTCGAAGTTCAAGTTCATCATTGTCCTCATCACTTGAGTCATCGCTCAAGTGATATTCATTTGTCCAAAGTTCCAAATCCTTCCTGTTCTTTGGAAGGTGGTTCAAGTGTTCATTGTGTTCATCATGTGCATTGCGCACCATTTCATATGTCATCAATGAGCTGATAAGTTCTTCAAGTGAAAAAATATTTAAATCTTTTGTTTCTTGTATTGCCATTACTTTTGATTCCCAAGCTTTAGAAAGTGATCGTAAAACTTTACTAACAAGTTCAAAATTCGAGAAACATTTGTCAAGAGCTTGTAAACCATTGACGACATCCGTAAAACGGGTGTACATGTCAACAATGGTTTCGCTCGGCTTCATTCGAAAA
Source organism: Musa acuminata AAA Group (assembly GCF_036884655.1). Lineage (NCBI taxonomy): Eukaryota > Viridiplantae > Streptophyta > Magnoliopsida > Zingiberales > Musaceae > Musa > Musa acuminata. Next base: position 7,346,936 of record NC_088337.1, on the reverse strand, counting down.
AGCTCGAAATCATGTATTAAAATGTTCAACTTTCGAGTCTTTGACTCTACTAGTTCCCTCGTGCATGATTTCAAGTGTTCGCCAAATATCAAAAGCCGTTTCGCACGTTGAAATCCGATTGAACTCATTTTTGTCCAAAGCACAAAATAAGGCATTCATAGCCTTTGCGTTTAAAGAAAACATCTTCTTCTCCAAATCATTCCAATGGTTCATTGGAAGAGAAGATATTTCAAATCCATTTTCGACTATGTGCCATAAATTCAAATCCAAAGAAAGTAAGAAAACTCTCATTCGAGTTTTCCAATAAGTGTAGTCCGTCCCATTGAAAAAGGGAGGACAAATGAGAGAGTGACCCTCTTGAAAGCCGTAAAGAGCCATTTCTATTTGGGTGTTAAACCAAGGTAGAAAAACGTGGCTCTGATACCAATTGTTAGGACCGGAGCGGCACTAAGAGGGGGGGTGAATTAGTGCAACGGTAAAGTATGATAAACTTTTGATGATTTAAACACTTACGGAAACATCGTACGATAAAAGCAATATTTCGTTTGAAATCGTTTCGATTGCGTTTTAACTTAAAGGCATATGTAAGAAGGAGACAAAGAAGTAGAGCATCAAAGTGAAGATGGTCTGCAGTAATATAAATGACAATAAGATAAATGCAAACCAGAGAAGACGGTAGTTTATAGTGGTTGGGTCAATCGTGACCTACATCCACTCCTCCGATTCATCTTCCGTCGAAGCCACCGGCATCCACTAATGATCTTCCTTTACTATGCGAAGATCAACCTCCTTCTTACACCCCTCTTACAACCTCTTACAACCTCTTACAAGTGGTTCACCCTTTTACAAAGATTTCAATGAAAAGAAAGGAGGTGAACACTCAAGCTATTGAAAACAAGACTTTTCCTAAAGCTTTTCTCAACTTCTAGCTTCTCAAAAGGTTGTGTTCTCTGCTGAGAATTGAGGGGTATTTATAGGCCCCAAGAGGATTCAAATTTAGCTCCAAAATTTGAATTCTCTTGGGTTTCCGAGGCTGGCGGTGCCACCGCCTGTTAGTGTCAGACACTGATAGTGGATTAGCGGTGCCACCGCCCAGCCAAGCGGTGCCACCGCCCAGCTCTCGGGTGCTGGGCGGTGCCACCACCTAGTCCAATTCAGCTCACTGGTTGGGCTCTTGGGTTATAGGATTAACACCTAATCCTAACCCTAATTAACGTGCTAACTATGAATTTAAAGACATTTTCTAAGCTATTACAAAGTCCGTAAGTCAAGACTTCTTCCGGCGAGCTTCCGGCGAACTTCCGACGGTTTTCCGATAAACTCTCGGAAACCATTCTACGGACTCCCAACAAGCTCCTAGACTTTACGATTTGATCTTGGCGAGTTCCAATGAGCTTCTTCAGCAAGCTCCGATCTTTCTCGGAGAGCTCCGCGAACTTCCAACGAACCTTCCGGCGAGCTTCCGAAAAACCCTTCGGCAAGCTCCCTACTCATTCTCGGCTAGTTCCGGCAGCATTCCCGACGAACCTTCGGACTTCCGTCGAACTCTCGAACTCCCAACGAATCCTTCGCACTTGACTCCGATACTTTATTTCGCTTTATGTCTTCATCGTTATCGTAGTTAACCCTGCACACATAAGCCAAAACTCTACTTCGATCTAGACAATTATTACAAAGCAAATTGACATTCTGTTGCCCGGCACGTCATTGGTTGGCGCTTCGTTCGATTCTTCAGCGCATCATCCTCTCTTGCGGCTTGTTGCCCAATCGGCGGTTGACCTCCGCAACCCCGATATCCTTGGCGCAATTCCGCTCTTGGCCCGATGCCCGACGTCTGAAGCCTTCTGCCATCCAATATCCTAACGTGATCTCCTCCGGCGCAACGTCAATTCTTCCTGCGTTAACTTGTCTAATCCTGATCGAGTAGACCTGCATCACTCAAAATGCAGTTTAAATTATAAACACATGTCAAGTGGTTTCATCATCAAAATACGAGATTCAACACTTGAGTCGTCCCATATAGTTTTGAGAGTCTTCTTCTTTGGTTGCTTACTCTTTGCTTGGGGATATTCACTCTTGAAGTGTCCTGGCTTCTTGCATTCATAACATATCACTTGTTCGTTCAAATTTATTTCTAGTATCATTTTTAAATTTATTTATTTTTATAAATCTTTTGAACTTCTTTGTTAAGAGTGTCAAGTCATTATCAAAGTCCCCATCACCTGAGTTTTCTTTCAAGTGATCTTCTTGTGTTCTCAGTGCTATGTTCTTCCTGTTCTTTGGAAGGGTGTCCTCAAGCTCTTCATGAGCTTTACATATCATTTCATAGGTCATTAGTGACCCAATTAGTTCTTCAAGAAGAAAATTATTTAGATCTTTGGCCTCTTGAATGACCGTTATTTTAGGATCCCAACTTTTTTGAAGGGATCTTAAAATTTTATTAACCAGTTCAAAATCCGAGAAACCTTTACCAAGTCCTTTTAAACTATTGATAACATCCGTAAATCGAGTGTACATGTCTCCAATAGTCTCACTCGGTTTCATTCGAAACAACTCATAAGAATGCACTAAAAGATTAATTTTTGACTCATTCACTCTACTAGTGTCTTCATGAGTCACTTCGAGTGTGTACCAAATGTCAAAAGCCGTTTCACAAATTGATACTCGATTAAACTCATTTTTATCTAATGCACAAAATAAGACATTCATAGCCTTTGCATTTAAAGCGAAAGTCTTTTTCTCTAATTCATTCCAATCGTTCATTGGAAGAGAAGACTTTTGAAAGTCATTTTCTATAATATTTCATAATTCAAAATCCATTGAAATTAGGAAGATCCTTATTCTAATCTTTCAATATGTGTAATCCGTCCCATTGAACATGGGCGGATGTGTAATTGAATGGCCCTCTATGTTGCCGGCAAATGCCATCTCTCTTGAGTTTAAAACCAAATGAGAGTGAACCTTACTTACTAATTGTTAGGATCAAAAGCGGCACTAAGAGAGGGGGGGGTGAATTAGTGCAGCGAAAAACTTTCATGATTTCAAAAGACTTGTTTCGATTAAAACTGATTCCGACGAAAATGGTTTTGATTCAATCCGTTTCGAAGAGAATTTGAACTTGAAAGCTTTTGTAAAATTAAAGCCGATCTCGAAAGGTGTTTACTTGAAAGCGTATGTAGGCGTAGTAAAAGCACAGTAAGGAGGAGAGGTAGTTTGCTATAAAAGTAAATTGCTCAAAGTAAATGCAAACCGAGTTTTAGAGTGGTTCGGTCAATGTGACCTGCATCCACTTTTGGATTCCTACTCCAACGAGATTACTAGCATCCACTAAAAGGTCTTCCTTCAATAGGTGAAGACCGAACACTTCTTTACAGCACTTTCTCCTTTTCCCGGGTTTAGGAGATGAACCCTTACAAGTCTCACTCCTCTTTCTTGGATGGTTACAAGGCTAAGATGAAGGAGGAGAACTCTAACTTTTATAACACTTTAAAACTCAAGAATACAAGATTAAGCCAATACTTTCGTGCTCTTTCATGCAGAAAAATGGTGAAATTTTTATAGGTCAAATGGCTTCAAAAAATGGAGTAAAAAAGTATTTAATCCCGGATTTCCGGGGTCCTGGCGGTACCACCGTCATTACTGGGTAGTACCACCGCTTGACACTTGACACTAAGCGATACTACCGCTCAGTCTGGGTGGTACTACCACCTGACAGGGGCAGTACCACCGTTGGCAGTAATAACTGACGATGGTACCACCGTCCAGATTTCCTAGGGCATTGCTTTCTAGGCGGTGCCACCGTCGGCTAAGAATTCAGGGGCTGAATTGGGTGCTCAATTCGGCCTAATTCAACCTTGTTAAGGGCCCAATTGATCCTTAATTAAGTTAGTGGGATTATCTCCTAATCTTAACTTAATTTATGCTCTAACTATGACAATTAAGAAATGTTTACTGTACTTCTTGTTCCGATGCGTCTATTGCTCTTCCGGCGAGCTTCCAATGTACTTCCGACGAATATCCGACAAACTCTCGGTAATGCATCGGCGGACTCTCAACAAGCTCCTGGAATTTGCGATGATCTTCTTGGCGAGTTCCGACAAGCTTCTATGGCAAGCTCCTAGACTTCTCGGATGGTTCCCCTAGAACTTTCAACAAACGTCTGGACTTCCATCGAACTCTCGAACTCTCAATGAGATCTCGATCTTGACTCCGGCACAACACCTACTTTATGTCTTACTGCCATTGTAGTTAATCCTGCACACTTTTCTCAACATATATCTTAGATCAAACAAATTACAATTGACTTCATCATCAAAATATGAGATTCAACAATAATCGGTTGTCTTAATTGGTCATAGTTAGGTCGTAATTGGGTTAGTTTTTGGTGTTATCATGCTAACTCAATTAGGGGCTCATTGGGCCTAAGTTGGAACTGTTTTGGGCCAAGTGAAAGGCCCATTCAGTCACCCAAGGTTAGGTGAAACCACTTATGAGTTGGAAAAGTTAAAAAAATATTTTTTTAGATTGTCAAGCGATGGTACCGTCCAGATATAGTTTCTCAGACTGTGTCAGGCGATGATACCGTCAGTCTGGGCGATGGTACCGTCCAGTGTCAATGTTGCAGGCAGTGATACTACTAGGATCCAAGAAACTTGAGACTTTTTTTTACTTCATTTTTGAAGTCATTTGGAGTCTATAAATACACTAGTTATTTGTGCTTGATAGAACACAAAATTGAGTAGAAATAAGAAAAATATACTTGAGAAAAAAGTGTTATAATTTCTCTAAAGTTAGTAAGTCTCTTCGTGATCTCGAATCGGGAGTGGATATAAGTCGAGACGACCGAATAACTATAAAATTTGGTTTTTATTTACTTTATATTTTTTTATTTATATTATAAACTGATTTTTTATTCTCGACCTTCTTATTACGTTTTTATATGTTTTTAAGTTAAATCCGGTAATAAGCCTCTCGCATTTACAGGTTGACACGCAAGATCCCATGTAGTGTGAATGGGCTAAGTTTTCCAAAGTTAGTAGTTGTAAGTGTGAATCGGTGCTTGTCATCCCGAGGCACAGGAACCAGCATGCATTGTAATCACATACACGAATTGCCTACACACATGATATACATCTCTTACAATACTACTGTTTTGCATTATTTTAAATGCCATGAGACATTCTGGTACTCGTGGAGATTGAGTGACAGATCAAACCCTCTCAGAAGAGAGAAGACACTTTTAGATGTAGAGAAACATAATACTGATGCAAGTAGCCGAAAAGATTGAACATTTTGACGATCAGGATGCTCTAAGCATGTGACGGTGTGATTACAAAAGCTGATACAAAACCAAAATGTAAAATTGACATGGTTAACTACAAGGTCGATAAAAGCAAGATAGATCCAAGATGGATCCAGAAATCCAAATATGTAGAGAAGACACTAGATGTAGAGAAACATGACATGGTATCAGGATGCCTGAGCTTGAATGATATGAGAATAAATAGAGCTTCAACAAATTGAAACTAACAGCAGACTTCGGAAATCAGGATGCCTAAGCAAGTGAGGAAGTGATTACAAATGCTGATGCAAACCAAAAACAAGTGAAAAATCAACATGGCTATCTACAATGTCTATGAAAGCAAAGCGGATGCAGAAATACAAATATGTAAGCATTATTACCAGTCGAACATCTTGGTTAAAAAATTCTGGTGACTGTTCATAATCTCCACTTTTCAGTTTCGAGTCAATAAGGCTAGAGTAAAAACAAAAAAACAAAAAAAATCCTTTATCTCTTCAAACATTTAAAAAAAATCACACAATAATGCAAAGTTTTCTGAAATCAAAACGTCAACGAAAGCTCTTTCACACTTAATGGTGTTGGTATCTTCTTCACAATAGGTTGGCTATAGATGGAGAAGAGGCAGCTTTGATTCCACCACACTTTGTTCATTAGCTGTCTAAAAACAACTTGGCTTTTGATATTGATTTTTTTACTAAAGCTGATTCAAAATATTGTAATCAGCTCCTGGATGTGTAAATAAAATTTGTTCTCTAAGTGTTATAGTGTCGGTCTCTTCTTCACAATGCATCATCTGATGGGAAAGCAAAAATGTAACGTTAAGTCAATAATACATACATACATATATGTGTATATATACATATATGTATATATATACATATACATATTACACACACAATCTATATATATATATATATATTATAGATGTCTCTGCATTTTACCGTCAACTATCTCCCCATGGTTCCACTCAATATCCCTATTTACACAAGAAGGGACGTCCAAGATCTACATATCCATGTACACTGTTAACAGATCACTTAATCAGCAAAAGCTAAGATAAAGCATGCATGCTAATAGCATATTTTCTCTTGTGCTATTTTTACGATGAAATATAGAGACAGATGAATTACTATAGAATGAAAGTTCACCAATGAACCCTAATGAACATTAGTCAGCCCCTTTAGCGTATAGTGTTGGGGTTCTTTTAACATATCAAATATGGATCAAACAATTGTTTTATAGAATCAAAACCTTCATCTTAATTCAAAAACATACTTTATAGATCCAAAATAATGGATTAAGAATATTTACATAAAACTTATTTAATCCACTATAATATGTATGAAATCCGATAACAATTAATAAACATATTAACACGGAAGCGTACCTGATGAATCCATTAGAGTATTTTCTGAATTGATTAGTGATTTGGTATTCCAATTGCAGAGTATCTTTTGAACTTTAGATTTCTCTTTGACGGGTGAAGAGAAACTTCATTCGATACTACAACCGAGGACCATAACCATATTTATAGTCATAACTGATGAATCTACAATTATGATTGTATTCATAATTGATGAATCTACAATTATGTCTCAAGAGTTTTATATTCCTAACTTATCTCGTCATTAAGTTAGGAATATGACTGATGGTATCCACATAATTAATTTTCATAACAATTATGTCCCTTAGCCAAATAACTTTACTTTAATTAGATCACTTTAATTTTGACTAATCAAAATAATGGCTTAACACATTTAATTATACATGTGTGACATTTAAAATTCTAACAATCTCCCACTGAGTCACATATGTATCCTTATAAATGTGATATTTTTTATGAGCTCAAAACTATTGTCATTATTAAACAAGACATACAAAATAATCTTGTCCATTGACCATATTAATATAGGACCAAAGCGATTTTCGCTATATAAATCATAGCTAAACCTATCAATGATCACTAATATTAACATAACCAACTGACATAGATCAATTATGAAATGTGTAGCATTAAAATTACATGAATGTGATCTGTACATGTCAATTTTCAATTGGTCCAACTTTATCTTTATGAGATCATTAATAACTTTAATAGCCATAATGTACAAAGTATAATAAACTGAAGCTTTATTTCTGATCAGAAAATGTCTGTACAAATACATAATCTGGCATAGAACATACAACAAACATGTGACAGGCTCCCACTAAACTGAAGTTTCCTCAAATTCTGATATACCCATATGAGTGGTACATCTTTTGTGAGAGGATCTTTCAACAAAAAGTTTGTTCCTAAGTGTTCTGTAGAAATTTATTTACTTTGTACCCTTTATTTCACAACCATATTTGGTACCTCGCAATTCCGCATTCATGGATTCATGATAGGAAGCTATAGTATCAAGTAAATATAGATTGTCATAAGTCATAAGTGAACTAGTTCCAATCATATTTGAATTTAAAGACAAAGTAAACTGATTGTTTCCGAATGAACAAGAATAACCAAATTTGTTCAAATAAGAAACAAAAATTAGGTTTCGTTTAAACGACGGTATAACAAAAGTATTTTTCAAATTCAAATAATGTCTGGTACACAATAACAATCTAAATGTGCCTATAGCTTCCACATCTATCGATTTTTCGTCTCCCACATAAATGCATCTCTCAGCATTATTGGGCCTTCGGTAGCTTAGATAACCCTTTTTTAGCACGCTAAGCGTGATATTTGGCACAGTCCTTCTTCAAATGCCCATAATTTTTTTGCAGAAGAAACAAGTATCATCCTTGTTTTGTTTCTTCTGTACTGGACCCTTATCAGCCTCATTCTTTCTATATTTATATTTTCTTTTCTTGCCCTTATCCTTAGAGGTGTTGACCAAGTTTGCACTTTCAATCTTTTCTTGATTTAATCTTTCTTCTTCTTGCACACAATATGAAATGAGCTCATTAAGAGACCATTTATTCTTTTGGCAGTTATAACTGACCTTAAACTGATTGAATTGTGTAGGGAGAGATATCAGAACCAAATGGACAAGTAAGTCCTCTGATAGGTTAAGCTTTAATGCTTTAAGCTTAGAAGCAAGATTAGACATTTCCATGATGTATTCCCTTATATTTCCTTTGCCGTTGTATCTCATGGTAAACAATCTTTGAAGTAGAGTGCTTGTTTCTGCGTTATCATTTTTAAGAAAATGCTTTTCTATTTCGGTAAGAAAATCTTTGGCCTTGGTAATCCTTTCGGACACCGCACCCCTGAAGGCTTCTGGAATACCGCGCTTAATGATCATGAGACTCGTGCGATTAGACCTGTCCCACTTCTCATATAGTCTCTTATCATCATGAGTACTATTTTCTGTAAGAGAAGCAGGTTGGTCTTCTCTTAGTGCAAGGTCCAGATCCATGCAGCCCAAAACGATTAGAATATTTTCTTTCCAATCTTTAAAGTTGGTTCCGTTTAGAACTGGTACAGAACTGAGGTTAGCAGATATTGTTGCAAGAGAACAATAGATAATCAGAAATTATACTCATATTTATTACCATAAACTTAAGTAAATTCAAATAATGATATAACCTATCTCAAGATAACAAGTGCAACATTAATATATTGTCTTTGGACTTCAATATTAATTGCTAGTGGTAGTCTTGTTGTAATGATCAAATACTGATAATAAGGCATGTCAAATGAAAAACCCATCTTTGGATTGATTTATCATTTACACGTATAATTTTATAATTATCACGTATTTACCAGTACAGGTATGTATAAAATCCTGCCAGTCATTAACCTTCCTTTGGGCCGGATAATTACCGCATGGATGTAAATACACACTACATTTAATATTTTCATGAGAAATGTTATATATGAGAGGTCACTTTGGCGACTTCATATATTAAATTACTCAATCTAATATTAAACAATCACTGATTGAATTTGGACCATATTAGTCAAATGGACTTGATCTTAATTTGTTGACTAAAATATTTAAAGCATGTAAATCATTTAATTTATGTCAACAAACAACTTTATAGAACCAATATTATGTTTAATCCAACATAATATTACAATAATATTATTAAACCAACATAATATTGCAATAATATCTAATTAATTAAATTCATATTAATTAGATAAAATCCAAAAAGAATTTGAGAAATTTATGCTTTGTAGTGCAAAAATGAATTTTTACATATTGATGAATAGGAAAAGACACGAAGTGGAAATGATAATCCAAAATTAAACTAATATCACATCATAAAAGGCACTGAATTGAATGTGAAGCATATTGTAGAATGATTACATAAAACCATAATCTTTTCTAACGATAATAGAACCAAATCACTTCAAAACAGCATGATTACATAAAACTATCATCTTTCCTAACGATGATAGAACCAAATTACTTTAAAATATTGATGAAAATATCATTAAAATTTATGAGAAAAAAGCTTAAATGTTCATCAATCATTGTAGGATGGCTCTGATTCCACTTGTTAGGGTTCTTTTAACATATCAAATATGGATCAAACAATTGTTTTATAGAATCAAAACCTTCATCTTGATTCAAAAACATACTTTATAGATCCAAAATAATAGATTAAGAATATTTACATAAAACTTATTTAATCCACTATAATATGTATGAAATCCTACAACAATTAATAAACATATTAACACGGAAGCGTACCTGATGAATCTATTAGAGTATTTTCTGAATTGATTAGTGATTTGGTATTCCAATTGCAGAGTATCTTTTGAACTTTAGATTTCTCTTTGACGGGTGAAGCGAAACTTCATTCGATACTACAACCGAGGACCATAACCTTATTTATAGTCATAACTGATGAATCTACAATTATGATTGTATTCATAATTGATGAATCTACAATTATGTCTCAAGAGTTTTATATTCCTAACTTATCTCGTCATTAAGTTAGGAATATGACTGATGGTATCCACATAATTAATTTTCATAACAATTATGTCCCTTAGCCAAATAACTTTACTTTAATTAGATCACTTTAATTTTGACTAATCAAAATAATGGCTTAACACATTTAATTATACATGTGTGACTCTTAAAATTCTAACAATCTCCCACTGAGTCACATATGTATCCTTATAAATGTGATATTCTTTATGAGCTCAAAACTATTGCCATTATTAAATAGGACATACAAAATAATCTCGTCCATTGACCACATTAATATAGGACCAAAGCGAATTTCGCTATATCAATCATAGCTAAACCTATCAATGATCACTAATATTAACATAACCAAATGACATAGATTAATTATGAAATGTGTAGCATTAAAATTACATGAATGTGATCTATACATGTCAATTTTCAACTGGTCCAACTTTATATTTATGAGATCATTAATAACTTTAATAGCCATAATGTACAAAGTATAATAAACTGAAGCTTTATTTCTGATCAGAAAATGTCTGTACAAATACATAAACTGGCATAGAACATATAACAAACATATGACAAGCTCCCACTAAACTGAAGTTTCCTTAAATTCTGATATACCCATATGAGTGGTACATCTTTTGTGAGAGGATCTTTCAACAAAAAGTTTGTTCCTAAGTGTTCGGTAGAAATTTATTTACTTTGTACCCTTTATTTCACAACCATATTTGGTACCTCGCAATTCCGCATTCATGGATTCATGATAGGAAGCTATAGTATCAAGTAAATATAGATTGTCATAAGTCATAAGTGAACTAGTTCCAATCATATTTGAATTTAAAGACAAAGTAAACTGATTGTTTCCGAATGAACAAGAATAACCAAATTTGTTCAAATAAGAAACAAAAATTAGGTTTCGTTTAAACGACGGTATAACAAAAGTATTTTTCAAATTCAAATAATGTCTGGTACACAATAACAATCTAAATGTGCCTATAGCTTCCACATCTATCGATTTTTCGTCTCCCACATAAATGCATCTCTCAGCATTATTGGGCCTTCGGTAGCTTAGATAACCCTTTTTTAGCACGCTAAGCGTGATATTTGGCACAGTCCTTCTTCAAATGCCCATATTTTTTTTGCAGAAGAAACAAGTATCATCCTTGTTTTGTTTCTTCTGTACTGGACCCTTATCAGCCTCATTCTTTCTATATTTATATTTTCTTTTCTTGCCCTTATCCTTAGAGGTGTTGACCAAGTTTGCACTTTCAATCTTTTCTTGATTTAATCTTTCTTCTTCTTGCACACAATATGAAATGAGCTCATTAAGAGACCATTTATTCTTTTGGCAGTTATAACTGACCTTAAACTGATTGAATTGTGTAGGGAGAGATATCAGAACCAAATGGACAAGTAAGTCCTCTGATAGGTTAAGCTTTAATGCTTTAAGCTTAGAAGCAAGATTAGACATTTCCATGATGTATTCCCTTATATTTCCTTTGCCGTTGTATCTCATGGTAAACAATCTTTGAAGTAGAGTGCTTGTTTCTGCGTTATCATTTTTAAGAAAATGCTTTTCTATTTCGGTAAGAAAATCTTTGGCCTTGGTAATCCTTTCGGACACCGCACCCCTGAAGGCTTCTGGAATACCGCGCTTAATGATCATGAGACTCGTGCGATTAGACCTATCCCACTTCTCATATAGTCTCTTATCATCATGAGTACTATTTTCTGTAAGAGAAGCAGGTTGGTCTTCTCTTAGTGCAAGGTCCAGATCCATGCAGCCCAAAACGATTAGAATATTTTCTTTCCAATCTTTAAAGTTGGTTCCGTTTAGAACTGATACAGAACTGAGGTTAGCAGATATTGTTGCAAGAGAACAATAGATAATCAGAAATTATACTCATATTTATTACCATAAACTTAAGTAAATTCAAATAATGATATAACACATCTCAAGATAACAAGTGCAACATTAATATCTTGTCTTTGGACTTCAATATTAATTGCTATTGGTAGTCTTATTGTAATGATCAAATACTGATAATAAGGCATGTTAAATGAAAAACTCATCTTTGGATTGATTTATCATTTACATGTATAACTTTATAATTATCACGTATTTACCAACACAGGTATGTATAAAATCCTGCCAGTCATTAACCTTCCTTTGGGCCGGATAATTACCGCATGGATGTAAATACACACTACATTTAATATTTTCATGAGAAATGTTATATATGAGAGGTCACTTTGGCGACTTCATATATTAAATTACTCAATCTAATATTAAACAATCACTGATTGAATTTGGACCATATTAGTCAAATTGACTTGATCTTAATTTGTTGACTAAAATATTTAAAGCATGTAAATCATTTAATTTATGTCAACAAACAACTTTATAGAACCAATATTATGTTTAATCCAACATAATATTACAACAATATTATTAAACCAACATAATATTGCAATAATATCTAATTAATTAAATTCATATTAATTAGATAAAATCCAAAAAGAATTTGAGAAATTTATGCTTTGTAGTGCCAAAATAAATTTTTACATATTGATGAATAGGAAAAGACACGAAATGATAATCCAAAATTAAACTGATATCACATCATAAAAGGCACTGAATTGAATGTGAAGCATATTGTAGCATGATTACATAAAACCATAATCTTTTCTAACGATAATAGAACCAAATCACTTCAAAACAGCATGATTACATAAAACTATCATCTTTCCCAACGATGATAGAACCAAATTACTTTAAAATATTGATGAAAATATCATTAAAATTTATGAGAAAAAAGCTTAAATGTTCATCAATCATCGTAGGATGGCTCTGATTCCACTTGTTAGGGTTCTTTTAACATATCAAATATGGATCAAACAATTGTTTTATAGAATCAAAACCTTCATCTTGATTCAAAAACATACTTTATAGATCCAAAATAATGGATTAAGAATATTTACATAAAACTTATTTAATCCACTATAATATGTATGAAATCCTACAACAATTAATAAACATATTAACACGGAAGCGTACCTGATGAATCCATTAGAATATTTTCTGAATTGATTAGTGATTTGGTCTTCTAATTGCAGAGTATCTTTTGAACTTTAGATTTCTCTTTGACGGGTGAAGAGAAACTTCATTCGATACTATAACCGGGGACCATAACCTTATTTATAGTCATAACCGATGAATCTACAATTATGATTGTATTCATAATTGATGAATCTACAATTATGTCTCAAGAGTTTTATATTCCTAACTTATCTCGTCATTAAGTTAGGAATATGACTGATGGTATCCACACAATTAATTTTCATAACAATTATGTCCCTTAGCCAAATAACTTTACTTTAATTAGATCACTTTAATTTTGGCTAATCAAAATAATGACTTAACACATTTAATTATACATGTGTGACTCTTAAAATTCTAACATGCAGGTCATTGCGTGATTACATCATCCTTCAATGTTTAGAGTAAGAACTAAAATGCTATGCCTTTTTAAGAATGACTCATAGGTTTCCACTTCTTGAATAGATCTCTTCATCCTATCATGATTAAAACCACCCATGCTATTTCACCTTTATATTAATGTATTATTGCAAAGCAACGTGTTGAGTAACTTTATGTCATAGCTGATGGATCAGCATGGCTTAGTTCGATCCCGAGTGTGAACCCATGTGACTGCTCAAACGAGGGTGGTCGACGTTAGGTTGGGTCCAGGCTTTGCCTCTAGAATCGATCCAAGGTAAAGCAAGAAATTGTTCTTCCTCCCTCGTCAGGTTATCGCTCTTTCCTCGTCGAGTTCCTACACAGAAACCGAAGTCAAGAGGGGAATTTTTCGACTCGACCCTTAAGTCAGTGTTAGGTGGTGTTATGGGGAGTTTGAGTGTTCGAAATTCAACCCTTAACGCTAGTCAGGAGATTAGTTTTTATACATGCATACATGGTCTGTTAATGGCCACCGACTCCTCGGATGGTTAGTTCGTACTTTTTGTACTATACGATATCGTCATGTACTGTCTCGGACAACGTGGGAGCAGATAGTCGTCCCATCCGAGTCCGAGGTGTCATGTTGAGTGCACCATGTCATCCCTGAGGCTCCACGTTTTCACTGTTGTGGCTGCAAACCGTTAGCGCCGGGTGGTACCTCCTGTCACGTCGAAAATAAAATCAAAACAGTGAAAAAAAATACAATGACAAAATATATAAACAACGGAAATTAGAGCATCGCATGGACATGTCGTGTCTTCCAATGCATCAGAACAAATGTATACAGGAGCAAAGAAATCAAAGGCCCACCCTGTGATTATGTTTTATGGAATTACTAAAAATACGCAGGAAAACGATGTGGTGATCTTTATGTTGAAGAAACGAAAGAATGAACAAAAGCCACCTCACCTTAGCCGCATCCGTCCCGGACCTTGCACGCTTCCGCCTCCTGTAAGTGATCAAACCTTGGCAAGGAGATTCTTGCGGCTTCAAAAACCCATTACAGTTCCTGTTCTCAACAGCCACCACCGAACCCTAATATTTTCCTTCGTCGAAAGAAGGGTTTCGGACGAGTTCCTCAGCTCCCAATCCACATATGAACACCGCAACAGATCGCACAACGAAATTTGGAGACAATCATAAGCGTAAGACGACGGACGCAACGGAAAAAATCGGATCGTGCTAAGCCAACAACCCTACTAACTCGTCAGGTAGGGGAATTTGAATTTGGGGGGAGAGAGAGAGAGGAAGCGGGCGGACGGTCGGTCCCACCACAAAACACCACCTCGTGCCGGGTGAGTTCTGGGGTATTTATAAAATGTCTACTCTGTCTCAGTGTCTCATCCTACTCTGGGAATGGTAATTTTATTTCTCGAAAATTCGTGCTTATCTAAGAAATTACACTTTAAGAAAATTTTCTAATTAAAATTGATTGTTACTTCCCGACTATTATTCGTTTCTTCACAACCAATTCTCCATTAATTAAAAGAACTACCCTAAAGAAACAAAAAATCCATCAGTTCATATACTTGCACGTGCTTCCCATGTGATATATATAGCATCTTTTTTCTTATATGGGGCCGAGCCGGTCCGGTCCGGTCCATATACAGGTTTATGGGCACCAAATCTTGGCCCGGCCACCCATTATTTCACGGGCAATGAAGACATGGTATCCGCATTGTTGCACAAGGTTTAATCCACATTGCAGAATAATAGCAAAAAATATTTAAAGACCTTTCATCACACGATTATGGAACCTCAAAGCACAAAATATAAATGTGAGTAATGCAAATCTGTTTGCTACTGTGAATGCGCTGTGAAGCTGTAACACGAGGGAGAGAGATAAGAGGAAGGGAGAGACGTTCCCCGGAGCTCTGCATCAAACACGGAGCTGCTCCATCTGCACGTCCTGGGACTTCAATGGCACGTACTCCCCCAAGTAGGCCTCCAAATGGTCCGCCAGGTTCGACTTGTCGATGCTCTCGTGGTGGTACGACTTGCACACGAAGTAGACGACCGTCTGCACCGCCAGAGCGAAGAGGATGACCAGGCACAACAGCAGCAGCAGAAGCAGCCCCAGCCCCAGGCTAAGCCCCGGGCCCCCGCCCCTCCCCCTCACTAACAGCCCCCGGAAGGCCCACTCCACGAGCCCGAAGCCGAGGTTGAGCATCACGAAGATGACCGACGCCGTCAAGAGCTTGCCTTGGATCAGCCGTCGACTCCGCCGCATCGCCTCCAGCCCGCGGGCGTCTTCCAGCACGGAGACCACGCTGGCCAGGTGCCAGACGACGCTGACGTAGACGAGGGCAACTAGGTAGAGCGGGATGACGACTAAGATGGTGAGGACGGGGCCCGTGGAGGAGTTGCCACCCATGAGGAGGATGAAGACGAGGAGCGCGATGGTGGCGGAGTTGAGGGCGAGGAGGACGAGGAAGGCCCAGAGGAAGGTGACCATCAGGCGGCGCCAGACGCGGGGGACGACGGTGAGCACCTTGCGGAAGGGGAGATCGCCCCGGGCGGTGTAGATGGAGGCGACGGAGTAGACGACAGCGGCGGTGGAGAGGAGGGCGAGGACGAGGAGGGCGACGAGGTAGAAACCCTTAAAAAGGAGGAAGGCGGACCAGTCGGAGACGAGCCGCTGGAGGGCGGAGGACTCGGAGGTGGATCCCGGGGGGGCGTCATCAAGGGCGGACTCGTCGGAGTCGATGGTGGAGAAGAGGCGGTGGGAAATAGCGATGTGGACGAAGAATAGGATGGAAAGAGGGAGGACGAGGGCGCCGGCGATCTTGACGAAGAGGCGGCGCCACCCCGCCAGGATCTTGGCCGCCTCCCTGTAGATGCCGACGACGCCCAGGAACTGGAGCTCCTCCGGCTCGCAATCCATTGGTGCTGCCGCTACGGATTCGCCCCCTCGAATCGAATTGGAATTCAGGTGAAGAAGAAGAAAAGGAGGTCAATTTGGGGGATTGGACGAAGAGGAGGAATTGGGGAAGAAGGAAAGAGGATAAAGAGGTCTCGGAAGAAGACTTTGTGGTCTATAAAACGGACTTAACGTTGTTAATATTTACAAAACAACACGTATATCCACTTATAATAATTATAAACCTTTTGTAGCTCATTGTATTATGAAAAAATTAATGATACACACAAGAGTTAGATAAATATGATAAAGAATATGATTAAGGAGACAATTATGATTGATTTGTTGACGTAAGCTAATTTGACTAGCAGGTAAGCCTGAAGCGGCATTTCAGTAGTTAAATCACAGCATTAAGGGCATTTTAGTAAAGGGATTTCCGTCCATCGAACCGGGGGGATGAAGCTGTCCACCTGCGATCTTACCTGGACGTTTCGTCCGTAGAGACCGAGTCCACGCGCCATCACAACAAGACTAGTTCGGATCCGGATCAGACCTCGTGTTTCTAATTGCCTGCATCCGCTACTGCTTCTGTCTCCGATCGGGATCGTCCCCGTCGCACTTTGAGATATGTGCCGTGAGTTGATTGATTTTTGGATAATTTCTTGAATTCAATTATTTATTACTTTCTTCCCAACAAATTAGTTGGCCCGTCAAGTTGTCTATTCATAGATGTGTGGTCTCCGTTCCGCTATTGCACCCTTCTTATTTGACATTTCAACCTCTCTTCGCCGGACCCAAACGGCATTCCAAACTTCTGGACCCTAAAAATATCCACCTGGGGACCCGCATATTGATCCCACGTGTCAGGCGCCTGAGAGACCACGTCACTCGATTATTATTATTTTTGAACCTTCAGTCAACGGAAACAGCGGCGTCTGCAATTTTGTGGACCAACGTCACATAGGCTGAGAGTTGCGTGCAAGTCCGGCACACGAAAATTCAAGCAAAAAGACGGTCTTAACGACGGTCCACATCTCCAGCGGACAAATCAAACGGTCCAGAATCCAAGATCTTAATCGAAGGAAGGAGGCGAACAAGTCTCCGCAAGCTAAGCCGCGACTCCCAATGCTGCCCGATTCATCCACCGAACGTAACGGATCACGCCTTCCCCAAATCCCCCCTCCGATTGCCACCCAATATATTATATGATGTATGTATGTATTAAGATAACTACAGTCCATCTCACCGTCATTAATTAAGCCATTGATAAACACAAAGCAAAGACCAATAGATTAATCTGCCTAAGTTCTTCTAACCGAGGAAATCTAAACCGAAGTTTTTGTCCCCGAGAGAGAGAGAGAGAGAGAGAGAGAGAGAGAAGGGTTGAAGTTGCTCTTAGGTACTTATTGGGTTGGCATAAGGATCTTAGACATATGGGACGAAGACTTTCCTAAGAGATCACCGTCATGCCTTCTGAGCAAGTAGCCATTGGTGGGCCCAACAAGACCTTCACGGGCCGTCGATCGGGCAGCGATCACCACAGGTGCAATCATATATCGATGACCATGTCGTAGGAATAATTAATAATTGATCTATAGATAATTATCCTAGATAGTCATCATATTTTAAATATTTTTAATTATATTTTGAGTAATTTATCTAGGTGGTTTACGATATGAGAAGTTAGTTATTATACTTAATCATAAATGATATGAGATATGAGGTAATTATCATTATGTTCTATAAATATGATCATCGTTTATGAAATAAAGTGTATGCATTGGAATATATTATAAGTGTTCTTAATTTTACCACTTAATTAATATTATTTTAATTTTATTGATTAAAAATATTTTTTTAATTTGTATTATACTTTTATTATTTTTTTATATTTTCATCCTCAATATTTATGATATGAGAGTCAAGTTCAATCTGAATTAAGTATTATGATTTCGAATTATTTTAATCCATTATTCTCATCTTTTCGAGCAAATAATATAAATTTTAAAATATTAAGATGAAAACTTACTTAAATCTCAGGATATTCATGATTTGATAGAAAATGGATATATAGACAAGAAATTAGGTTGAGAGAAAATAAAAAGAATGACTTGAAAATATTGTTCTTTATTTAGTAAGTTGTACATGAGATAAACTATCTCAAGAATTACAGTAACTATAATCTTAAAATAAGTTTGGTTGATATTTCAAAATAAATTTTAAGTCTTATCCAAAATAATTATGATAAAATTTTAAACTCTTTATTATGAATTTCAAATTTTATTTATGAAAAGTAATTAATCAGTGCAAGAATTTCTTTCTTGAGTGATTGAACTAATTAGTCAAATAAAATTTTATGATGAACATCTTCATGATCACATTATTGTTATAAAAGTTTTAAAAATTTTAACTTCGAAATTTGATCATTTTACCACTATAATTGAGAAGTTAAAAGATTTATTTTTTTTATTTGATAAACTAATAGGTTTCTTGTAAGCACATAAAATAAGGTTGAAAATATAACTTGAGAAAAGTAAAAAAAAAAAATTTAAGTTAAGAGGGTGTCTTCGACTTGAAAAGAAGAAATAGAAAAATAAACAAGATTAGAAAAAAGAATAGAAAAATAAAGATTAGGAAAGAGAATAGAAGAAAAAGAGAAAGATGACATATTAATTAGCATTATTAATAAAAGTAATCAAATTATGATAAAAAAAAATATATATATATATAAGATTGAAATCTAATGCCACTTTTATAAACAATTTGATCACATAAAGTCACATTACTAAAAAAATATTATAAATAGTTTGATCACATGAAGTTGTTAGAAAAAAGAAAAACAAATAAGCTATGTGAAGAAAAATAAAGAAAGTAGTAAGTTATAACTCATTCATAAGTTAATAAAATCTCAGATGATATTTAATTTTTAAATAATAAATATTTTAATTATATATCAGACATAAGATCAATGTTTAGAGATCCTAATGAAATGTAAAAGTTATACTTTTAGATAACAATCAAATATATGTAGAAGGAAATAAAATAATTGAGACGAAGACAAGTCGAGAGAAGGTAAAACATCTTAATAATATATTTTTTTATTCCTAATTTATAACATAACTTGTTGAGTGTTGGATAATTAATGAATAATGAGTATTGAGGATGATTCATATACTATTAAAGATAAGAAATCTAATTTGATTATAGTAAATATTTGCATAACTCAAAACTAGATATTTTAATCTAATGTTTCAAATATTAAAAAGTATACTCTTAGTGCAACTTAAATGAATAAATCTAATTTATGATATTTAAGATATGAATATCTTAATATTATAGGTTTAAGATTGTTAAGCCAAAAAAAATAAATTTTAAATTATCTAAAATTAATACACTTGATATATGTAAAAGATGCATTTATGACAAATAAGATAAAAAAACTATTTCCTATTGAAAAAGCATAAATAGCATCTACTTGTCGATAATTAATTTATGTTGATCTATGTGGATCTATAAATTTAAAATTATTTAATAAAATCTAATAATTTTTATTATTTATTGATTATTATAAACTCATAAATTAGATATTTTTTTAGAATTAAAATCTAAAATATTTGATAATTTTTTAAAATTTAAGGTACTTTTGAAAAGATAAAATAGTAGATACATAAGGACACTTCAAATAAACTAAGGTTATGAATTCTTATATAATGAGTTCAATTTTTTGATGAAGATAATATTCTTAGGGAATTGATAGCAGAAGAATCATACTATTGTTGAAATAATAAGAATTTGTTTAAGAAAAAGTATTTTCTAAGTTAGTTTTAGATACAAACAATTATAATAATAGTTTATTTGTTAAATATTTTATCAATAAAAGTGGTTATGAATCAAAGCTGATATAGTATAGTCATTTAAATTTTTTTGATTATATTACTTATGCTTTGTTAAATTTACAAAACCATCATAAGCTTGATAAAACATCTAAAAAATATATTTTAATTGGTTATTTTTTATAATCCAAAGCATATTAATTATATAATCCTATTATTAGTAAAGTTATTATATGCTATATTTGATTGAAGAGAAAGTTGAAATTAGAAGAATAGTAAAAAATAAATTTATATTCTAATAAAATTATACACTTCACAAAATCAAGTAATAGATATAGATTTAGCAAGTTTAATGTCAGCCTCATAGCATTTTAGATTTATCATATGATTCTCAGATGAAACCCTCAAAAAAAAAATTCATATTACTAGCATCATTTTATGATTCAATATTTATTTTATTTATTTCAGATTTTACTGAAAAATAATGAAAATAAAAATTTAAGTCAGAAGAATGAAATAGGAGAGGTTTGTAGCAAAAAGATATTCACAACAATAATATATTGATTTTGATGATAATTTTTTTTAATTGATAGATTTAAAACCCTAAGAACTTTTTTGATTTTAGCTACTCACTTAAGTTAACTTATTTATCAATTTGATATAAAATATGTATTTTTAAATAACGGATATTTTTGGCCAAGGTTCGTCGTACCGTACTGTATCGGTGTTTCGACCCGAGCTCGGTATGGTACAGTACCGGTGTACTGGGCACTACATCAGGGTGTACTGAGCGGTACACCCTGATGTACAGAATAATTTTAATTTTTTTTTCATACTGTAGCAGTGCTACAGTATAGTATTGTAGCACTGTAGTAATACCAGGCGGTCCACGTACCGGTAATCTATCGGACCGGTATATACCGCCCGGTACGAGCGGTACGCTTCGGTATGGCAGACCTTGTTCTTGGCTTTAATTGCTCACTTATTGAAGGTAAAAGAAAATTCTTTATACGCTTAAACAAGCTCCAAGTTTAAAATTAGTTTTTATTTTCATCAAAATAGATTTAAGAGGAGCAATAGTAAATTTATTTTTTTATCTAAAAAAGAAAGGTAAATATAATTGTTTTATGATTTTCTTTTATATTGATGATATTTTATATATATGTGTGTGTACGTCTCTCTTACGATAGAATTTAAAAAATATAAGATAAATAAATTTAAAATATTAGATCTCAATCTATTATACTCTTTTCTTAGGTCGGAGATGAAGCAAATATCAAATGAAAAAAAAATTTATAAAGAAAATATTAAATAGATATATTCAAAAAATTTAATATGATTAATTATAAAGCTAAGTAATACCCATGTAAATGTATAATTAAAATTTAAAGATATATGTCTAATAAATATAAAATACTATAAAAGCTTGGTCGGAGGTTTGGTTAATCTAACTCAAACTCAACCATATATTATATTCTCTATTGATATAGTTTCTAGGTTTATGCATAATTTTAGTAAACATCATATTTGTTAAAGGAATTATGTATTATATTGTTAGAACTACTTATGATATTTAGTATTCTCATGATTTTAAATATAAATTATTTAATTTCACGCAAGAGCATGTAATTGTAACATCATTACATTTTTAAATTATATTTTTAAATTATATTTTTTAAATTATATTGTCAACACCATGAGCATGTAATTGTAACATCATTAGTTTACCAAACAATATAATTTGGAAGACTTCTCATATATCTTCATTAAGAATAAAAAAATAATTAAAATAATTTATGATAAAAAAATTTATAATTATAATAACGAAGAATCTAATATTTCATATAAGAACGAAGTATATAGAGATATACTATCATTTCATCCAATATCTTATATAAGTGGAGTTATAATAATAAAATATTATAACATAGATGAAGAAACGATAAATATTCTCATCAAGTTACTTTAATTTTAAAAATATATTTATTTCATATCTCAAATTATTATATATAATTTTTAGTGAAAGAATAGCGCTGAGAATTAATTGATAGTAACATAGTCTAACATATTTTATATAATTCTAATTATATTATAAGTATTTCTATCCTAATGCACATGATCAAAGAAATTATTATCAAGGGTAGTTCTTATAAACTTAATCATGGAGGATAATTATCATTACATTTTATAAATTGAATCATGATTGATAAAATAAAATATGTACGTTTAAAAATATTTTATTAATGTTCTTAATTTTACCGCGAAGGGGACAAAAAGCTGCGTTGAGTTTCTACCGCCCCGGCCTGCCGAGGAGGGTGGTTTCGTCCATAGTGCAATTCGGCGGCATTTGCGACGGCGCGACGTCAAATACCGGAGCATGTCGCATGGCGGTGGAGCAACTCAAGGAGTTCGCCGGACAAGGAGGTGCGAAGATGAACGTCCTGGCCGGTATCAGACGATCTTGGGCACGGCCAGCTCAGGGCGGGAGACGAAGTTGACGTCAGCGCATGACCTCCTCAGCGCCCCCTCGCGGGAGGACACCACGACTAGATCGACCACACCGAGGCGCAGAAGCATCAGCGGGCCGTCGACGTGCGCGAGGTCGCCAACCTTGCCTTGGAGGGAAGGCGCTGAGGAGGTGGTGCAAGCTGCCGACGAGGGGCAGCGGCGACTGGCCAGGCGCGATCTGCGTCGCAGGGCCTTGCGACGGCACATGGCGGCCTGCGGTCTGCAGAGCCGCCGCGCGTTGTTCATCTTCAGGCATCTCCGGCGGGTAAAAGTAGCGGCTCTCTGCCTGTGCTTTGGCAAATAGTGACGACACAAAAGACTAAAGTTGGTGCTGCTATTGAGGGCAAATAGATATCGGACTCAAATTCGAGTTAATATTTTGCTTGGTTAATAGGATCTGAGTTCAGAATTCCCTAATTTCATGTCTCGAGTATATTTTAATTAGATTGAGATGAGTTAAGATAGCACTTAAATCGGATACAAAGCCGAACAAGAACTTCGATTACCCGTCCATACATCCTTAACATATCACAACACAAAGGGATGGAGATCGTATCGTTGATATGTCCCGATGCGGATCTTAAAGCAACTCACATCAGATTTATATCACCATTGCTTATTACTCACGCAAGATTCACAAACAAGTGTAAGATTCACATTGTAACAGTTATTGGCCAAATCTGAACTCGCAAGGAAGCTAAAACACCGTCGGTTCCGTCTCAACTTGGCATCCTGGAACAACTGCTGCAGGTGGCAACGAAGGTAAGAAGATAAGAACCGTGGCAGCAGATAGAAGGCACAAGGATAGCTCGCAGAGACTGCAATGCTGTCAGCTGTTGCCTAGTCCACTGCTTCTGCACTCTACACCTTGTCTGCTATCGGTTGGTGATCAGGCTTCTTCTCCGTTGCTCGAGAGTCATCCTCCAGCCGCTTGTGTCCCTGGCCGTTCATCTCCGAGCCCCCGTCGGTGGTGGTGTGATTCCTGTAGATTGCATACAGGATCAGCTGGATGGCTCCCAGCGCGCTCCCACACCCATTCGGCACCTGCACAATCCATCATCCTCATCAACGTTCCATGAAGTATCATTCTCTTACTTGATAGGCGGACCTAAAAAGTAGTAACTGTGCTGTGGATGACAAGCAAGATTCACTGCAATCCATTTCTTTGTGTTAGCTGCGTTTGATCTGACAGTAGGGATAGCCCCGGCCAACCTTCCAGTTTCCACCGCCGCCACCTTCCCGGGCCGCTTCGTGCACCCACTCCTCGAAGGAATCCACGACCAATATATTTAATTTCTACCCACTCTCTTACCAGCTCCATTATTGGTGACAAATCACAGGACCTCACCGATTCATGCAATAAAATGGCAGGTAAACCAAACAGGTGAAAGCAAATGGTATAGACTAAGTACTTCTCGAAAGGATAACATTCATCTGAGAAGAAGGTTGACCGAACCGAGCGTCTGACGGTTCTAAATTTCCACCGATGCCCCAACTTTTTCTCAGAAAATTACAAAATGCCCAAAAGGTTGACCACGTGAGGAATAAGAAGTCATGTTTGGAGGATATGAACGGGAAAAGTACCGTGACGAATGGATCCCCACCCAATAAGCCATAGACGAACCATGATGTCCCGCACAAGAACACGAACAAGGACAGCAGAAACGGCATGTACTCCACGCTTTTGGTCTTGATCACCAATCTCTGCACGTAAATTAGATTGAGATGCCCAAATGGAACCATCACGTACGGGAACTTCGTGTAACCCGAGCAGTGGCAGATGATCCAGGCTTCTTACCATGATGGAAAGAGGCGAGGCGTACATGCATATGGAGAAGATGGCAGCGGCGAAGCCGCAGAAGATCTTACGGCGCTGGCCTCGGAGAGCAAGCAGGGAGACGAGGGCAATGACGGCGAAGACGGAGAGCACGAACGTGAACAATGCCGCCACGCGAGCCCTCTCCTTCTTCGGCGCAAATACGAGGAAGATCAACACGTACACCGCCTCTATGACTGAGCCGGCGCCGTTGATCGTCGACACCAGGAGGTTGTTCGGCGACACAAACGGCAAACCGTACCTTCACCGGTAACATGTAAGTATGTTTGCATGCTCTGTATGATTTGATTGTGGTGACACGGATAATGCATGCGTGCGTGCGTACCAAGCGGAGAGGAGGCAGTTGAGAAGGGTCATGGTGTAGGGAACGCCTGAGAAATCCTCGGTCGATCTCTTCCGGATGATCCGCTGAAACGTGACGCTGATATAGCAGAATCAACAGGACAAGGCTTTCGTCATAGAATTTACCATCAAAAGAGAAAAAGATGAGAGAGAGAGAGAGAGAGAGAGAGAGAGTGAGAGAGAGAGAGAGAGAGAGAGAGAGAGAGAGAGAGAAGCCACGGGAGGAAGGACTCACAGTGGAGACAGGAAGAGGAAGAGAGCAGTGGCGTTACCTGCTCAGAAATCACAAAGAGATGACACGGATACACAAACAAAATACAAAGGAGAACGAGCGCAGGGATGAGATTCCACCCACCGAAGATGCCAAATACGAAGCGCACAACTTCCATCTTCGGAAGAGAAACCAAACAGCAGGTTTAAGAGATCCAAGACAAAGATTGTCCCCGTAAAGTTGCAGCTTTAAGGGTGTTCTTCGAGTGGTATATATAGCAAGTTTCACATTTATTTCTCTCTCTCTCTCTCGTCCTGTAGCAGCCCCTTTTTATCTGAGATCATTCGTACGTCGACACCCTTTTAGCTCTTTACTGCAACTCGTGCTATGGCAGCGACTCCCAAATCCGTTCTGTTCTTGCTTCAATCTCATTCCAATCACTCGGTCAATACCAGTTAGTTGCACTAAGCTCTCAATGAGACGTGGAAGGGAAGAACTAGCGGTGGCTGGAAGAAGCCTCCAATTAATTTGAAGGACGACAAAGAAAAAAGAAGGAACAGTTTCCTCATGCTTCTTCATTTGTCATCCCAATTAACACGCGAGGTTTCAGCTCTGCCCTTTGTACGTGGGCATGCACATAATAATACCACTTGGAGGAGCTGTATTGAGCTCATTACATGCACAAGAAGCAGTCTCTGGATGCGTGGGAATAGGTTTTCCTTTGGGAAGTAGTAGGATGGATAGTGCACGCGCTGCCGTGGAACCATTTGAATACTAATCATCAACAGAGGCCAAAAATAAATGATCAGAACTGTAGCGAATGATGAAACGATAGGACAAATGCTACCTTCATAACTCCGTGATCATTAAGATGGATGAAATGCCCTGCGGTCCAAGGAAAACAAATCAAATATAGGTCACGAGTCTCCGATGTCATACGTCTCTGCAACTTTTATGCCACCCTGTGGAAGACGGTATGTGTTAAGATCCGCCAAAGAAAAGGACCAGACCAGCAAATGACATCTCTCCTATTAATTGCCCCCATCAGCTCTCGAGAACGCACAAAGGGCGACGGTCCGGCCTCGTGCGCCCGTAATATCTTTATTAACGGATCGGATCGGATCGTTCATCGCTTATATATATTTTATCAATTTTTTTTTATTTTTTTATTTGATTTATGTAACTATTGTATTATCTCAAAGTGTGATGCGAAATATCAATCATTTCAAATTTCACAGTAGTAGGAAAGGAGCTTTGGATAAACAAATTTTCATAATGTGTGTTGACTTGTTTTTATACTTGTTAAGCAGGATTTGAAATTGTTTTTGTCCTCTAAAGTTCTTACATCTCATTCTTTTATTTGCACACCAAGTATTTATCATCTTTTGTGAAACGTAGTATTTCATTTGTAAATTATCATATTTTATTTGCACACCAAATAGCAAACTCGTTCATCACTCATTTTCTAAAATATAAATCAACTTTTATTTATGGATCCTTCGTAAGGTTGCTATAGAATGCACAATATCCAATCCCTTTCAATTTAGAAACTTTGATCTCAACATGAGATGTGCCGTGTTAGCAAGGCAGTTCTATGCACTACGTGTAAGAGAGAAGAATTGAATTGGGTCGCACTGGGTTTTGCTATATTAAATTATTTTAAGTTAGTATGATCCAAATTCATCAACTTGATGTATTAATTATAATTGGTTCATGATAAAATGATATATTAGATGGATCTATGAAATATTAACTTGAATTTAAGTAAACAACAAAACAGAGGTGAAATATAAACATAAGCTATATGGTTAAAAAATTTTCAAAAGAACGTTAATGATTAAGGAAGGATAGATTATACTCTAAATCTAATTTCAGAGGAGGAGGGGTCACATTAATCCTTCGTGACGTAGTTTTCATGAGGAATGATGCTTCCAACGATGACATCCAGTGATATCGATAGTCATCTTTACACGCTAGCATAATAGATATCCGAGATTGGAGGTACTAAAGCCATGTGCAAGTAGCCATCGACAAAATGCTGATTAAGGAGAGTGTCACGGATAAAGTTCATCGGTCAATCTCATCTTGGATTGATCGTCATTTATCCTAAAAACCTAAAAAAAATTAATTTTAGCGAACTTTTTATGCAGCTTTTTATGCCCAAATATCATTGTATGACATTTCGAATGTACTGATGTATCGCACCTTCTCAACCATACTAAGAGGCCCAGCATAAGAATGATATGCCATTTTGAAGTCGTTTTTTTATCATTTCTTTTACCTAGCTCACGAGAGAGTTTAAGCTTCACTTTCTTGGGAATTTTCGCTCGAGGACATTGACGATAATGCTTTTCAAACTCAGACAAGGGGAGGAAGGAATGTTCATAGATTTCATCACTTAATCACGATCGAGATCCAAGGTATGTTAGATGCTCATTCGTCACTTATAATACATACATTAATGATGGGGCTAAAGTCCTCTCATCTTGAGGAAAGATAACTGATTAATTCATAAGGCTTATGGCCAAGCTACTATTGAAATGTATCCGAGGATGGAGGACGATCTGAAGATAACCTTTAAGGAGGAAGAGACAGAATACCTTAACTTGAATTATGATGCTGCCTTAATAGTTTCTACGTGAGTGATCAATACATGAGTGAAAAAGGTCATGATTGACATAAGTAACTATTTCGATATCTTTTATTTTGATGCTTTCAAAAAACTAGTATTGTAAACTAATGACCTTACCCCTATGATTTCTTCGCTAACGGGATTCACTAGCCTCTATCTTATCTCTTAGGACCGTGAACTTCCATGTCACGTTCAGAGATGAGGCATGCTCCAAAATAATATCGGCTAAATTCATGATGGTGGATATCCCCTTGGTATACAACGTTATTATAGACCGACCGATATTAAATAGACTAAGGGTGGTGGTGTTAACCTATCACGTTGTGATGAAGTTTAATCAAGCTTTGAAATCACGTTCCAATTTATCATGGTATCAAAGCTTCTTGCCTAGAGTAACCTCTCTTCTTGGTGTCCGACGATAGTAATCGCTCCTCACCTTGTCCTGCAACCTCCCGACAAAGAACCTTAATTGCTTTGCGACGACTCCATCTTCTACTCCAATTGCTCATCCGACCCACAAGCTATAGTTATGTTAATATCGACTCATCCTCCAACAATTAGCAGATCGATTCTTTCTAAAAAATCTAGGAACCTTAACTACTTTCTAGGAGTTGATGCAACATATACATCTTCAGGACTCTTCCCATCACAAAGAAAATATATCCAAGATTTATTATCAAAAACGAACATGTGGGATACGAAAGAGGCTACAACTCCCCTCTCAACTAGTGAATCACTCAAATTATATGATGAAAGTCCTACCATAGACCCTACTCAATACCGATAAGTACATGACTCCTTACAGTACTTAGTTTTTACCCATCCAGACATCTCATTTATAGTCAACAAATAATCATAATTCATGCATCAACCATCTACTATGCATTTGTCTGCAATCAAATGAATCTTACGATATCTTAAAGGAATCCTAAATCATTGACTCTTTCTTCACAAACACTCCCCACTATATCTCTATGCCTTTGTCGATATTGATTGGGTAGGAAACTTTAATGATAATGTTGAATCTCGGATTTTGATGATATAATCAATTGGTGGGTTAATTGATCTAATCCATATTATTGAGTTAAGTGTGCAGGATTAACTACGATAACCAGAAAACATAAAGCAAGGATACCGGAGTCGAGCTCGATGGACGTTTAAGAGACCGAAGAATCATCGGAGATGCTGCCGGAACCAACCGAGAAGAAATCGGGAACGTGTCGGAAGTTCCCCGAAGAAATCGTCGGAGGCTCGCGGAGATCACCGAGAAGGCTCGGCTACTCGTTAAAGTCATCACAAAGATTGGGAGCTTGCAGGGAGTCCGTCGGAAGGAATTCGTCGGAAAGCTCGCCGGAACAAGACTCGACGTTCGCGGTTGAAAACTTGCTTAGGATGTTTTTGTGTTATGTAGTTCACTTGTAATTAGGATTAGGATTAAGAGATAATCCTATATCCTGGTTAGGGGCCAACTGGGCCCAAAGTAAGATTTGGTTTGGGCTAAAATTAAGCCAAACCAGTGAAATCGAAGAGCCAGGCGGTGGCACCGCCCAGCACCCGAGAGCTGGGCGGTGACACCTCCTTGGCTGGGCGGTTGCACCGTCCAGCACCCGAGCGCTGGGCGGTGGCACCGCTTGGCTGGGCGGTGGCACCTCCAGCACCGGGAACCCTAAGAGAATTCAAATTTTGGAGCCCAAATTTGAATCCTCTTGAGGCCTATAAATACCCCTCAAATCTCAGCTGAGATAACAACTTTTGAGAAGCTTTTTGATTGAGAGAAAAGTCTTAGAAAGTCTTAGCAAGTCTTGTTTTCAATTTGCTAGAGAGTTCTCCTCCTTCTTTCTTATTGAAAATTTGTAAGAGGTTGAACTGCTTGTAAAGGGTTGTAAGAGGGGTGTTTACCCTTCCATTTCAAGAGATTTGCTAGTGGAAGGTGGGAGCCTCATCGAAGAGGGGCATCGCAAGTGGAGTAGGTCATTTGACCGAACCACTCTAAAATCGGCGTAATCTCTGGTTTGCATTTTATTATTGTCATTTACATTACTGCAAATCTTCTTACTGCTTTAGTTCCTTATTACCCTTGCTGCGCAGCTTTAAGAATACGCTTTCAAGTTAAAATTTTCAAGTTCCGTTCTTATCGTACGAAAGATTTTTCTAAAATCGAAGTTTTAATCCGCTGCACTAATTCACCCCCCCCTCTTAGTGCCGCTCCGATCCTAACAAATGGTATTAGAGCGAGGTTATCTCTCATATTTGGTTTAATACCTAAGAGAGATGGCTTACTCCGGCATGCAAGAGGGCCATTCTATTGCACGACCACCTTTGTTTAATGGGTCGGATTACACATATTGGAAGACTCGCATGAGGATCTTCCTCATTTCTATGGACTTTGAGCTTTGGTCTATTGTTGAGAATGGATTTCAAAAATCTTCTCTTCCGATGAGCGAATGGGATGAATCAGAGAAGAATGTTTTTGCTTTAAATGCAAAGGCTATGAATGCCTTGTTTTGTGCACTAGACAAAAACGAATTTAATCGTGTTTCAATGTGTGATTCGGCTTTTGATATTTGGAGAACTCTTGAGGTCACTCATGAAGGCACTAGCCGAGTGAAAGAGTCCAAAATCAACATCCTTGTGTACTCTTACGAACTTTTCCGAGTGAAACCAAGTGAGTCCATCGGAGACATGTACACCCGGTTTACGGATGTCATCAATGGACTCAAAGCTCTTGGTAAAGATTTTACTCAATTGGGTCATAAATCTACTTAAGGAACCTGACATCAACTCCACCCTTACTCTTATAATATATTGTGATAATGTTGGATCCACCTCCCTATGCATCAATCTAATGTTCCACTCATGCATAAAACACATTGTCATCGACTTTCACTTTATGTGAGATCAAGTGGTCAGACATCTACTATGTTTTTCTCATGTATATACGACTGATCAACTAGCAAACTCACTCAAGAATCCTCTCGCCCATAAATTATTTTCATTACGTCATTCCAAGTTCAACGTCCTTAATAGAAGCTCAATCTTGTAGGGGTATGATAGCAAATAAGATTTTTCCAACTGCAGTAGGAAATCTTGCTGATCTATTAAGAGAAATCTTCTCCTCTAACCTGTATAAATAGTGATCATGTCAATAAATTTTGATCAAGCTTTGTAATCATTTTCCAATTTATCACATCCCATGTCCTGAGCTGATGGAGCCACTGATTGAAGCACCCTAGACAAGACTTAGTGCTTCGAAAAGTTTAAATCAACGACCTAACTAGACCCTACAATAAGTTAGCACCAAATTGAAAAGTCTCATATCGAGTCATCAAGGTCATTCAAGATGGAACCTTTCACCTTGTGACAACAAAATGAATGGTGCCTCCAAGGACATGACACATTGTAAACTCAAAGAGATTCTATCTTTAAGGCATATCTCGAGATTAGGTTGGGGTGACTATGCCTCGATCATCCAGCCTTAGTTAGGCCATGTCTTTGGCGCAAGTTTAAAAAATATATCTTTAGGGTATAGGTGTTGCAAGTTGAGAAAAAAAAAATTATTACTTGAAAATACCACCAAGTTAGACGAGCCTTTCTATCCAAAATAAGACAAGCTTGATGTTGCAGCAAGTAAAAGACACAGGGATTAAGTGCCTCCTCCAAAAACCTTGCAACACCTCATAAGATAAGATAATAATTGCCTCCTCCAAAAACTTTGCAACTTACTCGACAAGCTCAAAGTTGTATGCCCTCATCAAACCCACCTAGCTCTTATCAAGATACTGCTTGGCCTCTTCTAGTTGCCTTGCCAGTTAAACTCTTTGAGCATTTACCTCAGCAACAAGTGCTGATTCTCCCCTTTTCCTCTTCAACCCCTCCACCTTATCGTGGAGATTATCAATCATGAGGGACTACTGATGAATAACAGAGTCAATCGTCTCCCATACGTGATTAAGAAGGGCTTTGACATAATAGTGATGCTATAAGTCAAAGAGAAAAGGGCACATCAGAAAACGTAAAAGTGATAAATAAATGAGGACCACCTTTGAAAGCGTAAAAGTGACTAATGTACAAAGACCACCTTAGAAAGTACAGAAGTGATTAATGTGCAAAGACCACTTAGAAAAGCAAGAAAGAGATCCACTACAATGGGATGCATAATGCAAAATACACTCAAAGTGTATGACATAGGAAAACTTAGCTCGTGTAAGTAGAAATCCGCTACGATAGGATAAGACAAAATATATTTGAGGCACGTGAGTTAATAAAAACCTGACCTACGTAATAAGAAACCCATTATGACAAAAATCATAAGACAAAATATACATGAGGCATGAGAGTCGATAAAACCTAACCCACTAAGAAGAAATTCACCACAATATGAGGTACAAGATAAAATATGTCTGATGCACGTCAATCGAAAAATTTGACCCTCGTAATAATAAACTTGTTATAGTGGAAGACACAAGATAAAATATGTCTAAGGCGTATGAGTTGGGGAAAACTAGACTCATGTAAGAATAAACTCGTCACGGCAGGAGGCACAAGACAAAATATGCTCGAGGCATATGAATCGAGAAAACCTGATCCGCGTAAGAAGAAACTCGTCATAACGAGAGGCATAAAAAAAAATGTGCCTAAGGCACATGAGTCAGAAAAACCAGACTCACGTAATAAGAAATCCGTGATAGTATAAGACAAAATGTGTCCGAGGTGCGTGACGTGATATCACAAACAAACTTCTAAACAGGATGTTTGATGTAATGCTTATGTATGTCCGTGTCTTTTGGTATGTTCATGCTCTGCACAACATATAGAGGGACGACTGAAGACTTAATAGTCTCATTTTAGTTAGGTTGGTGGCCACTTTAGGCTTGTAAATAAAGGTTGTGTCATGTGGACACGTGTGAAAGATTCTCGGCTTATAATGGACCATTTTGACCCTTTATTGTGCAACTGTTAAGAGCTTGTAAAGTATGTTTATAATTTGCATTGTCTATGAAATGTTTTCGGAAATGTTTGCTTGTGGATCTCGAGTGAGGCATTTCTCTAACCCATTTTCTCTTTTGTGGGTCCTTAGGGATCATGGGAGGCTTCAGGGAGGCTAACCTTTGCGGACGGACACGCAAGGGTGCCGCACGACTTAGGCAAAACCAGCTAAGTTTGTGACAGATGGTATTAGAGCGGGACAAGCACTTATAGAAACACTTAGCATGCAAACGTGGGGGACCTAGCGGGGCTGCGTTGAGGGCAGTCAGCACACGCGCGACCGTTTAGGGGAAAACGAGCATGGAGATGTAGGGAAAAGGAGTCGCTCGGAGGAGCGGGTATCTGAGATTGGCATTCAGAGGAATGACCAACCCTTCGCACAAGAGGCACCATGAGAACAGGCAAGCTTGGAAGAATGTGGAGTGCATAAAGGTTGGGATGGCTGAGTTTGAGTTGCGGCTCGACGTTGACAACTATACTTGATGGTGCTTAAGGCAAGCGAGGCGCTTGGTAAAGAATGAGACCATGCAAGGTGGAATGAGTTGCTCAACGACCGAAAGAGTTGTGCAAAGCTCACAGAGGTGAGGGGAATTACTAACTCGAAGAATTTGATACTTATGCATGAGCTTGTATGCGGACGATGGAATGTTCGCGGCCATCCCAAAGCGATCGAAACTCGGCGCCATGGAGCATTGAAACTTTCTCTTCGGCATGTGAAGGATACGTCCGTAGGAGGCTGAAGTGTGCAACGAGTTCAGCATGTTGCTAGGCCTTGAGTGGTGCAGTGGGAGCTGTATTGACGTAGAGTCATAATCTAGCAAGTGCGTTTGCAGTAGGCAAAACAATGCATAGTTTGTTTAGCAAATCGAAGTGGTCCAAGGGGATGGTGGTCTCCGAAACAAAGAGAGATGTTGCTCCAACGGGACAGTTATCCAGGAGGGATAAGTCCCGGCTCTCCAAAGGAGGAATCATGTGGGACGGACCTCACATGTTGAGGAGGAGTACCTCAACAAACAACAACTCCACGAAGCTCAATGGACTGAGAAAGCAGCGAGGAGTCATCGTATGATCTCGCTTGAGAGAATGCATTAGTAGATGCATTGCGAGATCAAGTGGGGGAGCGACCCAAAGCAATACAAATGAAGGCACACTTAGAGTCGATATGAAGATCGAACTCAAGGGAGGGCTGACCCGTGGAATGGTGGGCACGAGGGCCACCATCAACTCAATGCAAAACGAGGAGCAGAGCAACTTGGGTGTAACTTGGCGAAGTACCCAAGCTGCATGAAGGAAGCCAGCATAGAAGATGAAACATGGAGCAGAGGCATAGTGCTTTCCTTGGACAGAGGTCAAGGACATGAATTCTTGCAGAGGCAAAAGCAGGATCATGTTGTTCCATGGGTCCTTTATTCTGACGGAGCGGACTCATCTTGCATGGTGCCAAAGACGAAGGGAGCTTCTAGGCACATACACTTTATCTCGGGGAAGCATTTGATAGAGGAACTAAGGCGACTCAACTTATGGAGGCGAAGTTGGGTTCAGAAGGCCAAGCACGGGGCAAGAGGACACGGAGGCAGGTACTCTTGAAGAATATAACACAATGTTGCTAGTTAAGTTACTAGGCAGGAAGTAGTGCGTAGTGGAGATTGTGCTGGTAGGGGCAGAGGCCTAGGATCCAGACAATGGTGCACCATTTTCAGCGAAGTCGGTGGACTTCGGGAGCTACTAGGTGATAGACTGTCCTAGAGCGGTGCTTCATCTAGGTGTGACCCAAGAGTCGGTGAATGAATATCGATTGCCAAAGGAGCGAACAAAATCGAATGTAAAAGAGACCCTGCGATGTATTGGCAGAGGCCACATATGAAGGGATCACAATTTGAGTTCATCCCACAAGGATCTGAATGCAATAGAGATGTCACCAGGAGGCGACATGGTACAGTGGATCATGGTGGAACAGTTCGTGGCAATGCGATACACACGATATAGTCCCGTAAGAGACTAGATCATATAGAGGTATGATTGGGAGCTACTAGAAGCTCCACTTTAATAAACAACACGACGACAAGAAGGGCTATGGATTCAAGGAGTGAAGGCCATGGTACCACAGAGGCGGGTTTGTTAGAGCTAGCCCTAGGAAATTTACCAAAGGATAATTTTGGCATGGCAACCCAACAAAGATAATAAAGCGGAAAGATAAAAGCGACAAAAACACCAGATTTACGTGGTTCGGTCAATTAACTTTGACCTACATCCACGGACGAAAGATGAGCAAATCACTACTATAAAAGGGACAATTACAAATGCCTTAGAAAGATGTTCCTAGGCCATAAAACACCCAAACTACTAAACAAGAAAAAACCCAAAGTATAAGCCCAAACTATTTAACTGAGTGTGGACTTAAACCCAAAGCAAACACTTAGGTTTTTCTTGTGGTGCCTCTTGTGGTGCCACTTGTGGTGCATCTGACTTCAAAGCCCAGACCCTTATTTATAGGTTAAACAGGAGATACCAAACTTGATTTTCCCGATGTGGGACTATGGGACTTGCCAAACTAATAAATCTCCACCTTGGCATGTCCCAACAAAACTTGCTTCACCTTCTTCATAAAAGCCCCAACGGGCAATCACTAATAATGAACAGCAACTAAGTCCAAGCACTGCTTGAACTTGTAAACCGGAAGAGGCTTCGTAAGCATATCAGCTGGATTGTCTTTCGTATAACTTTTCTGAACAAGGACTTTCCCCTCAGCAATGGTAACCCATTTGCATCCAACAATTTTCTTACCCGAAGGCGGCTTCACAAGATCCCAAGTTCTATTCTGATAGAGAGATTCTATTTCTTCATTCATCGCAATCAACCACTTAGCGGAATTATCATAAGAAACTGCATCTGAGTAGGAAGTAGGCTCACCAACTTCACTTGTTTCTTCTGCAACAAACAAAGCATATGCAACCAAATTTGCATATCTTTGTGGTGGTCGAATATTTCTCCGTGGTCTATCCTTCGCTATGGAATATTGCTCTTCCTTTTAATCATCTGCGTCAGTAGACTTGGGACCATCTACTGGCATTCTTTGAGTAGAAGAGTTCAACTTAAAAGAATCTAAACTACCAATCTCAAGCTCCACCTGCTTCTGCGCACTATCATTTGTACAACTAGTAGAATCCTCTTTAGAAGATAACATAGATAATTCATCAAAAGTAACATCTCTACTGATTACAAATTTTGGGGATTTGGGATTAGAACACCATAATCTGTATCCTTTCACCCTAGAAGTATACCCAAGGAAAATGTACTTTTTCGCTCGAGGCTCTAATTTTCCTTCATTTAAATGTATGTATGCTGGACACCCAAAAAATTTTAAATTAGAGTAATCAGCAGGAGTACCTGACCAAACTTCCTCCGGAGTTTTAAAGTTAAGTGCTGCTGAAGGAGCGTGGTTGACAACGTAACAGGCCATATTAATTGCCTCTACCCAAAAGTCCTTTATCAACCCTACATTTGAGATCATACACCTTGCTCTCTCCAAGAGTGTTCTGTTCATATGTTCGGCCAAACCATTTTGCTGAGGCGTTATCCTAACAGTGCGATGCCGAACGATTTCTTCATTTTTGTAAAATTCATTAAAGTCACCTTCACAAAATTCCATGCCATTATCTGTTCGAAGCCGCTTAATCTGTTTACATGTTTGTTTCTCGATCAAAGCCTTCCATTGTTTAAAGGTTAGAAAAACATCATTTTTATGCTTTAGAAAATAAACCCAAACTTTCCTAGAATAATCATCAATGAAAGTCAACATATACCTAGCACCACCCTTAGACTGAACATGAGCTGGATCCCAAATGTTTGTATGAATATAGTCAAAAGTACCTTTTGTTTTATGAACTGCCGGAGAATTGAAGCTGACTCTTTTCTGCTTTCCAAAAATGCAGTGTTCACAAAAATCCAATGGCCTAGTACTCTGTCCATAAAGTAACCCCTTTTGCTCAATATGCTCAAACATTTTTCACTCATATGACCCAAACGCATATGTTATAATTTGGTGATGTTAGAATCAGACAATGATGATGACGAGACTGCAACCGAGCCTGTGACAGTAGTTCCCTGCAGAATATATAAGCTACCAGACCTACAAGCTTTCATAACAACAAGAGCACTTCTAGAAACTTTCATAACTCTACTTTCAGCTGTGTATTTACACCCAAGGGCCTCTAGGGTGCCTAAAGAGATGAGATTCTTTTTTAAATCAGGAATATGTCTAACATTAGTGAGCGTCCTCACAATACCATCATGCATTTTAATTCGGATTGTTCCTCTACCAACAACATCACATGCTGCATTATTGCCCATCAAAACAATTCCACCATTACAAGATTCATATGTGGAAAACAAATCCCTATTGGGACACATGTGATAAGAACAACCCGAATCTAAAATCCATTCATTTTTAGACATCATCCTGTCATCAGTAGCAAAGAAAATATTTTCAACATTCTCATCAGATGCTACACTAGCTTCAGCGGACTCAGTAGTTTTCTCAATAAGTTTTTCTTTTTGCTTTAATTTATTTTTAAATTTAAAGCAATCAGTTTTAATGTGCCTCATTTTATGACAATATCTGCATTCCAAATTTCTATGTCTAGATTTAGATCTACTACTGTCAAATTCTCTTTTATCTATTCTCCCCCTAATAACCAGACCTTCAGCTTGATTCCCTCTACTTTCCCCAGTGATATTTCTGTCTATCTGCTCCTTAGATTTCAGTGCAGATTTAATTTCTTGATACAAAACTGTTTCTTTTCCATAAATCAAAGTATCACGGAAATGCTTAAAAGATTGGGGAAGAGAACATAAGAGTAATAGGGCCTTATCCTCGTCATCAAGTTTTGCATCTATATTCACCAAATCCATAACCAAAGAATCAAATTTATTAATATGTGAGAGTATAGATGTACCTTCAGTCATCCGAAGCATATACAGACTCTGCTTCAAGTAGAGACGATTCTCCACTGTCCTCTTCATATACAAGGCTTTAAGCTTGTCCCACATACTCTTAGCTGTAATCTCCGTAGCTACCTCCCATAAAACCTCGCCAGAGAGATTTAGAATGATGGTTGATTGAGCCTTCTTATCCATTGCTGCAAGATCTTCCTTTGATGTATCATCTGGAATGTTCTCAGCTCCCTATAGTGCCAAATCAACTCCGTCTTGAACCAGAATGGCCTCCATCTTGAGTTGCCACATGCCGAAGTTGACATTTCTGTCGAATTTCTCGACAATGATCTTTGTTATTGTCATCGTTGCCTAAAGATCCCGAAACCAGGCTTTGATACCAGTTTGTTAGAGCTAGCCCCAGGAAATTTACCAAAGGATAATTTTGGCAATCCAACAAAGATAATAAAGCGGAAAGATAAAAGCGACAAGAACACCGGATTTACGTGGTTCGGTCAATTAACTTTGACCTACATCCACGGACGAAAGAGGAGCAAATCACTACTATAAAAGGGACAATTACAAATGCCTTAGGAAGATGTTCCTAGGCTATAAAACACCCAAACTACTAAACAAGAGAAAACCCAAAGTATAAGCCCAAACTATTTAACTGAGTGTGGACTTAAACCCAAAGCAAACACTTAGGTTTTTCTTGTGGTGCCACTTGTGGTGCATCTGACTTCAAAGCTCAAGCCCTTATTTATAGGTTAAACAGGAGATACCAAACTTGATTTTCCTGATATGAGACTATGGGACTTGCCAAACTAACAGGGTCTTCCGTGCGTGCATCGAATTTTGCATCGGATGAAAGCCTTGGTCATCAGCATATAGGGGCTGTGTTCTACCAAGGGAAAAGTTCGAATGCAAGTACCAGTGAGTCCCATGGAAGGGACTTGATCATGCAGAGGTATGATCGAAGCAATTAGAGAGTTGGACTGCTCCAGAGCCCATATTCACTTAAGGGAGCCCGGCAAGTCAAAGGACAAGGCCGAGTAAGCGAACGTTGCTACCAAGGAAACTAAGAAGAACATAATCGGTGCAAATCCTACAACGTGATGGCAGAGGCCATGCATGAGAGTTGCAGTCTGTCTTTCCATCGACCAAAGGGAGCTGCTTGGAGAACATAGAGGTGTTGAAGCAAGGGGTCGAAAGGGGTGAGGAAGCGACGAAGAGTCCAGAGGGACTTAGCTACCCAAAATCAAGCATTAGTTAGAATGGAGATGGACTCGGAAGAGTGTCATAGAGACATATCTACTGATTGTGAAGAAAAGGGATGCAGATGCGAGGCGATGGATAGAAGGGCCATGAGCATGGCAGCGCTACGGT
Organism: Musa acuminata AAA Group; assembly: GCF_036884655.1. Taxonomy (NCBI): domain Eukaryota; kingdom Viridiplantae; phylum Streptophyta; class Magnoliopsida; order Zingiberales; family Musaceae; genus Musa; species Musa acuminata. The sequence continues at coordinate 7,307,674 of NC_088337.1, read as the reverse complement.
ACTATAGAGGTGGGACTTCCGTGAAAGTCATTGATCCCTTACTCTCATGGAGGGAGAGTGCTTGGTCGTGAAAGGGACCGAGGAGGTAGAGTATACAGAGGCAAACTCCAAGTACCGAGACAAGGCTGAAGGGCAGAGGCCAAGGAACTTCGTAAGACCGGTGTCAATGAGCTTCTCATCAAGATAGCCGAAAGTGAAGGACTTCGGGTCATGCAAGAGTGCACGACCAAGGAACGAAGTAGGCAATACGCGGTGCTGTACCTTTGCTACTTAAGGGAGTAGGCGACAGGGTTGATGGAGAAGACAATACAATCCCAAAGGCGACCAAATCTATTAGATAATTACGCCAAGTTAGGGTGAAAACTTCCTGCATTCCAGAAGTTCGATGGCATTGAGAAGGTGAATCACAGTAACTAACTCAACGCAAGGAGTGCAAACACTTCAAGTGCTTCAGAAGTGTGAGTAAAGAGTAGGCGAAGGCCAGTAACCAGCTCGATGCATGGAGTACAACCTCGAGGAGGCGGGCGAAGTCAAGTAACCTTTGTCTTCTCAACTCTTAAGAGAATGAGCGAAACCGAGTACCCCAATTCTCTTATCTATTCAGCAGAGGAGCTCTGCATATGTTCAAAAGACCCTTCGAAGATAATGGAAGATAATAGTTGTCAAATCCTCACCAACGGTGATCAATGTTACTGAGAGTAGATTGTCCGCTTCATTTCCCAACGAAATGCCAATCGAAAGCGGAAGTGATACGAACATACTTGGATGTGACAACTAAGTGAAAGAAAAGTCAATGAGCAAATTTTGTGGAGGAAGGACTCAAAACTTCAGAAGTTTGGGAGACGATGCTCGTTAAAGCTCCAACAAGCATCCACCTAGTTCAAGCAACATGATGTCACGGACAAACTTCTAAACAAGATGTTTGATGTAATGCTCATGTATGTCCGTGTCTCTTGGCATGTTCTTGCCTTGTACAGAATGTAGAGGGGCGGCCGAAGGCTTAATAGTCTCATTTTAGTTGGGTTAGTGGCCTCTTTAGGCTTGTAAATAAAGGTTGTGTCATGTGGACACGCTCGAGAGCTTTTCGATCTATAATGGACCATTTTACCCTTTGTTGTGCCACTGTTCAGAGCTTGTAAAGTCTGTTTGTAATTTGCATTGTCTATGAAGTGTTTTCCGGAGATGTTTGCTTGTGGATCCCGATTGAGGCGTTCTCTCTAACCCGTTCTCTCTTTTGGTGGTCCTAAGGGACAATGGGAGGCTTCGAGGAGGCTGACCTTTGCGGACGGACACGCAAGGGTGCCGCACGACTTAGGCAAAACCAGCTAAGTCCGTGTCATATGGTATCAGAGTGGGACAAGCACTCATAGAAACACTTGACATGCAAACGTGGGGGACCTAGCGGGGCTGCATGGAGGGCAGTCAGCAACGCGCGACCGTTTGAGGGAAAACGGGCATGGAGATGTAGGGAAAAGAGTCGCTCAGAGGAGCGGGCATCTAACATTGGCATTCAGAGGAATGGCCAACCCTTCGCGCAAGAGGCACCACGAGAACAGGCAAGCTTGGAAGAATGCGGAGCGCACAAAGGTTGGGATGGCTGAGTTTGAGCTACGGCTCAACGTTGACAACTTTACTTGATGGTGCTCAAGGCAAGCGAGGCGCTTGGCAAAGGACGAGACCATGCAAAGTGGAATGAGTTGCTCAGCGACCGAAAGAGTTGTGCAAAGCTCACAGAGGTGAGGGGAATTGCTAACTCGAAGAATTCGGTACTCATGCATGGGCTTGTATGCGGACGATGGAATGTTCGTGGCCATCCCAAGGCGGTCGAGACTCGGCGCCATGGAGCATTGAAACTTTCTCTTCGGCATGCAAAGGATACGTCCGGAGGAGGCTGAAGTGTGCAACGAGTTCAGCATGTTGCTAGGCCTTGAGGGGTGCAGCGGTGGCTGTATTGACGTGGAGGCGCAATCTAGCAAGTGCGTTTGCAAGAGGCAGAACAATGCACAGTTTGTTCAGCAGATCGGAGTAGTCCAAGGGGATGGTGGTCTCCGAAACGAAGAGAGATGTTGCTCCAACGGGACAGTTATCCAGGAGGGATAAGTCTCGGCTCTCCAGAGGGAGAATCATGTGAGATGGACTTCACATGTTGAGGAGGAGTACCTCACAAACAACAACTCCACGAAGCTCAATGGACCGAGCAAGCAGCGAGGAGTTGTCGCATGATCTCGCTCAAGAGAATGCATTGGTGGATGCATTGCGAGATCAAGTGGGGGAGCGACCTAAAGCAACTTAAATGAAGGCACACTTGGAGTCGATGTAGAGATCGGACTCAAGGGAGGGCTGACCCGTGGAATGGTGGGCATGAGGGCCACCATCGACTCAATGCAAAAACGAGGAGCAGAGCAACTTGGGTGTAACTTGGCGAAGTACCCAAGCTGCATGAAGGGAGCCAGCAGAGAAGTTGGAACATGGAGCAGAAGCACAGTGCTTTCCTTAGACAAAGGTCAAAGACATGAACCCCTGCAGAGGCAAGGGTAGGATCATGTTGTTCCATGGGTCCTTCATTCTGACGGAGCGGACTCATCTTGCATGGTGCCAAAGACGAAGGGAGCTTCTGGGCACATGCACCTTATCTCGGAGGAGCATTTGATGGAGGAACTAAGGCGACTCAATTTGCGGAGGCGAAGTTGGGTTCAGAAGGCCTTAGCACGGGGCAAGAGGACGCAGAGGCGGGTACTCTTGAAGAATATGCCACAGTGTTGCCATTCGAGTTGCTATGAAGGAAGCAGTGTGCAGCGGAGATTGTACTGGTAGGGGCAGAGGCCCAAGATCCAGGCAATGGTGCACAATTTATAGTGAAGTCGGTGGACTTCGGGAGCTACTAGGCGACGGACTGTCCTAGAGCGGTGCTTCATCTAGGTGTGACCCAAGAGTGGGTGGATGAAGGTCGATTGTCAAAGGAGCGAACAAAATCGAAGGTGGAGGAGACCCTGCGATGTATTGGCAGAGGCCACACATGGAGGGTTCACAATTCGAGTTTATCCCACAAGGATCAGAATGCAACAGAGATGTCACCAGGAGGCGACATGGTGCAGCGGATCATGGTGGAACAGTTCGTGGCAATGCGATACACACGACAGTCCCATGAGGGATGAGATCATATAGAGGTATGATCGGGAGCTACTGGGAGCTCCGCTTTAGTGAACAACACGACGGCAAGAAGGGCTATGGGTTCAAGGAGTGAAGGCCATGGTACCGCAGAGGCGGGTCTTCCGGGCGTGTATCGAATTTTGCATCGGATGAAAACCTTGGTCATCAGCATATGGGGGTTGTGTTCCACCAAGGGAAAAGTTCGAATGCAAGTATCAGTGAGTTCCATGGGAGGGACTTGATCATGCAGAGGTATGATCGAAGCAGCTGGAGAGTTGGACTGCTCCAGAGCTCATATTCGCTTAAGGGAGCCCGGCAAGTCAGAGGACAAGGCCGAGTAAGCGGACATTGCTACCAAGGAAGCTAAGGAGAACAGAATCGGTGCAAACCCTACAACGTGATGGCAGAGGCCATGCATGGGAGTTGCAATCTGTCTTTCCATCGACCAAACAGTATGCTTGGAGAACACAGAGGTGTTGAAGCAGGGGGTCGAAAGGGGCGAGGAAGCGACGACGAGTCCAGAGGGACTTAGCTACCCAAAATCAAGCATCTATTAGAATGGAGGTGGACTCAGAGGAGTGCCACGGAGACATATCTACTGATCGTGAAGAAAAGGGATGCAGATGCGAGGCGATGGATAGTAGGGCCATGGGCATGGCAGCGCCATGGTACCGCAGAGGCGGGACTTCCGTCAAAGTCATTGATCCCTTGCTCTCATGGAGGGAGAGCGCTTGGTCGTGAAAGGGGCCGAGGAGGTGGAGAATGCAGAGGCAATATCCAAGTACCGAGACAAGGCTGAAGGGCAGAGGCCAAGAAACTTCGTAAGACCGGTGTCAACAAGTTTCTCATCAAGATAGCCGTAAGTGAAGGACTTCGGGTCATGCAAGAGTGCACGACCAAGGAACGAAGCAGGCAGTACGCGGTGCTGTACCTTTGCTACTCAGTGGAGTAGGCGGCAGGGTTGATGGAGAAGACGGTACAATCCCAGAGGCGACCTCATCTATCAGAGAATTACTCCAAGTTGGGGTGAAAACTTCCTGCATTCCAGAAGTTCGATGGCATTGAGAAGGTGAATCACAGTAGCTAACTCAACGCAAGGAGTACAAACACTTCAAGTGCTTCAAAAGTGTGAGCAAAGAGCAGGCGAAGGCCAGTAACCAGCTCGATGCATGAAGTACAAACTCGAGGAGGCGGGCGAAGTCAAGTAACCTTTGCCTTCTCAACTCTTAAGAGAATGGGCGAAACCGAGTACCCCAATTCTCTTATCTATCCAGCAGAGGAGCTCTGCACAAGTTCAAAGACCCTTCGAAGAGAATGGAAGACAACAGTTGTCAAATCCTCACCAATGGTGATCAGTGCTACTGAGAGTATATTGTCCGCTTCATTTCCCAACGAAATGGCAATCGAAAGCGGAAGTGATGCGAACCTACTTGGATGTGACAACTAACTGAAAGAAGAGTCAATGAGCAGATTTTGTGGAGGAAGGACCCAAAACTTCAGAAGTTTGCGAGAAGATGCTCGTTAAAGCTCCAACAAGCATCCACCCAGTTCAAGCAGCATGTGGAATTTCTGAGAGACTGGCGCAGTAAGGATGGTCTTTTCCTTCATCTGGGAGATCCGCAGGAATCAACAAGGATCAACATAACTCAGCCAACCCCACACCAGAGTCAGAGTCATTGGCGAGTTGAAGCAGCATGGCGAATCAAAGGTTCGACTACTAAAAAAAAATAGCAGCGGAGAGCAGCTGGGAGCCAGGAGGCGCATTGCAGCTGGAGCGGAAGATTGAAGACTCAGCAAAGGCGAAGAGTTGCAGTGTTCACAAAGGCTTCGACGAGGACGTCGAAGGGATAAGTGGGGGAGAATGTCACGGACAAACTTCTAAACAAGATGTTTGATGTAATGCTCATGTATGTCCGTGTCTCTTGGCATGTTCTTGCCTTGTACAAAATGTAGAGGGGCGGCCGAAGGCTTAATAGTCCCATTTTAGTTGGGTTGGTGGCCTCTTTAGGCTTGTAAATAAAGGTTGTGTCATGTGGACACGCTCGAGAGCTTTTTGGTCTGTAATGGATCATTTTACCCTTTGTTGTGCCACAGTTCAGAGCTTGTAAAGTCTGTTTGTAATTTGCATTGTTTATGAAGTGTTTTTCGGAGATGTTTGCTTGTGGATCCCGATTGAGGCGTTCTCTCTAACCCGTTCTCTCTTTTGGTGGTCCTAAGGGACAATGGGAGGCTTCGGGGAGGCTGACCTTTGCGGACGGACACGCAAGGGTGCCGCACGACTTAGGCAAAACCAGCTAAGTCTGTGTCAATGAGGCATTAGAGACTGGCGCATAGTAAGGATGGTCTTTTCCTTCATCTGGAGGATCCGCAGAAACCAACAGGGATCAACACAACTCAGCCAACCGCACACTAGAGTCAGAGTCATTGGCGAGTTCAAGCATCATGGCGGATCAAAGGTTCGACTACTCAAAAATAGCAGCGGAGAGCAGCTGCGAGCCAAGAGGCGCATTGTAGCTGAAGCAGAAGATTGAAGACTCAACAAAGGCGAGGAGTTGTAGTGTCGACAAAGGCTTCGACGAGGATGTCGAAGGAATAAGTTGGGGAGAATGTCATAGACAAACTTCTAAATAGGATGTTTGATGTAATGCTTATGTATATCCGTGTTTTTTGGTATGTTCATGCTCTGCACAGCATGTAGAGGGACGGCTGAAGGCTTAATAGTCCTATTTTAGTTAGGTTGGTGGTCGCTTTAGGCTTGTAAATAAAGGTTGTATCATGTGGCCACGTGTGAGAGATTCTCAGTCTGTAATGGACCATTTTGACCCTTTGTTGTGCAACTATTCAGAGCTTGTAAAGTCTGTTTGTAATTTGCATTGTTTATGAAGTGTTTTCGAAAATGTTTGCTTGTGGATCCCGAGTGAGGCGTTTTCTCTAACTCGTTTTCTCTTTTGTGGGTCCTTATGGACCATGGGAGGCTTCGGAGAGGTTGACCTTTGCAGACGGACACGCAAGGGTGCTGCACGACTTAAGCAAAACCAGCTAAGTCCGTGACAGAGAGGCACAAAACAAAATATGTCTAAGCTATATAAGTTGGAAAATTTTGATCCCGATAAGAAGAAACCTACTAAGGCGAAAGACACAAGGAAAGATATGTTTAAGGTACATGGGTCCAAAAAACCTGTCATACGAGAATAAGTCTGTCACGACTGATTAAGTTTTATTAATGTTTGTTTTGGGATGAGATGCAATGTGTTACGGTCAGTAACTGTTCAGCCGTGGCCTTGGGGCCGTCGTGGCTTGGTCCGGGTCCGGAAGGCGGTGGTCTCCGTGGGGGCGCTCCTCGAGCCCGCTGGGTCTCCGAAGGCGGTGATCTCCGAAGGCTTCGCACCTGCACAAAGGTCGGGTCGGGGTGCTCGACCCGACCCCTCCGACGATCAAGTTAGAAGAAGATGTGGAGGGGATTGTGGATGAGGCAGAAGAAGAGCCTCTGAGTGTTCTGTGTCTGAGTGAGTTCCTCCCCCTTTTGCTTAGGACTTAGGGGTATTTATAGAGGAGGTTTGATGTTACCTGACATTGCCACTGGGGTTGCGTGGGAGGCTGAGCTGCTACAGGGTATGGCGAGCCTCGGACAGTGTGTCGCTCAGGGGGATGCTGTCATGACGTGTCACATCGCCATTTTTGCCCCTATCATATGCCCCCCCCGAAAGGAGCTATGCATCGGTCGTGACGGGCGGGGGAGGGAGTCCGAGGCATAGCTGCGTCTCTTGGTGTCGAAGCGGTCTTGGGCGGCAGGAGGTCAAGCTTGTCTTATGTAGGCGGGGCCTCGGTCGTGGCGCGATCGAGGAGCATGACACAGGTGGGTTGACCTCTCTGGTGCGCCTCGGGCATTACGCGACCGAGGGGGCCTCGGGCATTAAGCGACCGAGGGGGCCTCGGGCATTAAGCGACCGAGGGGGCCTCGGGCATTAAGCGACCGAGGGGGCCTCGGGCATTACGCGACCGAGGGGGCCTCGGGCATTACGCGACCGAGGGGGCCTCGGGCATTAAGCGACCGAGGGGGCCTCGGGCATTAAGCGACCGAGGGGGCCTCGGGCATTACGCGACCGAGGAGGCCTCGGGCATTACGCGACCGAGGGGGCCTCGGGCATTAAGCGACCGAGGGGGCCTCAGGCATTAAGTGACCGAGGAGGATGACGCAGGCGGGCTGACCGCTTTGGTGTGCCTCGAGCATTACGCGACCGAGGAGTATGACGCAGGCGGGCTGACCGCTCTGGTGTGCCTCGAGCATTACGCGACCGAGGAGTATGACGCAGGCGGGCTGACCGCTCTGGTGTGGACCCGGGATGGCGTAGAGCCGAGGGCCGAGGAGCACAACACAAGCGGGGTGACCGCGCAGGCGTGTCCCGGGTGGTGTAAAGCTAGAGGGCCGAGGAGTTCGGCGCGGGCAGGCTGGCCGTGTAGACGTGTCTCGGGGTTTATGGAGCCGAGGGGCACGACACGGGCGTACTGGCGGCACTGGTCTGTCTCGGGAACATGGAGCCAAGGAGCACGACGCAGGCGGCTGGCGGCGCAGGTGTGGTCTCGGGCATTACGCGACCGAGGAGCACGACGCAGGCGGGCAGACCGCGCAGGCGTGGTCGCAAGGGCCATGCGACCGAGTAGCACGATCAGGCGGGCAGGACGCGAGGACGTGGCCTCGGGCACCACGCGGCCGAGGAACACGACAGGCGGTCGGGCCGCGCCGAGGTGGGTTCGGCGCAGGCAGGCTGCGGGCACTGCTCAGGCGGGCAGACCGTGCTGAGGTAGGCTCGGCGCAGGCAAGCTGTGACCGAGGGGCGAGACCCTGGTCGGTAAGCCGCCCTGAGACAGACTCGGCAGTGAATATGGCCGAGTGGCTCGGCGCAGGCAGGTTGGTCGCACATGAGGCCGAGGAGCCGAGGCAGCGGGCTGCTTGCTGCACATGAGGCCGAGGGGCCGAGGCAGCGGGCCGCTTGCTGCGCATGGGGCTGAGTGGCTGAGGCAGCGAGGCAGCAAGGCAGTGTGCTGGCTGCGCATGAGGCCGAGTGACCGAGGCAGCGAGGCAGCTTGCTGGCTACGCACGAGGCCGAGTGGCCGCGGCAGCGAGGCTGCTTGCTGCGCATGAGGCCGAGTGGCCGAGGGCCGAGGGGCCGAGGCTGCACATGAGGCCTAAGAGCCGAGGCAGCGTGCTACTTGCTGCGCATGAGGCCGAGTGACCGAGGCAGCGAGGCAGCTTGCTGGCTGCGCACGAGGCCGAGTGGCCGCGGCAGCGAGGCTGCTTGCTGGCTGCGCGTGAGGCCGAGGAGCCGAGGCAGCGTGTTGCCTGCTGCGCATGAGGCTGAGGAGCCGAGGCAGCGTAGTGCTTGCTGCGCATGAGGCCGAGTGGCCGAGGCAGCGTGTTGGCTGCGCATGAGGCCGCGGCAGCAGCGCGTTGGCTGCGCATGAGGCCGCGGCAGCAGCGTGTTTGCTGCGCATGAGGCCGAGTGGCCGAGGCAGCGAGGCTGCTTGCTGCGCATGAGGCCGAGTGGCCGAGGGCCGAGGGGCCGAGGCTGCACATGAGGCCTAAGAGCCGAGGCAGCGAGGCAGCAAGGCGGTAAGGCAGCGTGCTGGCTGCGCATGAGGCCGAGTGGCCGAGGCAGCGAGGCTGCTTGCTGGCTGCGCGTGAGGCCGAGGAGCCGAGGCAGCGTGTTGCCTGCTGCGCATGAGGCTGAGGAGCCGAGGCAGCGTAGTGCTTGCTGCGCATGAGGCCGAGTGGCCGAGGCAGCGTGTTGGCTGCGCATGAGGCCGCGGCAGCAGCGTGTTTGCTGCGCATGAGGCCGAGTGGCCGAGGCAGCGAGGCTGCTTGCTGGCTGCGCGTGAGGCCGAGGAGCCGAGGCAGCGTGTTGCCTGCTGCGCATGAGGCTGAGGAGCCGAGGCAGCGTAGTGCTTGCTGCGCATGAGGCCGAGTGGCCGAGGCAGCGTGTTGCTTGCTGCGCATGAGGCCGAGTGGCCGAGGCAGCGTGTTGGCTGCGCATGAGGCTGAGGAGCCGAGGCAGCGTAGTGCTTGCTGCGCATGAGGCCGCGGCAGCAGCGTGTTGGCTGCGCATGAGGCCGCGGCAGCAGCGTGTTGGCTGCGCATGAGGCCGAGTGGCCGAGGCAGCGTGCTGGCTGCGCATGAGGCTGAGGAGCCGAGGCAGCGTAGTGCTTGCTGCGCATGAGGCCGAGTGGCCGAGGCAGCGTGTTGGCTGCGCATGAGGCTGAGGAGCCGAGGCAGCGTAGTGCTTGCTGCGCATGAGGCCGAGTGGCCGAGGCAGCGTGTTGGCTGCGCACGAGGCCGAGTGGCCGAGGCAGCGATGCTGCGTGCCGGCTGCGCACGAGGCCGAGTGGCCGAGGCAGCGAGGTTGCCTATTGGCTGCGCACGAGGCCGAGTGGCCGAGGCAGCGAGGCTGCGCCTGAGCAAAGTCTCTCAAGCGACGCCATATCTCTCCTTATGCATGCTGTGGCCGAGGAGCTACTTAGGCCGCGTAGAGGAAGTCTCGGGCAAGCCGTGGCCGAGGAGCTCTCGGGCGTGCCATGGCCGAGGAGGTCTCGGGTAGGCTGTGGCCGAGGTGTTCGGCGCCGGCAGGCTGGTCGCGTGCGTGGGACCGAGGGGCTCAGGCGCGCGGGTTGGCCGCGCGCGTGGGGCCGAGTGGCCGAGACGCTCGGCGCGGTCGTGCTGGCCGCGCGCATGGGACGCGGGCGGTTTGGCCGCGCGCGTGGGACGCGGGCGGTTTGGCCGCGCGCGTGGGACGCGGGTGGTTTGGCCGCGCGCGTGGGGCGCGCGGGTTGGCCGCGCGCGTGGGACCGAGGGGCCCAGGCGCGCGGGGCCGAGGGGTCGAGGCGCGTGGGGCCGAGCCGCGCGCGTGGCCGAGCGGCTGAGACGCGCGGGCTGGTCGCGCGCGTGAGGCCGACGCGGGCGGGTTGGCCGCGCGTGTGAGGCCGAGCCGCGCGCTTGGCCGAGGGGCCGAGGCGCGCGGGGCCGAGGAGCCGAGGCGCGCGGGGCCGAGGAGCCGAGACCGGCCCCATAAGTCGCTGCTGCTGGTGCAGGTCGGCTACAGCGGAGCAACCAAGGAGAAGGCTAACGTACCATCATTCCAGGCCCTCCTTCTAGCGCCAAAATGTTACGGTCAGTAACTGTTCGGCCGTGGCCTTGGGGCCGTCGTGGCTTGGTCCGGGTCCGGAAGGCGGTGGTCTCCGTGGGGGCGCTCCTCGAGCCCGCTAGGTCTCCGAAGGCGGTGATCTCCGAAGGCTTCGCACCTGCACAAAGGTCGGGTCGGGGTGCTCGACCCGACCCCTCCGACGATCAAGTTAGAAGAAGATGTGGAGGGGATTGTGGATGAGGCAGAAGAAGAGCCTCTGAGTGTTCTGTGTCTGAGTGAGTTCCTCCCCCTTTTACTTAGGACTTAGGGGTATTTATAGAGGAGGTTTGATGTTACCTGACATTGCCACTGGGGTTGCGTGGGAGGCTGAGCTACTGCAAGGTATGGCGAGCCTCGGACAGTGTGTCGCTCAGGGGGATGCTGTCATGACGTGTCACATCGCCATTTTTGCCCCTATCACAATGGGATTACTTTTAACTCCAAATCAAATATATAATCTAGGAATCGAAAGAGTTCAATTATATACATACTAAAGTGATATGAAGTAGATGGAAAGAAACTAAACGAGTAAAAGAGATGAAACACTATTATGACCTATAAATTTGTTGCCTATATTGATGTTTGTAAACCTATAAATTTGTTCATAATTTATTTTAAAACTATTATGGCCGATTATAAAATGTTGTCTCGTAACCATTACCAAGTTACTAAATATTCTAAGACAACACCAATCACACCAACACCTCAACATGCATCGACAAAATCATACAGGCCATTGTCACAAGCACGCTCAAGACACTTGTTTCCCTCAGTACATACGAGCGCCGGGATGATACTGATACTGCTGCTGCTGCAGCTTGGCCAACGCAAGCTGCCCTTGCATCCCATCCTTCGCATACTGCTGCCACACCCGCTGCTCCTCCGTCAGCAGATGCTGCTTCTTCTCCATGTCCGACATCTGAACATAAGACGGCGGCGGCACCATCAACGAGGCCGCGAAGGGGTCGCCCCCGCCGCCGTATGTCGCACCATCCACCGCCGGCGCAGGCAAAGCCAGCATCGGCTTCGCTGGCGGCGCGTGGACCACCACGCTACTCGCGCTCCCGCTGCTAGCGTATCCGTACCCCGCGGTGGCCTGCGCCTTGGTGTACATTCCGTCGAGCAACATCATGTCGAAGCCACCGCCGAGCGAGGCCTTCTGGCCCGATAGGTTGCTCGCCGTTTCCACCAACGCCATCTCCCAGTTGGACGAGTCGCCGTTCGGGAACGCCTCGCATTTAGGCGCTGCGTCGGATGACATGTGCTGGTCGAACAATGCCAGCGCCAGCATATTCCCGTGTTCTTCCCCGGTCATCGCGTCTTCCTTCAGGTTCAACAAGTCCACCTCCTCCTCTTCTTCCTTTTCCTCCTCCTTGTCTACCTTGACCTCCGCGACCGCTTGCTCCTGCTGCGTAGCCTCCGCGTCGGCCTCCGGTGCGGGTAAAGTTTTGATGCTGTTCATCTCGTACTCGGGTTCGTCGTCCTCGGGCGGCGCGTCCTCGTGGTCGGGGGGGTCGCGCTCCGCCTCGAGGCTGCGCTGCTCCTTAGCGTGGGCGAGGGCGGCCTTGTCGCGGATGAACTCGTCCATGACGTCCAGCTTTTTGGGGCTGATGCGCTCGACCTCGGGGTACTCGGAGGAGCGGCAGACGCCGGCGGACTTGGACCAGCCGTAGAAGAGGTCGAGCTCGTCGAACTGCTTGGCGAGGCGGGAGAAAATTTCGTGGATGCAGACGCACTCGGGGACCTCGAGGTCCATGAAGCGGTCGATGAAGATGTTCATGATCTCGGTAAGGTCGTAGTAGATTTGGAAGCTCTCTTTCACCAGGGGGTAAAGAGCTACGGCCACGATGCGGTCGTGCTTCGCTGCACCTGTATGCATGTATTCCGCTTAACACTCACACGATATGCATATACGACTCGATTCAATTCTCCCTTCATCGATCGGCCTGTGTGATTAAGATGCCATCACCTGTAGGTCGACAAGCGAGGAACCGCTCCAGCATGTGCTGCAGGTGCCGCGTCCGGGCAAAGATACGGTCGGTCGTCATCTCCCTCACCGGCGTGGCCTTGGATGATGTCGCCGCAGCGGCAGCCGCCTCCTCCTCCTCATCGTCGTTGATGTTGCTCCTGCTGCCGCGGCGCTTGCGGCGGCCGTGCATCCTGTAGTCCAGCCGCTCGTCCAAGTAGAGCGCGTAGGTCCTCACGAAGGAGGAGAAGTCCCAGGCGTCGGCGCCGGAGTTGTCCCTGAAGTCGGACATGTTGAGCATCCGCGTGCCGCGGCGCGTGGCGAAGAAGATCTCCTGCTCGTAGGCGGGGTCGCCCTCCGTGAGCAGGCGGTGGATGAGGATGAGGGTCTTGAGGGCCACCGTCCAGCTCTGGGTCTTGCCCAGCCGCCGCGACAGCGACGACACGCACGCGCCCACGTACGCCCGGGAGTAGCACGTCAGGCTCAGGATCTCGCGGATGTGCTTCTCCTCCGCCGGGAACTCGTCGTGCCGCGTCGCCTTCACGATGGCCACGTCCAATTCCGACAACATGGTGCTGTTGCTCACTTTCGCCAACCCGATGCTCGTCTGGTCCTTCACCGCCCCTAGTGCCTTGCGGATGGTGCTCGGCGCCATTTGTAGCTTCTCCCTGGATATGTTCCCACCACTTGTAACCTACAGACTACGTAGGTCGAACAAATCAAATCAAATCAAATATATATCTATAGATAAGCAGAGATGAGAGATGAGATTTGCGTACTTTGCCGGGGCTGGGAGACGCCTGGGAGAAGGGAGGAGACGAGATCAGCAGAGATGAGGGAGAGAGATTGGCTTGAGTTGGCTGATCTCGCCTCCCTTCTTCTGCCTCGGGCTCTTCATCGCGGTAGCCATTACTAAGGATTTGTATGAGAGCTGTGAGCCGTGGAAGCCGCACCAAAGTAGGAGCCGGGATCGGGGACGGGGAGGACCGTTGCTTGGTACGTCTTTAATTATCTTTTGGTCTTTGACGGGTCGTTGTGTCGGGCCACCAGTCAATTGGCATTTGATCGAACACCGGAAGGAGGACGACGGCCCAATTGTCTGACTTGGGAGGACGGCAAAGTCGCCTTTGCGGATGCAGGCGTCGGAACGCCATGCGGGAAAGATCTAAATTGCTTCTACCTGCAGCATATAGTAACTGAAAAATACATTGCTCGATGCTAAACTTTCAAGACGAAACGAAAATTTAGTACATCCATGCAACCATAACAGCGAACTCAGATACCGTAGGCAGGAAGATAAAGCATTGATTCAAAAGTTAGAGACGTCTTTTTATCATTAAATAACAGAACCTAGCAGTGATACACTTCAGTTCAAGGCCTCGTTTCCAAGGCCTGCGTCTTGCAAGTGCAGAGGCCTGATACATACAACAAATGCAGTGAGCGACACTCCGGTCGATCACCATAAGAAGATCATGAAGTGACATCTTGAAGGAATACACGACCATCACAAACAAATAGATTGCAAAGAACTGAATCCACAATGGCATGGATCAACTTCCACCGGATTCCGAAGGTGTCCTAGGTCAGTTTCTGCAGAGGCAAGCAACCAGTTCCTTCTCTGTCCAAGTGTTCAAATGCATCTAGAAACACACAGAAATATTGTAATGATCATCTCTTATAGGCAGAACACGGAACACTCTTTTCTTTCCTTTTCTACGTAAGCTATCTCGGCAACTATAGGCACGTGACTTTGACAAGATATGATTTTCTATGGTTGAGACAGATCACCAGAATGGGCTACAGACGCTGTATGGAGGAATTCTTGCAAAGGATGATAGTGTTCATGTTCAGAAACAGGTGCATTCAGATGAGATATAATTTCCCAACAATCTTCAATCTGATGGATAAATAAATGTAAATGACACTAATCAGAACCACAACCAGAACTGATAAGAAAACAATTTCATTGACAGCAGCAACAAAAAGTATAAACTAAATACACACCTGCATATTCAATGAAGGTTGTTCCCCCGTGATACAAGGTCCTGCTTGAAGAGGATCATATATAGCAGTGATAGCTTCTTTATTTAAGTATGAGATTGGATCAGGTATGTGAGTCGGATCCTGAAAATTGGGAAAATGAGCTGATGGATTCCAAGCAAATGGATCATTTGGCATGATGGTATCAGGGAGGTTACTAATCCCAGTAAAAAGAATATCATTCAGCTCCACATACTGTTCACTATCAAGTTCTGAAAGCATAGGATACAAGGCAGTTTCACTGGAAATGTTTTCAGGGTGATTGGTACTGCCAGAAATGATTGCCTGATCTGAGAGGTTTTCTAATTCATTATACATTCCTTCAGCATCCAGTGCAGAGGTTTCATTAACATTCATGTCAAGAATGGCTGAATCAGGCATCTGCAAGGAAGCCGATAAAGATGATCACAAACAACGTATTTAATCATGCATTTGCATCAAAAGTTGCAAAAAAAAAAAAGAAAATCAAACCATGAATGCTGTGGCATTAGCATTCTCTACGCGCGGAGAGCTATTAAAAACCTCTGCAAGCTCCTCCTGAAATATTCCATCAGCAACAAGAAGATCAGGATCAGAAGACACCTCAATGTGACTAGAAGCCGCAGGTTGCTGACTAACAGGTTCCAATTGTATTGTCTGATTATCTAATGGTAACTGACTTGGGCAAGACACACAAGGAAGAGGAAAAGGATTCTCAGTAGATGCTTCATCCTCCCAATCCTCTTCATTAAAGGGTGCACCATATTGCTCCCCGATTTTAGGACCTGCACCACTTTTTTGGAAGATCTTGCAGAGTACAAATGTGTCCTGTGATGTAAAATGAGAAAGATGAGTTTAATACTTGATAAAAAAATGTAAAATAAGTATAACAGAATTATTAATAGAATGTTATTCTGCATTAGAATTTTGTTTGCACAGATTATGATAGAGATAGGGTTGTTTAAAAGAGATAGATAGAGTGGCGGAGGAGACAAATGAAAAGGGAGGAGAAATACAGGCATGGGCATTACTGGACATGGAGAAGTGGCTAACCAACCTAGAAAAATCACAGCCATCAGAAACCTTATTCTCAAAAATTAATTCACTACCACGATGAGCAGATGCCCAATTATTTTGCTTTTCTTAAGACGCTAGCTAGTTTCTTTCTCCCCTTTGTAAAAGGAAGAAGAAGAAGAAGAAGAAGAAGAAGAAGAAGAAGAAAGGAAGAATTCATTCATCACATGAAGAAAAGAATCAAGTCATAAGTTCCGAAAGTCCATGAATCAAAGTTCTACTTTTGTAAATAGAAAGAGGAAGGATTCATATGGAAATGATCATCTCATAAAATATCAAGTATACCAAAAGTCAATGAATAAATTTTTACTTTCGTAAGGAGGAAGGATTCAAGGACATGACAATCACATAAAAGATCAAGTATGCCAAAAATCCATGAATCAAATCTCTTCTTTGGTGAATTGCAAGAAGAAGGAATGAAGGAAACAATCTCGATTTAAAAATAAAACTCAAGTAAGGAACTCCTAATCTAAGATTATGATATCCAAAATCAAAAAAATTTTAATTAATTGCTTATGCCGATGCTGATTTTGTTAAATGTAGAATAGATAGAAAAAACACATATGGAATATATCAACTCTTAGGTCATGCACTTGTTTCTTGGTCTTCCAAGAAACAAAATTCTGTTGCATTATCTATAGTTGAAGTTGAATATATAGTAGTAGGTGCATATTATGCACAAGTTATTTGGATAAAAAATATTTTAGAAAACTACGCAATTTATTTGAAAAATATTTCTATAAAATTTGATAACACTAGTGTAATATGTTTAACAAGGAATATCATTCAACACTCTAAAACTAAACATATTGACATTAGAAATCATTTTATTAGAGATCATGTTAATAATCATAATATATCTATAGAATTTATTGATACAAAATATCAATTAGCTGATTTTTTACAAAACCATTGAATAAAGAACAATTTGATTTAATTAGAAGAGAATTAGGCATGTTAAATCTTTCTAATGCATGAATTCCTCTTATACAATTTTTGGATTTCTCGGTTTTTGAATTCTTCCAAAAGTGAAAAAAAATGTCCATCAAGTATAAACAGAAATTATACCAAAACCAAAATAAGAAAAGAAATCAATCCAAAATGAAATAGCAAGACTACAACAAAACCGGAGGCCATTAAACCGAAAATAACATAAATTGTATGAAAACAACCTAGAGACAGGAAACGTATAAAAATGACCAAAATAAGACTAAAATTTAGATTAATTCGTCTAAAACTCATATCAACTCTAACACAGTGTCACAGCCTTAGCTAGAATTGCCTAGGGCGTGAGGCACCCTTGCGGCAAAAACGCGAACTTAGCTTGCGTTGCCTAAGTCACGCTTCGCCCTTGAGATTTGCGTCCGCAAAGATCAACCCACTTGCAACCTCTCGCAGGTCCCAAAGGACCTGTAAAAGAGAAAGTTGATTAGTTCGAAGAACGAGCGACGGACAAGTCCCGACGTCTCACGAAAAGGGGAAGCTTTACAAGCAATTCAGCGAGCACCTTGCGTGCACAAGAAAAAAGAGGGAGAGAGGGAAAACAAGGACTTTAGAAGGTTGAACGAACAGCTGCAAGTTCACAAACAATTGCTCACCGAGTGCCGGGCGCGACAACAAGTTTCCGTCAAGGTAACATGCGAACTTGCAAAAGATGGCTGACGTTTCGCGTGTTCAACGCCCGACACTATACCGAAGCCCCATCCCCCATGGTGCCACCTGGGTGGTTCCAGGGTGCTAAGATGGCTGACGTTTCGCGTGCAGCAACGGGCTGCAGAAAACAGTCAGTGGCACGTGAAAGCGAAGCTGTTTTGGGTTGTTTTGGGACTGTTTTGCTCGGTTCGGTGAGCGGTCGCACTGTAGCGCTGCAACTTGTTCGAACTTATATTTTTACAAGCAAAATGACTCAAAACCAAGACAAAACATGCTGCCAAGCAACTGTACATGTAGATGAGAGTGACGAATCGTTGAACGGAGTTGTTGCGGGTGCGCGACGACCGTTCGTGACATTCTCCCCCACTTAAACTGTCGACGCCCTCGTTGACGCTTGTTGGTAGTTGTTGATAATTTTTTCTTCATGTCGCAGGGCGTCTTCGGGCTCCCAACTTGCTTCAGTTCGAGGAAGCTTTCGCCACTTCACCAAGTACTCGATCTGCTCAGCTCCATTGGGTAGCTTTATCTTGCGATCTGCTAAAATGGTTTCAACTCGTTTCTCGTAGGAAACTCTGGTGAGGGGTAGCCGAGTTGGAACACTTCGGGAAGCATCTTACGGATCCGAGTGGTAGGCTTTTAGGTTGCTAGCGTGAAGAACATTGTGATTTTTGAACCACGCCGGCAGTTGCAACTTGTAAGAGATGTTGCCTACCCTGCTGATAATTAGGAAGGGCCCTTCATACTTTCGCACTAATCCTTTATATACTTTGTTACTAAAGAATTGGAGTGATGCTGGTTGGAGCTTTACCAACACCAAATCGCCGACCTTGAACTCTTGCGGTCGCCTTCCCAAGTCTGCCCACTTCTTCATCCTTTTTGTCGCCTTCTCCAAGTAAGCCCGCGCAATATCTGCATTTCGATGTCACTCCTTTGCGAAGTGATAGGCTGACGGACTACTCTCAGTATACCCGATTGCCATGGTGTGAGGAGTTGACGGTTGTTGTCCTGTAATGATCTCGAAGGGGCTCTTGTTGGACGCAGAGCTCCGCTACAAGTTGTAGGAGAATTGGGCAAGCCATCCGTCTGGGGGTGGAGACTTATGGAGAAGCATAACTTGGACCCCAACAATTTGAATAGCTCGATCCAAAATCGTCCCAGGAACTGAGCGTCTCGATCACTGATGATATTATGTGGGGCTCCCCAATACTTCACCACATCCTTCATCATCAGCTTAGTCACTTCCTCTACTGAACAGTGTAGGGGAGCAACAATGAAAGTTGCATACTTTGAAAATCGATCGACCACCACGAGTATCGATCCGAGTCTCCCTACTAGTGGCAAGCTTGATATGAAATCCAATGAAATGCTCTCCCACGATCTTTTTGGTACGGGCAACGGCTCCAACAGTCCTACCGGCTTCCGTTGCTCCGCCTTGTCTTGTTGGCAAGTAAGGCACGTTCGAACATATTCCTCCACATCAATCCCCATCATCGGCTAGTAGAAGACCCTCTCCACGAGAGCCAACATTCTGTGAATGCCTGGGTGTCCAGCCCAAAGGGAATCATGACACTCTCTTAAGAGTTCACACCTTAAATTATCCACTCGAGGAACATAAACCCTATTCCCTTTTGTGTAAACAAGTCCCTCATGGACCCAAAATCATCGTGCCTTGCCTTCTTTGATGAGCTGCATCAGGATAACTGCCTGGGGATCACTATACAATCCATCCTTGATCCTGGAAAGGAAGTTGGAATGCAACTGACTTGCTTGGCCTCTGCCCTCTAATTGTACGGCATTCACACGCTCCACTTTCCGACTCAATGCATCGGCCACGACATTTGTCTTTCCAGGCTTGTACTCCATTGCCATATCAAATTCAGCCAGGAAGTCTTGCCATCGTGCTTGCTTTGGGAAAAGTTTCTTCTGAGTTAGGAAATAGCTCAGAGCGATGTTGTCTATCCTTAGCACAAATCACGATCCGAGAAGGTAGTGTCGCCAAACTCGTAGACAATGGATCACCGCTGTCATCTCCTTCTCATGCACTGGATACCGCTGCTCGGTCTCGTTGAGCTTGCGGCTCTCGTAGGCCACCGGATGACCCTCCTACATGAGTACTCTCCCAATAGCGAAGTCTGAAGCATCTGTATGGACTTCAAAGGGCTCCCTATTGTCCGGCAATTTGAGCACCGGTTCTTCCAAAACGACAACCTTCAGATCTTGGAATGCAATTTCACATTTATCAGACCACCTCCAAGACTGTTTTTTGTAGCTTTGTCTTCGTGTTCTCCCCCACTTGACCCCGCATGGCGTTCAACAAATGCATTGCTCCCATCCGGGGTCCTTGCGACTCCTCGTCGTCGCTGCTGGATTCAGAACTACTCGAACTAAGAGCGACAGTCTTGCCCTTGTCCGATTTGAGGGGATGGATGGAAACTGTTAAAGCATTGAGTGCTTGTTTTTATGGGCACTCCCTCACCATGTGCGGCCCTTCGCATAAGAAACATCCGCCAGGTTTCGGGGCCTTGTCTTTCGGGCTTGGCCCTTTGTGGGAAGAACTCTTCTTCTTTTATTCGCCCCCGAGCTCCTTCCCTCGAGAATATTTTGGAGGGCGATTGCTTGAAGATTGTTTCCTTCTTCCCGGGTCTTCAGAGGAAACGAAGTCGGTGAACCTTTCTGCGACAGCAATTGCCCTGATCAAATCGGCGACATTCCTTCGATATAGTTCTTGTTGCGTCCATGGCTTCAAACCATCGAGGAAGCTGAACAGCTTATCCTTCTCGGACATGTCCTGGATGTCCAGCATTCGCGCAGAAAATTGCTTCACGTAGTCTCGAATGGAAGCATTTTGGCGGAGTTGTCTCAATTTCCTTCTTGCGACGAACTCGATGTTCTTCGGTAGGAACTGAGTTCTCAACTCCCGCTTCAAGTCCTCCCATGTGTCAACTCGACACCGACCTTGTTGGATCTCCTCCCAACGGGTTCGCCACCAAAGTTTTACATCTCCGTTCATATACATGGTCGTTATAAAAACTTTGGTTTCTTCAGAATTAGGCCTCGTAGCTCGAAAGTATTGTTCCATATCGAAAAGGAAATTCTCGAGCTCTTTTGCATCTCTGGCCCCTCCATAACCATGAGGCTCGGGTGCCCTCAAGTTTTGTGGCGGCGCAACGCGAGTGTTGCTTCCTCTCGCATTTAGTGCCCTTGTAAGCATGATCACCCTCGAAGTGAGTTCCACCACAACTTCTTGCAGGTGTTTCACGGAGTCTTTTGTGTCATCTGACAATCGGTCGACTAGGGCCTCAACCTTGTCGATCCTGGACTCCGCTTCTTCTTACGCTACCCCAACAAGCCTTCGTTGGCCATGGTAGAGTTCCTCCAAGCTCGCTTCGAGAACATCCAAGCGGGTTTCCGCCGTTGTGAGTCTCTCCTTATGACTCTTTTTCCCGATTAACGCTCCAGATTGCGCCTCCTTCGCTCGGGAGAGTAGCCAACTTCTCGCTCATCATGTTCGCTGTCGCGCTCCTCCTGAGTGGTTCCAACAGCATACGAGCGAATGTGCACTTGCAGCCCACCTGCGGCTGCTTGGGGCAAGGGTCCGACTTGCCCCGTCTTGCTTGATTCGCCACGATGCTTTGCCATGGCGAAGTTGCGAAGTTCCTTCGCTGCTCGCTCGAAGTGCTTGCCCGCTCTGATACCACAATGTCACGGCCTTAGCTAGAATTGCCTAAGGCATGAGGCACCCTTGCGGCAAAGACACGAACTTAGCTTGCGTTGCTTAAGTCTCGTTTCGCCTTTGCGATTTGCGTTCGCAAAGATCAGCCCACTTGCAACCTCTCGCAGGTCCCGAAGGACCTGTAACAAAGAAAGTTGATTAGTTCAAAGAACGAGCGACGGACAAGTCCCGACGTCTTGCGAAAAGGGGAAGCTTTACAAGCAATTCAGCGAGCACCTTGCGTGCACAAGAGAAAAGAGGGAGGGGAAAAACAAGGACTTTAGAAGGTTGAACGAACAACTGCAAGTCCACAAACAGCTGCTCACAGAGTGCCGGGCACGACAACAAGTTCCCGTCAAGGTAACGTGCGAACTTGCGAAAGAGTGTTTAACGCCCGACACTATACCGAAGCCCCATCCCCTATGGTGCCACCCGAGTGATTCCAGGGTGCTGAGATGGCTAACGTTCCGCGTGCAGCAACGGACTACAGAAAACAGCCCGTGGCACACGAAAACAGAGTTGTTTTGGGACTGTTTTGCTCGGTTCAGTGAGCGATCGCACTGTAGCGCTGCAACTTATTCGTACTTACTTTTTTACAAGCAAAATAACTTAAAACCAAGACAAAACATGCTGCCAAGCAACTGTACATGTAGATGAGAGCGATAAATGGTTCGTTAAACGGAGTTGTTGCGGGTGCACGATGACCGTTCGTGACAACAGAGCATGGCTGACTAATTGACTGCATCAGTACAACCATGTTCCGCTTGCACTGATTAAGTTTAGAATGCAGGTACTCCTATTTGGCATTTACTTTTACCCGGTAACTCTTGTTGCTTCCGGAAAATAAAATGCTCATAAGATAGTAGATCACAAGACTATTTAGACAAAGTACATAAACATGAATATATGTTATGGACATTTGACAATTAATAGTGGCTAGACTTGGCACCACATTAAAGGTTGCTCAATTTTGACTTGGATGACCAATGTTCAAGTCATTGAAACCTCTTTACTTACGACGAGTAAGAGTATGTAAATTAATAATTTGTAGTCCTTGTGTTGGTGTGTGTGTCAAACTAACCAGCTCCTTTTATGTACGACAATTGATACAAAATACTGAGAGAGCAAGAAAATGTAAGTTTGAACAAAAGCAAAGCAAATGTTAGTCGGTAACTATATAAACACTAGATGCATATTATATTATCTGCTGAGAACACAAAAATGATTAAAAAATCATAACTAGATTCATTTCATAAGTATAAGAAATAAGCCTAACCTGCACCAATCCAGCATCAGCCATTTCTCTGTTCTCTAGTCTGTACTCATACATCACCCAATCAGTCCTACTGCCTTTTCGAGGCTTCCCTTCATGGAAAATTAGAGTCTTCTTCATCCCAACTGTACTAGTGTTATGAATGATAGGCCTATCCTTTCCAGTAGCCTTCCAGTAACCAATATCAGTTGCCCGATTTGACCTAGAGCCACTAGGATATTTTTTATCTCGAGGGCAGAAGAAATACCATTCGAGATCTTTACTACGCAATTGCGATTTTTCTGCACAGATAAATTTAACCAGATAAGAAAAACTGCTGACTTAGGAAAAAAAAAAGAGAAAAAAAGTACTGCATCAGGAAAGAAGAAATAAAGGTGGCTGACTAGGTGTTCATTGACGATCATAAATAAATAATAACATGATGAAATTTTAGGCATCTTCAATTACAAAAATTATTTGAACTGAAATGGTATCTGTCTATCAAGACAGATCAGGTATGAAAGTAATAGTAGAGAAGATGGGGTACCTCGAAGATCCCAAGGGGCAAATTTGTACAATTCGACTTCAGCAATAGCTTCAAACCTGAAAGGCTTCCCCATTACTTTTCTCTTCAAGTAGAACGAAACAAGTTCAACATCAGTTGGGTGAAAACGAAAGCCCGGTGGAAGCGAGGTCATAGCCATCAAGATGAAGAGTTTCCTGTCTATGCTAAAATGAAATTTGAAATGTGATTTAGTCCAGCAGCAAAAGAAGATATATGCACTTATCAATACTATCCTGGATTTGATAGCAGTGATAATCTCCGTAAACTTGGAACAAGAAAGCTTCAACCAAAAATTATGTAAATCCTTTGTGTATAGATTAAAGTCCAGTTCCAAGCCAAAACCTCCTAATATTTATCAAGTCCAGTGCCGAAATGATACTCGATAAGAACACCACAACCGACTACGACATATGAACCAAAAGTCACAGCAAAGAAACCAGGAACAGTCCTTTCTGATGTCAAAAGACATTTGTTGTGCAAGCAGAATCCTGTAAGAAGAAACTTAATGTTACCAAACCAGACATACATTTTACTAAGTTAGCAGTAAGTAACACGGCAAAGGCCAAACTCATTTGGTATGATTGTAGACATGACATTAATATCAGGTGAAACAACACAGAACCAGAAAACAAGATCTTATAATACAAGAAAGGAGCAAAAAATCATGCTCAAAGCAACGAGATGCTTGCAACAGGAGATTGAAAACACAAAAAGAAATTGAAGTTCACATCCACATCACTAGATCGCAAGAACCTAGCTCGTAGTCATAGAAATCTAGTCAAATACCATATTTAGAAAGCATAAAATCTGAATTCCAAAAAGGGAATGGGAAAAAAGAAATAAAAGCGACCATGCATATAGTTGTTCTAACATCCGGGAGTAAAGTCAAGCAACAGGTCATAACCATTTATATCCAAGGAGATCTACAGGCGACGTTCCATAGACAATTAGACACAAGTGGGAAGAATACTACACCCATTAGATTATAGATCTGAGCAATTGATGGCAGAAACAGGTATCATAACAAGACCACGGTAAGGAATTCTAAATCATCAAGTCGTTGACTTCGATCTACGGGATTGGTAGATCATCCACTTCGATCAAAGATCCACATACACGCACAGTAAGAAAGCCTCACAACCATCCACCTCGATCATAGATCCACATACACGCAAAACTTTTGCAGGAAAAAATAGATCCAATCAACGCAAAAGACAACGATCGCATTAGCTGGACAAAGAAAAAAACCCTAGATATCCACTAAGGAAGTGCGAGAAACAGCACAAATCAAAGATGGAACGAAGATCGATCGATCGATCGAAGAATAAAAGGGCAATAGCAGGATAAGAGATTCACCGGGACAAACTTACGCCTGAGGGATCCGATGGACGCGAAGAGCAAAGCGCCGCTCTCGAACAAAGGGGTATAATGGAAGCAGGAGGGGAAGGGGGGAGGAAGTGGAGGGTTAATCGGTGGTACCCGGCGCCGACGCGTGTGATTTGGTGGAAGCTTCCTGCGCACTCCTTGTCTCACTATTGGCCAATTAGAATAGGGATTGCCGAGGGTGTTAGTCAACAGAATCCACCAAGAATCGTCTGTCGATGGCGAACCGAGTGGTTCAGGTCTGACCTAATCCAATTCAAATCGATTTGAACGTGACCCGGAGGTGAGATTAGCCACTCACTTGACGCCGTCTCCACTTACAACACGGCAACCGTAAGGTGAGTGAGCTCGATGTAAGTCGTAGATGTCAGGGGAGTTCTGCATACCACCCGTTACAGCTTCGTGGCGTGCGAGCGATGATAACTTCAGGTTCATAAAGAAAAAGTCATAAAATTACCGTCAGCTTTCATAGCTCAGTTGGTTAGAGCACCCGTTTAGTAAGCGGGAGGTCTTGAGTTCGAATCTCAATGAAAGCATTCGAGGACTTGTCATTTTTAATAATTAATCAGAGAAAAATAGAGCATAAATGATAAAATACTTAAACATTTTGTTATTATAAGAAGAAGAATTATTCAATATTAGTTATCAATTATGTTTTACAAATAAATGAACGGACAAGATTAAAATATCTGATCAGATAGACGGTTGTGATACATGTACCCTATGCAGAATTTGGCGTTGAACATGGTGAACAGCCCGCCGCACGACGAGGGAGGGGGGAGGGGCCACCTTCTTCCTCGCCGCGACGACTCCGCCACACCACCAGTATCGATGCCTACCGAAGGGAGGCCATGAACTAGAAGAGAGATGCGCGTTCCCCTCTCTCCGCAACCATCATCTCCTCCGCCTTTTCTCGACGCGCCAAGCTAGGCAGACTCGCCAACTCCCCTGTTGTCCACAGCGGCCGCGAAGGAGGACCTTTTGACCTCTCCTCCTCTCCTTTGGTGCATGACCACAGCGAACTTTTCCTACCGTGGCTTCTCCTCTTCCTCCCCTAGTGACGATCACCAGGGGTGTTGCCTCTCTCTCTCTCTCTCTCTCTCTCTCTCGCGTTTCTCAATATAATATCTTGGTGCATCCAGATACTTCCGCCACTACCTGCAGCGTCCAGATCTATGACTACCGTATCTTGTTAATTTTCAATGTTTTTACCTTCTTCCGCCACAGTTTAAAGCCACTCGGTCAGCCGCCTACGATCATCTCCATCCTGGTTTTAGCCCGTTTGTGAAACAGAGCGAGCACTATGAGTGGATGTTCTCCCCACCCTGAAGCAGCCGCTGAGCCCTCGGGTCCTGCAAAAGGGACTCAACAAAAAGAAACCGAAGCCATGCTCCATGACCACTTCTCGTGTCAGCAGGAGGGGGGTGTGCAAGGGCCCAGGGTGGCACTCAGCAGGACCCGTTCCTCTGCTTCGCACAGGTTGCGGGCTGCCGATAGCTCCTCCGCCGCCCCTCGGGCAGCTATGAGGAGGACGTTCTCCATGAGGAAGTCCTCCTCGGTTAGAGAGCTCTACTGGAGGATCCATGACACCGCTGATGAAGACGGTGGTGATAAGGACTTCAACGAGGAGGAGCAGAAGTGCTCCAAGAAGGAGAAGAAAGGGAAGTTCCTAAGAGCATGGAAGAAGCTCTTTAAATTCTAGTGGTGTCATCCTTCTTGCACTGTTATTATACTCTCGTTTCAATGTACTTGTTGTATCATGTAGGTCACTAGTCTTGAGCATCTTATGCTTCTGATCTATTGTTGCCATCAGCACAAGATTCAGAATAGCAGATACACCACGATCGAAATGAAAGAGATTACTACTAACAGGAAAGAGATCCTGGTTCGCGGACAACAATGTACTGAACAAAGGAACCTAACCAATCGTAGTCTCTAAAGATCGGACACAGCGTGATGCTGCTGACGGATGCTTGCGCCATTGTTTTTTCTGGTGTTTGCGAGGCCGGTATCTAACACAAGACCCATGACAGACCACGTTGTTTCAGGCCATACTGACTCTCTTGTGATTGAAAGTATTGTAGGCACTCGCAATACGACCTCCCAAATGCACCACACGTGCTTTCCTCGTCCTCGCCTCCGCCGGCGTTCTTCCGCTCACTGTCATCCTCTTTTAGGGGGCTGCCTCTGACCTGAATGATGCGTGTGTTGCTGTCATTTCTTTGATATGGGTCTCATTTCTCAAATTTATTTATTTTTTTCAAAAGATATTTTCATTACATTAAATATGTAGACAAACTTATCATGCAGTCTCAGAAATATGTAGAACTTATTCCTTGACAAAATAATTCTCTACTCCGCCACATGCATAAAAAATTTGCCCATTTTGTGCCAAATCATTTGATATGGGCATAAAGCAGAGGTACATACCCCATATATCCTTGGGAGATTTATGACTGAATTTATGTTTACACCTAAATTCAGTTTATTCCATCAATTTTGCTAAGAAAAACCGATCAATTACTAATTTGCCTTTCATTATTGAGCATGATTAATGCTAAAGACATCAAAGTTGGTACCGCTGTGCTTCCTCTTTTATTTTAGCTTACGAGGAAATTGGCTCAATCAAAGATACTCTAAATAGACTTGACAAAGAAAGCCAAGCCTAATAACAGGAGACCGCCGTAATATATTGAGTTAGAATGTCTATCTAGAAGCTCAACCTAAGAACTCTTTACTATTTAGCCTTCTATTTCTTCTAAAGAATTATCAGAAATGATAAATAATTCGTAAACAAAAATTGTTCATCAAATAATATTAAAATAATCATGACTCAAGTCTTCTGACATACTCAAGCATGTGAAACAACGCATTTGACATACAATTTACCTCGTTGAGAATAAAGTTGAAATATTAGTATATAACTGTGTATGTTTATGTCTTCAGTAACATACAATTTACCTCGTTGAGAATAAAATATTTAATGACTTCATAGGATTTAAAAAAGACATAATTTTAACTATAACAAACATAATTTTAATGACTTTATAGTATTTAAAAAAAAAGACATAGTTTTAACTATAACAAACCACTGCTTGAAAGTGCATGAACAAAAGGTTATAACTTATAACTACTACTGATAATTCATATTGCATGACTAAAGAATACAACATTGAGACTTGAAACCTGACAAATTTTAATAAAGGCTGAATTTTGAGTTCTGCATTTAAAGTGCATCAAAAACAAATTAGACTTCATTGATTTATGCAAGTTCATCTTATGCATTGGAGACAGAGCTTTTAACATTCCCCTATATCCACGAGCCTTAAGAAATCTAAAAAAAAACAAATATGGTCACACTGATGCATGCTGACACAGACAGCAACATAAAACACACACATCACATGGACTGACACAAAGTACAAACATTTCATGTGATGAGCTGATCTTTAACACAAATTTTAGAACCATAGCCACCAACTTAACAATCAAGTTTTCGAATATTTAGTAAAGGAATGCATCAATATATCAAAACTAACTAAAACATCAATCATGTCACACATCTATATGTGCATCCTTCATGCATCAATAGATCCAACCATACAGATGTTACCTGGTCTCCGTATCAAAGCCATAGCATGCTGCAAAATAGAAGGAAACTGAGAGCAACCATGCATGACAGTGGGATGCAATAAGTGTAAGCCAGTCCTCTTTTGCAATTGCATCCGTGGAAAAGTTGTATGGGAGGTACCGGGAAACTTCCTCAGCAGGAAGCTTAACTTCCCAAGTCCCATTCGGATGCCCACAAAAACATAAGATGTGTTTCTTGCAAAACAACCTTATTCTCAGGAATAATATTCAGGACTCTCCATGGTAAGTGACTGACAATATATTTAGAAGGCATAAGCCTTCATTTAATTTTTGAAACTGTGGCAAACAAGAATTACAAGCTAATATTTATAAACATGGTAAGATAAAACTCAAAGACCTCTGAGAAAACTCTACTGCATGTAGTAGAGGAAATGCAATGTTTGCCAATTCTACAAAAATCCCATGAATGTAAGCTGCGAATTTTGTTAAATGACATACAAGGTCTAAGTTCATTTTCACACTAACACTGTAGAAATTTGGTATACATGTATTTTTTAGTTCCTAAATAGAAGAAAAACAAACTTTTTTTTTTCTCTACATCAAAAATAAAGCTTGGTGTTCATAATGAGAGAAGGCATATTATTCACCAAGGAAGAGAACCCTGAATCTCTCATAGGTCACACATCCATCATGATCCAGTTCTTGAGATCATAAATTTGTTGGTCAAGCTTGAAATAGTTTACATGCAAAATGAAAAGCACAGATATACATCTTGAAATTTTTATTTTTCAAAATCAGAAAGGAAAACACATCGTCATACAAAATTATACTAATTACAAACACTTCAAATCAGAAAAGGTTTTGACACATCATAGTAGGAAATTTTAGATTAAGAGTTGAAGTTCGACAAATACGCAAGGGTCCAAACCTGAATCCAAATCCGTACACCATACACCATATGCAATCGACAGTGAGTGGAATATCGATTTGGAAAATTATTTGGCTTACGTTTAACATGCAAGATTGCATATTAATTTTGATGCGATATAAAGTGAAATAAACTTTTATATATGAATAAATATTAACTTTTGTATATACTAACACGTAGTGGAATTAAATGAAATCACAATCAAATAGAACACCAAGATATACGTGGAAAACTTTTCCATCCAATGTGAAGGGTAAAAACCACATAACAAACTAGAAATAATTCACTATAAGAATAATGAATATACAAATATCAATTTCCTTGCCCAAAACCCTAGCAACAATCATAAGAGAATAACTGGAATACAAGGATCATGTCACTGTGCACAAAATTCTAAATTTTCTCTAATTCTCCCCAAGTAATCACAGTAAGAATCTACTGTAGATTTGATCTAACTTGAGATGAGAATACTACTAGATGATTGAGAATAGTCTCTCTGCGTTGTCCTTGTTTTCTTCCCTTTCTTTCTCCTTCGATTTCTGTCTTTTTCTCCTCATTTTTGCTGCTACCAAGATGTACCATGTTGCCCTCGTTGCTGCCCTTTTATACTTATTTTTGTAGCCACCACCCCCCACCCCACCCCCTTAATATGAATTAGGGTTAGGTTAAGAGGGGGTGAGCTGTGAGTTGATAAAGCCCACCTTGGACTGAATGCGGGCTGTCAACCCAACAACCTTCCCTTTCAGCCTATAAGGGAGGCTGTCCGAAGACTCCTCAGTGTGAAGCTATGTTGACCAGCTGTCGGCATATCTCATGTCTTTCTTTTGGTAAAGTATTTGTCAACATATCTGCACTTTGTCATCTGTGTGAATTTTCTGAAGCTGCAACTGCTTCTATTCAAATACATTTCAAATATAGTGGTATCTGACATCTATATGCTTTGACTTGGAATGAAACATTGGGTTCTTACACAAATAGATGACACTCTGAATGTCACTATGCACCACATAATTTTCCTATTTCAGCCCTAATTCTTGTAAGAATTCTTTCATCCATAATATTTCTTTGCATATCTCTGTAACAGCAATATATTCTGCTTCTGTAGTTGAGAGAGCAATATACCTTTGCAACTTGGATTGTCATGACACAGCTCCCCCTGCAAAAGTAAGTACATAACCTGAAGTGGACTTCCTCGTATCTATATCTCTTGTCATATCTACATCTGTGTAACCTGTCAACACATGTGGTCCACCTCCAAAGTTTAAACAAACTTTAGAGCTCCCTCTGAGATATCTAAAAATCCACTTCACTACTGCCTAGTGGATTTGCAAGAAATATGCTAGTAACACCAATTGCATATGCGATGTCCGACATCATACATATCATTGCATATATTAAAATTCCAACTGCTGAAGCATAAGGAACCTTTTGCATTTTCTCCTTCTCTTCATCACTTGATGGACTCTGTTCTGAGCATAATTTGAAGTGACTTGCAAGTGGAGAACCAACTGGTTTTGCATTACTCATACTGAATCTTTCCAATACCTTCTTGATGTATTTCTCCTGTGACAACCAAATCTTCTTATTTTTCTTGTCACGGGAAATCTGCATACACAGTATTTGCTTTGTTGGCCCCATGTTCTTTATTGCAAAAAACTCACTCATTTCCTTCTTCAACCTGTCAATTATAGACATATCTTTCCCAAGAATAAACATGTCATTAACATAAAGTAAGAGAATAATAAAATTCTCACCAAACCATTTAATGTACACACAATAATCTAAAACCGTTCTTTTGTATCTATTTTTTGTCATAAATGAATCAAACTTTTTGTATCATTGTTTTGGAGCTTGCTTTAGCCCATACAAGCTCTTCTTCAACTTACCAACAAAATTATCTTTACCTTTGACTTTGAAGCCTTCTAGTTGCTCCATATAAATTTCCTCCTCTAAATCACCATGAAGGAAAGCTATCTTCACATCTAACTGTTCAACCTCCAATCCTAACTAGCAGCAATACTAAGAGCAATACAAATAGAAGACATTTTAACAATAGGAGAAAAAATCTCTTCAAAGTTAATACCTTTTTTTTACCAAAGCCTTTCACAACCAATCTAGCTTTGTACTTTGGTTGTGAACAATATTCTTGAATCTTTAACTTAAAAACCTACTTGTTCTTCAATGCCTTCATTCCATTTGGTAGCAGTACCAAATCATAAGTGTGGTTCTTCTGAAGAGCATTCATCTCTTCCTGCATAGTAACTAACAACTTCTCTTTCTGCTCTTAGCAACTCTCTGGTTCACTTGCATCGGTAAGCATCACATACTCATCTATAGAGAATCTTTTGGAAGGTTGACGTTATCTAGAAGATCTTCTTAATTGAGGTTCTATGGGAAGTTGCTCTCTAACTTCTTCTTGCTCAACATGTCCTGTAGGTAGATTAACATTAGGCTCTATACCATTTTCCTATACATCTCCCCTATCACCCTGATATACTGGAGGAGTAACTGGGTCATAATCTGCTAATCCTTCTGCAGAAGTCTTGGTTTGTGTCTTCTTCTTTAAATCCACAAAGGTTTGATCCTCATAGAAGACTACATCTTTGCTTCTTAACACCTTCTGCTTTTCTGGATCCCAAAGCCTGTAACCAAAATGATCATGTGAGTAACCAAGAAAAATATATTCTTTAGTCTTACCATCCAGCTTGGAACTCTCATTGTTTAGAACATGTGTAAATGCACAACAACCAAACACTCTCAAATGCTCGTAGGAAACATCTTTCCCTGATCTTATATGCTCTGCAACATCACCATATAAGGCTGAACATGGTGATAAGTTGATCACATCAACTACAATCCTCAAAACCTCATCCCAAAACTCTTTGGGTAGCTTGGCCTGTAAAAGTATACATCTGATCTTTTACATAATGATGCAGTTCAGCCTCTCTACAATAGCATTATGCTGAGGTGTACCAGAAACTGTCATCTCATATTGGATTTCATGTGACCTACAATAATCATTAAATAATCCTGTGTACTCACCACTATTATCTAATCTTATACATTTCAATTATCTTTCTGTCTCCCTTTTAACTCTTGTATGAAACTTTTTGAAGATATTAATAACTTGATCTTTGGTCTTCAAAGCATAGGCCCAAACTTTCTTGGAAAAATCATCTATAAAAGTGACAAAATAAAGTACACCACTAATACCAGGAACATCAACAGATCCACCAGGAGTTTTTGTCCTCAAAAACCACATACATCTGTATAAACACGGTCTAAGGCATGTATTTTTTTAGACAAAGCAGGACTAGCAAATGAAACTCTGTGTTATTTACCAGTCAAACAATCAATACAAGTGTTTAGATATATACCTCCGAGATCTGGCAATACCTCTCTCTTGGAAAGAGCTTGTAGCCCCTTCTCGCTCATGTGTCGTAGTCGCCTATGCCACAACTTAATACTGAAGTGTTTCTCTGTAGCATTTAACTATTCACCACAAACTTTGACCTGCAATCTGTATAAAGTATATATTTCTTTCCACTAGCCACAATAAGAGAAACATTACTAAGCTTTCATTGTTCACTGTGAAATCTGCTATCATAATCTTCATCATTTAGCCTTCCAACTGAAATTAAATTTAGCCTCAAGTCAACCACATGCCTCACATCCATAAGCACCAACTTGCAGCCAAGGTTGGTCTTTAAATGGATATCACTTATGCCAATGATATCTACTATGCCATAGTTGCCCATCTTGATAACACCAAAATTTTCAGACCTATAGGTAGCAAAAAACTTCCTCCGTAGTGTAGCATGATAAGAAGCACCTGTGTCAATCACCCACTCAAGATCCTGACACAAAAAAAAAATATCATCAGAAGGATGCTTCTAGACTTTGACCTTCCTCTGTTCTCTGATATAAATGCTTATAAATCATTCTGAGATGTTGCTAAATTATTTCTTCTCAACTTCTCATTCAACAAACTACTTGTTACTTGACTCATAGTCACAACACCATCTGGTGCAAAATTACTGAGGGAAATCACTAGTGTCTCCCAACTTTCTGGTAATGAACTGAGAAGTAACAATGCATGCAACTCAACATCAAGAGACATTTTCATAGAGGATAATTGACTAATGATACTCTACATTTCATTTAAATGTCGGCAATAGAAGCACCCTCTCTATATTTTAGGTTCACAAGTTTTCTGATAAAAAAAGCTTTGTTGCCTACTGTTTTTCTTTCATAGAGACTTTCCAACTTTTTTCAAAGCGAATATGCAGAAATTTCAATAGAAACATGGTGAAAGACACTATCATCAAGCTATTGTCAAATAAACCTAATTGTTTTTCGATCTAACCTCTTCTACTCTAGTTATAGGTTTTGCACTATCCCCTTGCAAAGGTCCATATAAATCTTTGTAATACAAGAAATATTTCATTCTTGGTTTTCATATCATCCAATTGTTTCCCTTCAAACTAATCATGCGAGAAACACTACTGGCCTTCATGTTCAAATACAAAAATTAAATCACCACAACCTTGCCCTAATACCAATTTATGGGATATAAAGTAAAATAAACTTTTGCATATGAACAAATACTAGCAGGTTATAACACACAGCGGAATTAAATAAAATCATAATCAAATATAACACCAAGATATACGTGGAAAACCCCTCTAATGTGAAGGGTAAAAACCACGGGGCAAACTAACGATAATCCACTATAAGAATAATGAATATATAAATATTAATCTCTTGCCCAAAACCCTAGCAACAATCATAAGAAAATAACTAGGATACAAGGATCACATCACTAAATTCTCCCCAAGTCTCTCCAAGTAATCACAGTAAGAATCTACTATAGATTTGATCTAACCCGAGATGAGAACATTGCTAGATGATTGAGAATAATTTCTCTGTATTGTCCTTGTTTTTTTCTCTTTCTTTCTCCTTAGATTTATGTCTTTTTCTCTTTTTTTTTTTGTTGCTGTCAAGATGTACCTGCTACCCTCGTTGTTGCCTTTTTATGCTTATTTTCATAATCACTATACCTCTCTTAATATGAATTATGGTTAAGTTAAAAGGAGATGAGCAAGCCCAACAAATTTTACATGGCTTATTCAGTGAAATGTTGACTTGCATTCAACTATAAAATCATCTCATACTTTGCCCATAATGAAAACATAACAGAATTAACTTATTGTAGCTGATTGTCATATATCATGCGTATATCCAAAAGGATCGAATCCAGAATCCTATTATCCACAGGACACACGTTGAGATTTATACCCGACCTGAAATCTTAATGTATCGTGTTATGTGGAACATGATAGAAACGAAGAGGTATGCACAAAAACGCGCAACCCTAATGAAAGAGAAGCAGGCAAAGAAATGGAGGGCTCAACTCGCCCGTAACGCACTGCTGGTCGAACCTCTGGAAATCTGCAACACCACCAGCAAGAACATAACAAAGGGGATCCGGAAGCAGGAAAACAAACCCAAGACCAGCAGAAACTTCCAAGAAATCAGATCGAATAGAAGAGAGAGAGAGGGAAGATGGACCAGTTGTCAGCGCCATGCTCAAGCCGGCTCTTCTGCCTCTGAAGTCTCGGAAAACCTCCTTGACTATGCGACGAGTGGATGCGCGCCCCACCCACATCCATCGCGCGCACCGCATCAAACGAAAGGGACACAGGTCGAGTTCCCCGACGGCGGATGCAGATTAGGGTTTTCAGTGGGTTCAACGGGGAGCGGAGGAAAAGAAGAGGCGCGCGGAGGGAAGGTCGATGCGACGGAGAAAGTGGGCGGAGGAGGTGTTTATATGAAATGAGATGGGTTGGTTCACCGTGTTTGATTTCAGGGTGACGACGGTTGTGTTTACCGGGTTGCACCCGTGACCTCCATATTTGATGAAATGACGGCTCTGTCCTGCTTCTACACATGAACTCCCCTCAACCAACCAATGTTCGTGGGACCCACCCCCCACAGTAGCGTGAGGGTCCACAAAAACAAGAGAGGTATCGTTTTGGGGAAGTGGTCGCCGAACTACGTAGTGTACGATCCTATTTCTTCGTCTTTTTTGTCGGTGGGATCCAAAACTAAATCTGCATCTGCAACACATCTTTTAAGTGCATTTATAACTTGATTTAAATGCATTATGTTCATCGAAGAGAGGATTTCTTTGACATATCGTAAGTTGTTTACGGACAGAAAAGATTGCTGAGTTTATTCCTGTAGAGTTCGTCCGAAGCTGATCTTTCTTCACTCTTTTATCAGTAGTGTCACAATAGACGAAACAATTACACTCATAACACCACATGCTACGGCTGATAATTTCAATGTCTCCTCGATGGACCTGCTTTGGTGTTAGGCTATGTCAAGGGCTTCCCCAGAAGTGCAGAGACGTACCACTCGTCCTTTTCGAAGCCTCGATCGAGCTTCCGGCCTGCGTGCCACCGGAGCCGCCTGAACCCGATGCGCTGGAACATGGGCACGTACGTGGAGTTGAGCTGCTTGCCGTGGCAGAAGAAGTGATCTAGCCAGAAGAGGCCGCCGGGCCGCAGCACCCGGTAGATGTCGAAGAGAGCGAACTCGAGCATGACGTCAGGGATCCAGTTGCTGAGCACATGCATGGAGTGGACGATGTCGAGCGTGCTGTCATAGAAGGGCAGCCGGTGAGCGACGCTGATGTGCAGCGGGACGAGGCCGCGGGAGGCGATGAAGTTGTTGAAGGGTCCGTTGAAGTTCATGGTGCTGGTGACGATGGTCACGTTGCGCTCCCTCATCCTCGCCGCGAACGAGCCGGTGCCGCCGCCTATGTCTAGCCCGATGCGGATGGCGCCGCGCTTGATGCTCAGGACCTCGTCGATCCCGTAGTTGAGCTCCCCGTCGTTGTAGACCCACCGGTTCTTCTCCCGGCCACCCAGGTTGAAGCAGTCCTTGCAGTCGTAGGACCCCTTCTGCTTGCTCCTGTTGACTAAACATGTGTAGTTCTTGCAGGTGTACGCATCCCAGGCGATGCTGGTGTCGGGCGGGATCGACCAGAGGCTCTCCGGGAACGGCGTGGGCTCGACGTAGCCGGCGGGAGACTTGGGGTGGCACCGGCGCCGGGGAAGAGGCTCGCAACCCTTGAGCATCAACCGCTGCGCGAACACCTCGTCGGACGGGCACTCGCCCCCGACGTCGTAGCTCATGAACTGGACCAACTCCTCCTGGAAGCGCCGGCAAGCCGTGCCAAGCGTCGGGTACATCTCGTGGGAGCCGAGGTTGGGAGTGTAGCCCAAGGGGAGCTTGTGCGGCCCCACGGCGAGCTTCAGCTCCCCGCCGAGCTGGTGCGCCCACCCTTCCAGGCCTTGCTCCGGCGCCTCGTCGCGGTGGGCTTGGCCGACGTCGGCGAGGAGCCTCTCGAGCAAGGACTTGGTGCTGGCGAGCCGCTGGTTGAGCAGCACCACCTGGGCCTGGCTGGCTGAGAGCTTACTCTGGGTGGCGTTCAACTCGCGGAGGAGCCCAGCGAAGTCCCAGTGGTGGACGGAGGACGGTAGCCACCTATGGTGGTCGGCGGAGCCATAGAAGATGTAGATGGAGAGGAGATTGGTTGAGAGCAATAGCAGGAGGATCTTTAGCTTCAACCGCATCGGACTCTGGCTCTGGCTTGGCTTTCGCAAGTACTCCTCTTTGCTGCCCATCTCGTTAGTCTGTAAGAATGAAGATGATCTCCTCTAAACAGCGTTATATGGCGGAATAAACAATCAATTCTTCTCAAAAGAGTGAGACTTTCTATTGCATCTGGCCGCAAAGTGTTCGACAGAAAGTGCTGGCAAAGCTGGTGACGAGGAGGGAGAAGACGGAGATCTTAAGGGAGGAGTCGTTGCCTCGAGGACCTGGTTACGTCGTCGAGTTCAATAAGTATAGGAGACGCATGAATCCCTTTCACCGCCTTTACCACCTCCCTCGAGCACTGCAATCCGGCGGTTGGGCCGCCCGAGGCGGATCGGTGAGCAACAGCAGCGGCGACAGCAGGCACCGCTCACTTCATTGTTACATAAAGTCAGCCAAGATACAGTACAGGGATGCTGTCTTGCACTTGCTCCAAAAACAAGGCCCCACAATTTGGCAGCAGGCAACTTGACTTCGTGTGATCGCGTGAATTCGTCCTTTTCCTGTTTGCTGCATTTTGGAGACGCTGGATCCTAAGATACGCAGGACGCCATGGATTTGACGTAGATAGATCTTAGTCAGTGTTGCATTATTGCAATAAATACTGTGTTATTTGTCAATGCACAATAAATACTTACGATTGCACATGTTTTTTTAGGTATTTAGATATATTGAGTCCATTTACATCTCATTAAATTATTCTTTGATTAGATTGGCAATGAATAAATAAATAAATAATCTATACCAATTTCGAGATCACGCTTAGGTATACAAAACAAGTTTGGATTTTAAGTTCATTGTTCAATGGTCAAACCACATGCATCAACGTGAATTTTGACCTTTAACATCGATACGAGTATAGATTATCGAAAGATTAGCATCTCA
Source organism: Musa acuminata AAA Group (assembly GCF_036884655.1). Classification (NCBI taxonomy): domain Eukaryota; kingdom Viridiplantae; phylum Streptophyta; class Magnoliopsida; order Zingiberales; family Musaceae; genus Musa; species Musa acuminata. The sequence goes on along the minus strand of NC_088337.1, from coordinate 7,270,656 downwards.
ACAACATAAACATCATAGTTGCATCAAAATGATGTTTGAATCAAATCAAGTACTGCTATCCAGAAATTATTACACAAGAGAAAATAATTTGATGTATGATGTATTATCCATGGAAATCTCACCTTCACATCTCCAATGTAGGTGATGAATCGATGTTTCACAGAAATCACAGACAGCAGGAAGAGGATTAGTGATAGATGATCAAACAAGGGAAATAGAAAATTAGCAAGGAAAAGTATTAAGATGATATTGGGACAAATTCTTGAACACAGGAAACAAACTTGAATGCTTTACCAAAGGAGGATTACACTTGCAAATAGGTAAATGGAACTCATTTATGATATATACTTTTAGGGAAAGAAAGCCTTTAACAAAAATAGATAGACATCATAACATCTCATCTCGGAGAAGATTCATCATGGAATGGTGAAGACATTGAAATTAAAAATGAAGTATAATAAAAGGATACGAAGAACCCACCTTAAGACTCCAACTAAATGAAAATAATTTTTTTAAAGAAAAATTATCGTTGATATCTTGATCAATTCGACATGGGTCAAACCTGTATACACATGGTTATTCAAGGTGTATTTGAAATGAAAATATCGAGCTTCCAATATCCTCCTGGATGAAGATCGAGGTCGAAAGAGGTTTTTCAACTCAATTCCTTTAATGTCCAAATTAATAATCCGAGATATATAAATGTATATGTAAATAGTCAAAAGAAATAAGCTCATTCTCAACATAGTGACAATGAACTTTTATACATGAACACAAAGAGATAAAATATTTCATAGAGTATTATATGGGGAAGCTTCCTCTAACTATCCCTAAAAGTCTCCTCTTAACCTATTATTCATATGTTTAATTGGGGGAGATTTCGAATCGCTTATCTTGGACTCTTGTTCACGTAAACGGATAAGTGGATAAATGATGATTTCATGTTATGATTATGTAACGAATGATGATTAACTAATAGTATATTTCCTATCAAATATAATTTTTAGTAAGAGAATTCATCGTTGGATTTGATCGATGAAAAAATAGATTTATAATGTTTAAGCTAAGCCAATGATATAATACAATAACGTGAATAATAGAACTTAGAATCTTAAAAATACTAAAATGCCTTTATACAATTGCTCACAGTTCAAATTAAATGAACAATAGTTCTGGAACTTTTTACTATGAAATATATTTAAATATTTTGAGAGTATGTAAGCCTTTGTTTATTGTAAAAATGAAAGAGAAGGAAATATTATTTATTAAACCTATAATTTTACTAAACTCATGGTTTAACAACCATGAGTTTGATCAATAATCACTATTTTATGTTTGTTCAGAGAACAGTAGTTTGAACTGCAATTTGTTTAGATAAATGAGCAAAGTGATTTGGAATCCCAAATCTGACTCCTATAGTTTAGATCAGATCTCATACTTCTTGTACAGAGTTGACTATATACAAATAGTCTAAATCATATTAAAGTCAACGGTTGTCCATCACTGACCAAGAATAGAGTGTTAGGATAATGAAGCCGCATGTGTTGTCGGTTCCAAGTACTACTCTGCAGGTATTATTGCTTCTCATTGGATCCATAATTAATCATCTCTATTAAGTTATATTAGGATATATCTAATTACTGATATATATATATATATATATATATATATATATATATATATGTTGTGGTAAACAACCTGGGAGCCATGGCCTCCGGGACGACGTGGCTCGGTTCAGGTTCAGAAGGCGGGATCTTCCCAATGCGACCCTCGAGCTCACCGAGGGAGTCGACTACGGCGGTCCGATCGGGACGAGGTCAACCGTCTCCGCCGGAGGGGGCTCCTTAGCTGGGCATGCGCCCCGTTTGCAGTCCTGCACACAGGTCGGGTCGGGAGGCTCGACCTGACCCCTCCGACGATCAAGTCGGTAGATGGAGGGGGTAGAAAGAAGAAGAGTTTGAGGTGTCTCCCTGGTGTATTCTCTCCTCCCCATTCCACTCGTTCAGAGTGCGAGGGTATTTATAGGGAGGCTTACTGTTTCCTGAGGTGCCCGCTTGCAGAGGGCAGGTTGGTTGCGTCTGACATTGGTTTAGCGTGGCGTGAAGAGGCGAGCCTGAGTGGGCGTTAATGCGTCTCGGGCTGTGATCCGGTCCGTTTGACCGGGTGCTGTCGCGCCGATCGAGGCGTGAGACGTCGTCTGATGTCAGCCGGGTCTTATCATAATTACTATCCTCATCATATTCCCCCCCGGAAAGAAGCTATGCGTCGGTCATTGTAACGGGAGTCCGAGGCATGGCTTCAGCTTTCAGACGGGCTGGCCACACAGGCGCGGTCTCGGGGGACGTGTAGCCGAGGACATGATCCGAGGAGCACGACGCAGGCGGGCTGGCAACGCAGGTGTGTCTCGAGGAGCGTGTAGCTGAGGAGATGATCCGAGGAGCACGACGCAGGCGGGCTAGCCACGCAGGTGTGTCTCGGGGGAATGAAGCCGGGGGCATGATCCGAGGAGCACGACGCAAGCGGGCTGGCCGCGCAGGTGTGTCTCGGGAGCATGAAGCCGAGGAGCACGACGCAGGTGGGTTGGCCGCACAAGTGTGTCTCGGGGGCATGATTCGAGGAGCACAACACAGGCGGCCAGGCCGCGCAGGTGTGGTCTCGGGGCATCATGCGGCCGAGTAGCACGACGCAGGCGGGCAGGTCGTGCAGGGGTGGTCTCGAGCAACATGCGGCCGAGTAGCACGACGCAGGTGCTAGTCATAGGTGCCCAGCAAGCCAATCACGTGAGTGATGGCACGTGTGACTTGATACAGAATCTTTTTTGCTTATTATATTTTGGCGTATATCACTTTATAACTATTGCATAAATGCATATATATATATATTGTGATGTCCTTGGATTTGTGCAATGGGAATCGGATCGTGATGAGATCACGATAATGAGATCGATTCACCTTTAAACACATATCCTAAATAATCCCGGTCATAGGTTACTCGAGAGGGACATCGTGATAACCGGATAGACTGGTGTGCTGTATACCCGTCCATATGATGGATTCAGCTGGTCTCATAGCTGCTCGTGTAGGGACACTAGGGATACATTACCGGTGCTCATTGGAGAATGAGTTCACTGATTGATCCGCTTACGGAATGCTGGATGGTTGATGATGCCTTATTGTCAGACAGTGATTCCGTAGTCCTAGTGGTGTATCTGGTCCTTAGACTTGAGACGCCAAGGATGTCCTGTATGAGTGCTCCACTCTTTGATACCAGACTTATAGGTTTGGCTGTCCCCAGATCTAGTACAGCTGGTCATTGGGAGTGGTAGTCGACCTTACGAGGGCTATTGAGTGTCAATAGAGGATCATCCACTCTCGGCGTCATGAGAGGAATATCCTATGTGTTCTTGCTCAGACAAATCCCTGGCCAGGGTCATTCGGGTTGAGAGAGAAAGAGTTCTCCGGGATAATCCGATTAGAGCGAGACTCGAGTAGAAACTGTATGGGTCTGACAGCACCATGCTCGATATACGGTCTCTGGGATATTAGATGGATGATGGACTATAGGTACATGGTAACTGAGGACAGACAGGTCCAATGGATTGGATTCCCCTGTATCGTCTGGGGACTACGGCGTAGTGGCCTAGTATGTCCGTAGTCAATGAGTCGAGTGAATTATTACAGAGATAATAATTCACTGAGTTAGAAGGAGTTCTGACAGGTATGACTCACGGCCAGCTCGATATTGGGTCTAGAGGGTCACACACATATGGTAGGCATTGCGATGAGTAGAGGTTCGGATATGAGATATCCGACGGAGCCCTTGTCTTATTGGATGCAGATCCAATACCCACTAGGGAAGGACCCATTAGGGTTTGACACGGGATCTCTATAAATATGAGGGATTCACAGCCTCATAGGCTAGAGTCTTTGCTTGCCTTTCCTATTCTCCTCTCCCTCTCCACCTCAGAGCAGGCCTGGAGTTTTGAGGAGCGTCGTCGCAACCCTGCTGTGTGGATCACCGCTAGAGAGGAGGACGCTTGACCTCCTTCACCCTCTCCTAAGGATCTGCAAGGAAACAGGGATATACGATCTCCCTAGGTAACACAATCTCTATACGCAGTTTTGTGTTTTGCGGATTTTTTCGTTGACGCAAAAGTGAGGAAGGGCAGCAACTGTTGCTGCCCTCGATCTGCATGCCTGTAGCCACCTGCAGTGGCAGCGGCAACCGCAGCCAAGTAGCACAGCGCCGGCGCATGCGCAAGCGCTGTGCCTGCAGCAAACGGCCGGCGGTCTGCTTGCAGTAGGCTTGCTGTTGGCGGGGCTGGCAGCCCACGGGCAGAGGCGCCGCAGGGCAGCGGCGCTTGCCGCCGCTGCTCCCGCGGGCGAAACCCCCCCACAGGGGCGGCCTCCCGGCGGGACAGCACCGCCTGCGGAGGCAGCGACGCCCGAAGGGGGAGCCCACCTGCAGCGGCAGTGCTGCCAGCGGGCGTGCCGCTTGCAGGCGAGGGCAGCGCCCTCGCCCCGCCCCACAGGCCGCCGCCAGCAGGGTGGCGGCGGCGGCAGCAGTAAGAGGGCATTAGGGTTTTCTGAAAAAAGATAGTTTTGCCCCTCGGAATTTGAGAAATTCCAGTTTCTGTCTTTTGTCCAAATTACGAAAATACCCTTAGGAATTGAGAAATTCCCTACATGTCCCTGATTTCAGAAAATATTAATTAATTAAAAGGTTTAGTTGATTATTATTTTTATTATTATCTAGTAGTCCTACATGATGATGATTATTTATACATGTAATGTATGATGTGTGGACGGATGATCATGGACCGTGTGATGTGTGTACTTGTGATTATTATTATTGAGGTCTGCGAACCTCCATTATATTTCTCATTTATTGTCGGGCCTGCGTGCCTATGATTAAGTTGTAATCACATGAGGAGGCGCAGCGGGAGCGTGGATGCGATAGCGGGACCCACGAGACGGACGATCGTGATGCATGGAGATGCATCAAGATGTCGACGAAACCGACGAGGACGAGATGGACGATCACAGGGCATGGAGATGCACCGTTGCACACATAGATCTTGATGTGAGTGATTAGGCCTACTGGCTCGGGCCTAATCATATTAGGTTGTGGTCCATGATCATCTGGTGTGATTGCTTATACACATACTAGATATGTATATATATTTGCATGCGATGTAGATATATATTAAATATGTATATGTGTGACATGTCATATTAGGAGACCAAATTATAGAAACATCTCTCGATAATATTAAGTCGGTAAACGTGAGGCAATTAGATTGACCAACGTGGCCTTCCATCGTTATGAGTAGGAACCGATTCTCGGTGTAGGTTGAGTTGGTCGAGTCCCTCGAGACTCACCTATATCGTGATTCGCTATCTTGCTTACGACATAGAGATGTCACCGGTGACCTGAGGGCATGGTATGCTTGGTCGAGTCCCTCGAGGGTATATTATCAAATCAGACTCATCTTGTAACGAAGGTGTTGACTTAACCGAGCATCATGGTTGGTCGAGTCCCTCGAGGCCATGGTGATTCGGAGGCCGAACAGGACGGGAATCACAAGGAGTTGTGATCGGCAAGAGTTGCCTACCTTTTAGGCTTAGTGTGATTGGTCGAGTCCCTCGAGGTTACACTAAGACGCTGATTGGATCCTGATCCCCACTAGAAGTCTGCCGGAGACTTCCGTTTTACGTGCTGAGGGTGTCGCGTGACTCGATAGTAAAATAGTGGGAGCATATTAAGATAGAAGTCCATATCTTGATAGTTTATTTCTTGCAAAATCTGCATGTTATTCATTTCTGCTACATCTTTATTTTTAGAAAATGTCGCTTTCAAATCCCTTACGTGGCATACTTGATGTCAACCGCCTCACTGGTCCAAATTATACGGATTGGCTCCGTAACTTGAGAATTGTTCTCACAGCGGAGAAAATCGTGTACGTCCTTGATATAGTGATGCCTACGCCCGAAGAAGGGGCAAGTGAGGATGAGATCGCTCGCTACGTGAAGTACATTGATGACTCCACTCTTGCTCAGTGCTATATGTTGGGCTCTATGACTCCAGAATTACAGAGACAACATGAAAAGATGGATGCCAGATCCATTCTCCTACATGTCCGCAAATTGTTTGAGGAACAGGGAAGGACTCAACGATATGAGACATCCAAGAGCCTTTTCCGCGCTAGGATGACTGAGGGGACACCGGTTCAGAACCATGTCCTAAAGATGATTGAGTGGATAGAGAAACTCACAGGTCTAGGAATGGTCCTAGAGGATAACTTGTGTGTGGACATTATGCTTCAGTCCCTACCAGATTCCTTTTCATAGTTCATAATGAATTTTAATATGAACAAGCTTGAGGTGACTCTCCCAGAGCTCCTCAATATGTTGAGGGAGGCAGAGAGTACTATTAAGAAAGAGAAGCCAGTTCTCTACACTGGTGAGACCAGAAAGAAAAGGAAAGCAGAAAGGTCCCTTAAGAAGGGAAAGGGCAAGGGCAAACAAGGTAAAGCAAAGGTTGCTAAGAAAGACCCAACAAAGGACAAAGGCCAGTGCTTCCACTGTGATAAAGATGGGCAGTAGAAGAGAAACTGCAAAGAGTACCTTGCAGAAAGGGCGAAACAAAAGCTTGATGAAGCTTCAGGTACATTCATGATCAGTCTCCATTTGTCAGACTCTTATGATAACACATGGGTATTGGATACCGGTAGTGCTTATCATATATGCAATTCGTTGCAAGTTCTGGCAAGGCCTAGGAGACTAAAAAGAGACGAGATGAACCTCAAGATGGGTAATGGAGCAAAAGTTGCTGTAGTAGCTGTTGGCGAGGTCGCCTTACATCTGCCTAGTGGAGCTTTTATTGCATTAGATGCATGTTATTTTGTTCCTTCTATTATCAAAAACATTATCTCCATTTCATGTTTAACAGTTAGTGGATATAAATTTGTTTTTGAGAACAATGGTTGTTCAAAATTATTAGATGATAAGATCATCACGAAAGGAACATTGCATAATGGTTTATTTATGTTAGACACCACTCCACATATCATGAATGTAAATGAGTCCAAAAGGAAACGAGATGAAGTGAATAGTGCATACCTGTGGCATTGTAGGCTAGGTCACATCCATGAAAGAAGGATTCAAAAGTTACTAAATGATGGATATCTAGATCCATTCGGCTATATGTCTTATGCAACTTGTGAGCCTTGCATTCGTGGAAAATTGGCCAACTCTCCATTTAGTGGAACTGGAGAGAGAGCCATTGAGTTGTTGGAACTCATACATAGTGATGTATGTGGACCCATGTCAACTCATGCCATTGGAGGTTACTCCTACTTCATTACATTTACTGATGATTTCTCAAGGTATGGATATGTGTACTTAATGAAGTACAAGTCCGAGGCCTTTGAGAAATTCAGAGAGTATAAGAATGAGGTGGAGAACCAGACTGGAAAGAGTATCAAAACTCTTCGATCAGATCGAGGAGGTGAGTACTTAAGTACAGAGTTTACTCAGTTCCTCAAGGACCATGGGATATTATCCCAATGGACACCTCCTTACACACCTCAGCTCAATGGTGTCTCTGAAAGGAGAAATCATACTTTATTAGATATAGTACGGTCCATGATGAGTTTCGCTGACCTACCCATCTCATTCTGGGGATATGCCCTAGAAACCGCAGCTTACCTTCTGATCAGAGTTCCAACTAAGTCGGTAGTGTCTACACCATATGAGATATGGAAAGGGAAGAAGCCTGATCTTAAGGTTGTTAAGATTTGGGGCTGCCCTGCCCACGTTAAAAGACACAACCCCGATAAGTTAGAATCAAGGATAGAGCGATGCATATTTGTGGGATACCCCAAGGAAACTTGTGGGTATTACTTCTATCATCCCGAGGACAAAAAGGTCTTTGTAGCTAAGAGAGCAGTGTTCCTTAAGAAGGAACACATTCTTGGCGGAGACAGTGGGAGAATGATAGAGTTGAGCGAAGTTAGAGAACCAAGCTCAAGCATCACTCTACAGCCCGAGTCTGTTCAGGTATCTAATACACAAGTTTCAACTTTACGCAGGTCTGATAGAGTATCTCATCCTCCTGAAAGATATGTGGGACATATTAGAGGAGAGGATGCTGAGGATATTGATCCTCAGACCTACGAGGAGGCTATTATGAGTATAGACTCCGGGAAGTGGCAAGAAGCCATGAATTCTGAGATGGATTCTATGTACTCCAATAAGGTTTGGAACCTAGTTGATGCGCCCGAAGGTATTGTACCCATCGGTTGCAAGTGGATCTTTAAGAAAAAGATCGGAGTAGATGGAAAGGTAGAGACCTATAAAGCAAGGCTAGTGGCTAAAGGGTATCGTCAAAGGCAATGTGTTGATTACGACGAAACCTTCTCACCCGTAGCAATGCTAAAATCCATCAGAATTCTATTGGCTATTGCAGCACACTATGATTATGAGATCTGGCAGATGGATGTGAAAACTGCATTCCTCAATGGGAACCTCGAGGAGGAAGTGTATATGATGCAACCTGAGGGGTTCGTGTCCAAGAACTGCCCAGATAAGGTGTGTAGGTTGCTTATATCCATTTATGGACTAAAGCAAGCTTCCCGAAGTTGGAACATAAGATTTGATGAGTCAATCAGATCTTATGACTTCGTTAAGAATGAAGATGAGCCTTGTGTGTACAGGAAGGTAAGTGGGAGTGCTATCACCTTTTTGGTGTTATATGTGGATGACATCCTCATCATTAGGAATGACGTAGGAATGCTATCCACAGTAAAGACTTGGTTATCTAGACACTTCTCCATAAAGGACTTAGGGGAAGCATCCTATATCTTGGGGATTAGAATCTATAGAGATAGATCCAAGAGGATGCTTGGCTTGTCCCAGTCCAGGTACATAGAAACCATTGTCAAAAGGTTTGGCATAGAAAATTCCAAAGGGCAAACATAAATATGATACCTTATGCCTCAGCAATAGGGTCTATCATGTATGCCATGCTATGTACTAGGCCTGATATAGCGCATGCTCTGAGTGTCACGAGCAGGTATCAGGCGGATCCAGGCTTGGAGCACTGGAAAGCAGTAAAGTGTATCCTTATGTACTTGAGAAGGACTAAGGATCTTTTGCTAGTATATGGAGGTAATAGCCTTAAGGTTGAAGGCTTCACTGACTCAAGTTTTCAGTCTGATGTCGATGATAGCAAGTCGAATTTAGGGTATGTGTACACCTTGAATGGAGGAGCAGTGTGCTGGAAGAGTTCCAAACAAAATACCACTACTAACTCGACCACAGAGGCGGAGTACATTGCTGCATTAGATGCAGCAAAGGAGGGAGTCTGGGTGAAGAAGTTCATCACAGATTTGGGAGTCGATACAGATAGCGACAAGTCGACTTCCTTATATTGCGACAACTATGGGGTGATTACTCAAATAAGGGAACCCGGGTCTCATCAGAAGTGTTCTGAGGAGGTTCCAGCTTATAAGAGAGATCGTAACCCGAGGAGATGTAGTAGTGGAAAGAGTTTCATCCGAAGATAACATTGCAGATCCACTGACAAAGCCGTTGTCTCAGATTGTCTTTGAGCGTCACAGGAGTCTGATGGGGATCAGACACATAGGTGATTGGCTTTAGGTCAAGTGGGAGATTGCTAGTCATAGGTGCCCAGCAAGCCAATCACGTGAGTGATAGCACGTGTGACTTGATACAGAATCTTTTTGCTTATTATATTTTGGCGTATATCACTTTATAACTATTGCATAAATGCATATATATATATATTGTGATGTCCTTGGATTTGTGCAATGGGAATCGGATCGTGATGAGATCACGATAATGAGATCGATTCACCTTTAAACACATATCCTAAATAATCCCGGTCATAGGTTACTCGAGAGGGACATCGTGATAACCGGATAGACTAGTGTGTTGTATACCCGTCCATATAATGGATGCAGCTGGTCTCATAGCTGCTCGTGTAGGGACACTAGGGATACAGTACAGGTGCTCATTGGAGAATGAGTTCACTAATTGATCCGCTTACGGAATGCTGGATGGTTGATGATGCCTTATTGTCAGACAGTGATTCCGTAGTCCTAGTGGTGTATCTGGTCCTTAGACTTGAGACACCAACGATGTCCTGTATGAGTGCTCCACTCTTTGATACCAGACTTATAGGTTTGGTTGTCCCCAGATCTAGTACAGCTGGTCATTGGGAGTGGTAGTCGACCTTACGAGGGCTATTGAGTGTCAATAGAGGATCATCCACTCTCGGCGTCATGAGAGGAATATCCTATGTGTTCTTGCTCAAACAAATCCCTGGCCAGGGTCATTCGGGTTGAGAGAGAAAGAGTTCTCCGGGATAATCCGATTAGAACGAGACTCGAGTAGAAACCGTATGGGTCTGACAGCACCATGCTCGATATACGGTCTCTGGGATATTAGATGGATGAGGGACTATAGGTACATGGTAAATGAGGACAAACAGGTCCAATGGATTGGATTCCCCCGTATCGTCTGGGGACTACGGCGTAGTGGCCTAGTACGTCCGTAGTCGATGAGTCGAGTGAATTATTACAGAGATAATAATTCACTGAGTTAGAAGGAGTTCTGACAGGTATGACTCACGGCCAGCTCGATATTGGGCCTAGAGGGTCACACACATATGGTAGGCATTGCGATGAGTAGAGGTTCGGATATGAGATATCCGACGGAGCCCTTGTCTTATTGGATGCAGATCCAATACCCACTAGGGAAGGACCCATTAGGGTTTGACACGGGATCTCTATAAATAAGAGGGATTCACAGCCTCATAGGCTAGAGTCTTTGCTTGCCTTTCCTATTCTCCTCTCCCTCTCCACCTTAGAGCAGGCCTGGAGTTTTGAGGAGCGTCGTCGCAACCCTGCTGTGTGGATCACCGCTAGAGAGGAGGACGCTTGACCTCCTTCACCCTCTCCTAAGGATCTGCAAGGAAACAGGGATATACGATCTCCCTAGGTAACACAATCTCTATACGCAGTTTTGTGTTTTGCGGATTTTTGCGCACCTATCTTCGCACGACGACGAACATCTTTTTGGGAATCGGGGATTTTATTTTCTTGTTCTTCCGCTGCGCATGTGATGTCGCCCCCATGATTTCCCAACAGCTTGAACTGTCTATGGCTCAGGCGGGCGGGCCGCGCTGAGGTGGACTCGACAGTCTATGGCTGAGGGGGTGCGACTCAAGCGAGAAGGCCGCGCTGAGGTGGGCTCGGCAGTCTATGGCCGAGGAGCTCGGCGTAGGCGGGCTACGGCCGAGGGACACGGCTCAGGCAGGCAAGCCGCGCTGAGGTGGGCTCGACAATCTATGGCCGCGAGATGCAACTCAAGTGGGTAAGCCGCCCTGAGGTGGGCTCGGTAGTCTATGGCCGAGCCATGTCGACTCAGAAGACTTCAAGCCGGGGCTAACCACGAGCCGAGAGGGGGTCAGGTAGATACTGAACCTTGGCTCGAAAGAGACTGAGGCGGGGCTTGGATTTCTTTTCATAAGGACTACATTGGGTAGCCATCGCGGGTGCTTGACCTCTGTTATGGAGCCCACGGTCGGGGGCCATTCCTTCTCCTCACGGTCGCCCAGGCCTCCGCGGCGATGTACCAGTTAGCGCGTTGGAGCATCTCTGGCACCGTGGTGGGAGGTTGCTCCGCAAGGGATCAGAGGAATTTGGAAGGTCGCAGGCCTATCATAAACGCCTGCACTAACAGAGAGGGGTGAGTGTCCGGCAGGCCCCGGATTTGCGTGGTAAAACGATCAACAAAATGGGAGAGGGGCTCGTCCTCCCTTTGTTTGAGTCCGAGGAGCAGTGCTGCAGAAGGCTTTGGCCATGCATAGGCCATGAAGTGGAGCTCGAAGTCCTTGATGAGCTGGTTGAAGGAAGCGATCGTTCCGGTCTTTAAGGCGTCATACCACGCGTGGGTCGGCCCTCTCAGAGTGGTAGGGAACGCTCTGTACATCAAGACATCAGAGGTTCCGCATAGCGCTATCTGGGCGCAAAAAGCAGCTACATGGTCTGCCGGGTCGATGGAGCCATCGTAAGCGTCCAGAGAGGGGAGCTAGAAGTCCGGGGGGACTGTCTGATCCCGTATCTCAGGCGTGAAGGGAGACCCTTGGTATGCGTCCACCTCGAGCTCTCCCTTGGACCTACGAACCTCTTTCTGCACCTCGTCGAGTCGCTGACTGACGAAGCGCAACTGGGCCCGCAGGGAGTCCAAAGAGAGTGTCTCGGGTTCCGAGCGACCGCTCGGGTTTGCCATCACTGGATCCCCGAGTGGGGTCGGTCGGACCCAAGGTGAAGTGGGGGGCTCCGGAAGTGTTGTGTGGGCCCGAACGGGCGGTTCGCCTTATCGCAGTGGTTGGACTACGGGTGGGTGCGCCGGATGAGGAACGAGCGGGTTGATGGTTTGCACCACGTCCATCAGAGCTCGGACTTGACGGGTGAGGTCCTGAAAGGCCTCAGGTGATACGGGCGTCGAGTCAGCGGGAGCGCCGTCGGGCAGCGACAAACCCGGGTCGTTGAATATTCGCCAGTATCGTTCGGAGGTCGTGGCAGGGTGTTCGTCACGATGGCCTCCGTGCGGGGATGTTCCCCTAGGGCTTCAGTCGGGTGAGACCTGTCAGCCGTGGGCTCGTCTGAGCCGCTCGGGTGATCACATGACATTCCAGGCGCTCCTTCTAGTGCCAAAATATTGTGGTAAACAACTTGGGAGCTGTGGCCTCGGGGCCGACGTGGCTCGGTTCGGGTGCGGAAGGCGGGATCTTCCCGGTGCGGCCCTTGGGCTCACCGAGGGAGTCGGCTACGGCGGTCCGATCGGGATGGGGTCAACCGTCTCCGCTGGAGGGGGCTCCTTAGCTGGGCACGGGCCCCGTCTGCAGTCCTGAGACGTCGTACCACGCGTGGGTCAATTGTCTCCCTGGTGTGTTCTCTCCTCCCCCTTCCACTCATTCAAAGTGCGAGGGTATTTATAGGGAGGCTTACTGTTTCCTGAGGTGCCCGCTTGCAGGGGGCAGGCTGGTTGCGTTTGACATTAGTTTAGCGTGGCGTGAAGAGCCGAGCCTGAGTGGGCGTTAATGCGCCTCCGGCTGTGATCCGATCCGTTTGACCGGGTGCTGTCGCGTCGATCGAGGCGTGAGGCGTCGTCTGACATCAGCCGGGTCTTATCATAATTACTATCCTCATCAATATATATATATATATATATATATATATATATATATATATATATATTATACATTTTAAAATAAAAAGTTGCCTAATACTATTACATTGATTCTCTTATGGAAATGAAGTAGAAGACTTCCATAATTACTTCCTAGTTGGACTGAAAGTGATTTTTGTAACATCTTGTCCTCTTGTCAAGTCAAGTCACGTTAAAATTTAAATAATAATGTGTACGAGTCAATGAGCTATATAGAATTAATATATATCATGTTTGACACTCATTCAATCTAAAAATTTATGTTTTTTTATTATGATATTTAGTATATATAGTCTATCTCTTTCAATTTGATGCGTGAGTATCTCTTTTTATTTTACACATATAAATGTTTCTAGTATAGCACAAGCCATTTGTGCTCTTGCCATTTGTGCTCTATCATGGCAATTTCACATAGGACCACCTTGTCAATATCGGCTAGTATAGCACAAGCCATTTGTGCTCTATCATGGCCTCCGTAATAAATTTGATAGCTCCATTCGACCAAAGACTTATCTCTCTCTCTCTCTCTCTTTACATAACTCTTGAGGATATATATATATATATATATATATATATATATCTATATATATATATATATATATATATATATCTATATATATATATATATATATATATATATATATATCCTCAAGGGATAGAGGTGGATGATCGGTAGAGGTTTGAAGGCCAGAAGGCAACGACAGCAGTGACAGTAACTTGCTATCGGTTCTTACGGTTCACAGCACCTTCCGCCGTCGAACTTTGGTCAGGTTTCTACTTTGGTCTTCCTACCACTTGCACGAAATCCAAGGTACGATTCACTTGAGACCAAGTATTTATAGGATAGAGCACAGGGATGAAGTGCAGGTGACGACTGCGGGAAGACTGGTTTCATGGCAGTCGCAGCAGCCATGAGCGGAGACGGCGGCGGGGGCGACGGGCACGAGCACGACGTCGTCATGCCTGGATTCCGCTTCCATCCAACCGAGGAGGAGCTCATCGAGTTCTACCTCCGCCGGAAGGTCGAGGGGAAACGCTTCAACGTGGAACTCATAACGTTCCTCGATCTCTACAACTACGACCCATGGGAGCTGCCAGGTCTGGAATCTCCCTTGTTAGGTGCAGGTGTACCGATGAATCTTGCTTATCTACGCTGGTGTTCGACGAAATGACAGCACTCGCCGCGATGGGAGAGAAAGAATGGTTCTTCTATGTCCCCAGAGATCGGAAGTACAAGAACGGCGACCGGCCCAACCGGGTGACGGCGTCGGGATACTGGAAGGCCACCGGAGCAGACCGGTTGATCCGAGACGAGGGTAATCGTTCGATCGGTCTGAAGAAGACGCTGGTGTTCTACTCCGGCAAAGCTCCCAAAGGCATCCGCACCAGTTGGATCATGAACGAGTACCGCTTGCCGCGGAGCGACACCGACCAGCACAAGAAGGTAATCCTGAGGCACTCAAACACCATAAAGGACGAGAGCTTCCTGCTACATGAACATGAATACGAATACATTTCCCGAGATCAATTTTGGGTTGGAGAAGAAATCTTTGGAGTCTTCAGTTGATGTTTGTGACATGAGTCAAGTCCACCGAGCTAGGGTTTTGTTCATGGCACTGTTCCATTATCTAACCCAGCACAGCGTTAGATTGCATAGACTAGTATTTGGATCGTTGATCCTAATCATTTCTCTCTTTGGCCACCGAATCGACCGATCTTATTCCTTCTCAGGCTGAGATCTCAATTTGCCGTGTCTACAAAAGAGCTGGAGTTGAAGGCCGCCACCGTCTCCCACTTGCTTCCAAGCCGTCCTGGTCGTCTTCTCGAGGAACTGGAACGGATAGAAGGCACAACAGCTGTTGGCATCAGCAGCGGCCGGATTTCCAATTAGGAGGAGACTCTTCTTGGTCAGCGGCCGCACTATCGACGGCTAATTCACTGAGCTCTACAACCTCGACCGACGAAGACGGCACTTCAGCTCGGATGATCGATGAACTCAACAGGTTGGTAGGTTTCAGCCAGAACTACGTCAACTACAACCCCCATCTGCTTCCCTTCACCGCCTTGCCCATCTCAGTCCCCGCTGTCTCAGACAAGCTATGGGAGTGGAACTCTCTTCACGAGACTGGCAGGGAATCCACTACTGGATTCAAGTGACTATTAGGCATGTAACTCGAATCAGCTGCCGCTGTGTGTTGGATTTCCTTCTTCTTCTTCTTCTTCTTCTTCTTCCTCTTCTTCATTTGATCAGATCTAGCTCGCCATGGTTTGACTTCTGCCCATGAAATAATGATGCCATGATTGCTACAAGACTCGCAGAATAATTGTCCTCGGAGCTGAGCATGGAATCTCAGTACCACTGCAGGCATGTGACTGCGCCATTGTCTTTTCTTCAGATACATCCTTTCACAAAATCCACTTCAATAGCTAATCTGTCTGAGAGTTTACAACAATGTCTCTTCACAGAATCCACATTACGATATCAACCAAGAGACAAATCGAAGACTATATGGTCCATTCTTTTGGAGCCCTGCATGTGTCCATAGGGTAGTTAAAACTAAAAGTCATGTCGCACATCATTATAAGGTCCACTTCGGACATGCATCTCTATGTCAAGCTGCTACATTACTAGCCTGTTTTATGAAGTATGAACATGAGTGCTACCACACAATTTACATCTCGGTGATCATCAATGATCAGCGAAGGCTTGAGATCGTTTTGTTCTCGAAGACATGAAGCCAACTCTACTTGTGCACAACGGAAGAGAAGGTAGAATGACACAAAGGTCGGAGAATGTAAGGGATGGGAAGTTCTTGCCAAAGCAGGGTGGGTCCAGGTAGGAGGTCCCACGTCGCACGTGGTGCCAGGTCACACATAGTCTTCTTCCATTCCCAGGTGTCATCGTCCGACTCACCAAGATTCCCAGTCTTCTGAGTGAGTCCCGTGGACCAGCTTCTCCCTGCGGTGTCCACTGTCTTGCAGCAGCAGTCATCCAATGGATTGATCACCTGCATGGTCCAATGTCCTTTCATCGATGTCATCTTCTGGATCCACTTAACTGGCACATACTTTGTTTCTTCCTCACGTTGGCTGGCATGGTCACACCAATACAACTCCTGTACTAGAAAGAACAGAGAACAGTAAGAATGGATGAGGGTCATGCAAGGATCAATCAATACTAAAAGTACAGCATAAGCCAGATGCATTCTTCTTGTCTCTCAGGGAGTCTTGCTTAAATGGGTGTTGAGTGAAACAAAATGGATTGTGATCTCTTTTGCAAAGGAAGATTTAGCTTTCCATATGGCAAAATTAAACACAGGGCTGCAGACAGGGATAAGCATTGCCTTCTTTCTCTCTCTGCTCCAAATAAGAGTTCAAGTGGGTTGGGCCTTCGCAAGAGCCCATTTGGGAATTGGGCTGGGCTACATTAATTTTTTTCTCCAACTTATTAAAAAAATAAAATCCGAATAAAATTTGTAGGATCTAAAATATATTTAAGTATAATATATTAGATGATGAGTTGTGAAATCATTAGAGTTGATTCACCCCTGAAATCAGTAGAGTTGATTCACACGTCCACCGCCACAAGGAGATGGAATTTGATGACGTGACATCACCTAAATATAGTTGATTCACCCCTGAAATCAGTAGAGTTGATTCACACGTCCACCGCCACAAGGAGATGGAATTTGATGACGTGACATCACCTAAATACTTGTATTCTAATATAGTTGACGAATTTGAAAATGGATTTATGTAAATATTATGTATTACATAATGCATAAATTAATAATGTCTTTTGATATGTCTTTTGAGTAAATTAATAATTATTGTTGATGATCTCCTTTGATTATAGTTGAAAGTTGATGTTTTTTTTTCTTTGTTTTAATGTAAATCCAATATCAATGATTAGTTACTAGAAGTCGAGTCAGATTCACTCTGATATTTTTTTTACTAGTGGCGCTCTTAATAATATTTTTTTTTGAGGTTTAAGTCTGTTGCGGTGAGCAACCTGGGAGCCGTGGCCTCGAGGCCGACGCGGTTCGGTTCGGGTCCGGACGACGAGGATCTCTCCGGGGCATCCCTCAAGCCTGTGGGGTTGGTTCGGTGCGATGGTCCGATCGGGACGGGGTCGTCGTTTCCTCCGGGCAGGAACTCCTCGTCCGCGCGTCCTGCATGGACCCTCGGCTTCGCACCTACACAAAGGTCGGGTTGAGAAGCTCGACCCAACCCCTCTGACGATCAAGTTAGAAGATGTGGAGGGGGTTTCAGATGAAAAAGTGTTTTAGTGTCTCGCCCCCCCTTCCGTTTATGATGTAAAAGTATTTATAGGGGAGTTTGATGTTACTTGACGTGCCCGCCTGCAGGAGGCAGGCTGATAGCGTCTGACATGGGGGTTGACGTGGCGTGAAGAACCAAACCTGAGTAGGCGTTAATGTGCCTCGGTCAGTGTTCTGGTTCGGTTGACCGAGTACAGTCACGTCGATCGAGGCGTGAGGCGTCGACTGACGTCAGCCGAGTCTTATCATAATTACTATCCTCATCAAAGTCAGTTAACAAATCAAATAAGTAAAACAAAATGAATTTTGTTCAGTTTGTTAAGATGTACATATGTAGTGGGCACTTGGGATCGTTACGCTCGTTTATTACATAGTTCATACAGTAATAGGGTGTGGAATTCGATCATACCTAACTGACTTTATTACATATTTCATGGCAACGTAACTTTTCTCCTTATTGGGCATAACTAATTAACTTTACTCTGTGTCTATGCAACGTTGAGATGGTGATGAGTGGTTGACCATATGGCTTCATATTGACCGCTAATGTGTCCTCCATGTGGGATTAATGAATCGATCATGTGAAACTGGTGTATCAATCATGTGGGTTTGGCTCATCGATAAAATGATCTTTTCATGTTGGCTAATTGGAGTTTGCATAATCAAATATAATTTTGCATTCAAATAACTTAAAATAATCCTTTTCTAATTGTTAACTTGTGACTCTTAGCTCTTAACCTTACCACATAATTCAAATAGGGTAATCTTGATATGTATGAAATGAAGAAAGATATTTTGATGGAATAATCTTACATCGTAGATAGATGATTGAAAGAGTCAAGTTACATATATTAGGTTTAGTTCATAATCTAACAGTTTCAGCTTATGGATTCAATTAGTGTCTGACCTGATATATGTTAATCCTAATTAATTTAACTCAAACTCATCATTGTAAAATGCTTGATATGGTATTTACACTAAGTAGATAAAAAAAATATTGAATCAATTAAGTTATGATTTAACTAAATGAAGATGAATCATACCGCTATGGATTAGATACAAATGAATAAATCGCTCGTAGTGTAAAAAAGATACGAACTCGAAGTTTGAACCGTTAAAAGTAAGAAAAAGATTCTAATCCACATATGAATAAAAAAAGATATTAAAAATATTCAAGTATATAAGACGAAGAGAGATATCAAAAAGATAATTTTATATAATTATATATTATTAATGATGAAAAGAGTCGAGTTACATATATTAGCTCTCGCTCGTAACTTAGCTATTTAAGTTTTTAAATTGAACTAATATAATATATATATATATATATATATATATATATATATATATATATATATATATATATATT
This sequence comes from Musa acuminata AAA Group, assembly GCF_036884655.1. Lineage (NCBI taxonomy): Eukaryota > Viridiplantae > Streptophyta > Magnoliopsida > Zingiberales > Musaceae > Musa > Musa acuminata. The sequence continues at coordinate 7,251,748 of NC_088337.1, read as the reverse complement.
AATCATGATTAATTTGACTCAGCTGTCGTTGCAAAATTTCAAACAGAGTTCACAACCCCTTGTTGCCTTCCTTGCTCTTGAGTTCTGCAGCAAAATTACAGCAAGCTGGAAATAGCCATGAGACTACAGGACATTAAAGCAGACGACATAAAAGAAAGCATACCTCGGTGCTTTCATGGTCTTTGGTGTCTTGAAAACATCTCTGAGAGGAATCTTTGATGCTGAAATGGATGGGTTGTCTCACTTAGATGCTACTTCTCGAGACTGTGTTGGGTTTTGTGTCGTGTAAGGATGAGAAAGGGAAGCAGTTTCAAGTTCATCCTCCACCTTCTTTTTTGGCCGCCGCGACAGAGGAGCAGTTGATACTTTTTAAGTCTACAAGTTTGGCCTTGGTTTGAACATCATGATGATAACTATTAGCTTCTCTTTTAGAGAGATGAGGTTGGCTTCAGTTTGTAGAGGTGACTTCCTCCTGGCCTTTGACTTTTACCTTGTGATATGTTTGTGTCATGAGAACCAATTAAAGTTGGTCTGATATTTTCTTGGCACAGCCTCTGAGAGAGCTGATGGTCAATCATAATAAGAAGCATGATTGTACTCACCATCTTTATGATCATAGATCACAGGATAAGAATTGTTTCTTTTTTATCTATCTATGACTCAAAGTTCAAATATTTCATATAGGAGAATAGATATCTAAGTCAAGTTTAAATTGGAGAGTTTGGGTAATTAATTGGATTCAGATAGGATTTGGAGATGAGTGCTGGGAACCTAAAGTGAAAAATGAAAATGAAAAGAACAAAGACTCTGATCTGAAAAGATCAAATTATTATTTATTTATTTTTCGAAAGAGCATATTATTATTAAGATGCAGATATAATAGATCACATAGAACAAACCACAGAAAGATGAATTGTTTTGAATGGAGTTCACACTTCACCATTTCAGTCCTACAAATTTGAAGATCATATTATATTATTATACCAAACACATAACCAGAGACATGGGAATCATTAGCATAAAATGGTCCCCATAAACTACTCGAGATCACAGTCAATATCGAGATCACAGTCAATAGCAAGATAGTACTTATGGCCCTACTTAAAACAATCCATTACAAAGGTTGACATGCACAGAAAGATTGCATGTAAACCAGATAGCTCTGTCCTAAATTGTTCGACTTTATTAACTTGAGTTCCAGCTGCTTAAAACAACCCTTCTCATCCTAACAAAGAAAGCTTTCAAGACACCAGGCAGAAAGCTTGTATCAGGTAAAAATGAACTTTATCTAGTAGCCTTTGTTCCCACGTATCCGTGCTCTCATGTCGACCTGAAATTTCCATGAAACAAGTCATTTAGAATTCATAAGCATGAAGGGCAAGAATTATATAGTTAACTTCCCTGTCAAACAAAGCAAATCATTCAGCTCAAGGGTATATTTTTGTGATCATGAAAGACAAATGAGAAGGGACAAACTGTCCGCCAGACTCCTATCTTAGGTTGAATTCATCAACCCTAGGTTGTTAATAGTTCGCATTCAGCAAGATCAACAGATTAGGTGGACATGAGATTAGACTAGATCGCAGTTGAACTAGGTCATCGGGCACAGTGGGGTGGCTTTTCTTCATTTTATAGCAAAAAACACCATGAGTGGATTTCTGCTCTAGAGCAATGGATTCTGCATCAAATATGATTGCTACATTCGAACGTTATACAGTCAAAATCTGAAAGAAGAGAGTTTGAAGCCAAAAAAGTTAAACAACCAATTCTCTCAATCACTACATGTATATTAAAAGAATGAAAAGAAAAACCATTTATCGAACAAGCTTTCTATTAACATACAAAGTCCAACTTAAGTTAAGGCATGTAGTGCAGTACTATTGGTCAATCTGAAACCAATTCTCTGAAGCAAAAGCCCTGGATAAGGCAACTTTACGCCATAAAACAACTGACAGTCAAAACCTAGTGCCAGATTGGATAGAAAAGGTGACAATTTAGCAAATAAACAAAGAGCTCAACTTCAATGACCTTCATCTAGGAAGACACATACATGGGGTAAAAAGAAGAGGTGGTGTAATGTGGTAAACTTCTATTTGTTATGGAGGAATTCAGTTTAAGGCTAATTGGTGGCTTCCAAGTAATGCAAGAAAATGAACCGGTAAGCATGACACTATCGGGTTTCTCTTTCTTTTTTTTTTTGGAATTAATAAAGAAGTATCAGGGTTCTGATATATCATGCCTGGCCTCTCTTGCAGTTGAAATATGTCTCCCTAAGGCCTACACATTCACTTGATATGGAAGGCACCTTTTCTCCAGCACATTCCCTGTATGATCGCTTATCAACCTGAATAATTCAACCCACATGCAAACAAATATTCATCTCAATCTGATATCAGAATTAACAGTTGAGCTAACAAACCAACAGAGTAGATATGAATCAAGTTCTTGAATACAGATAATGATTGTCTACTAAATGATTCTCTTTCAAGAATTTTCAAGCTTCTTCGACCTGTAGAATTCAGTATGCTTTTCCCACCATAGGAGACCCACTTTAGCAGTTGAAATTTTAATCCCTCTGATCTTAGCCATACTCACCTACTATTTGGTTCTAAATTGGAATACCACCAAAGCAAATAGTGAAAACACTTGATTAGAGCTACCATAGAGCCTTGTTTCTGTGTTGAAAGAATGCATGCTCACCTGAAAACATGCATGTGGAAAGAAGAGATACACAACCAAGCATAAAGCAAAAGGTGTTGGTAGATCAGGTATCTAAGATAGTTCGTCATGAGTTTTCTCAAAAACGAGAGCTTATCATGAGATCAGGTACTCAGGCTACTTCATCACGATCAGGTATCCAAGATACTTCGAGGAATCAATCACAATGGAAAAGCTCATGGAGCACTAGTTTCTGATGATGTCCATCCCATAAATAAATTGGCAAGAGATGTCATTAAGACAGTTGGTGGAATCGATTATAATGGAAAAGCTCATGGAGCACTAGTTTCTGATGATGTCCATCCCATAAATGAATTGGTAAGAGATGTCATTCTGGTCCTCCAATATGCACAGGGCATAATCTCATTTTGTGCACATAAGTGCAAGGGACAGGAGTCCTCATAAGTTGTCGCATGAACACATCCATACGCACACAGGCACACACACATGCATGCGTGTGTGCACATACATGCACAATTACTAACATGAAAAAGGAAATTATTGAACGTGTAAATTTAAGCATTAGAAGCAATCTGGAAAATATAAAGTTCCTTCATGATCTACAGACTAAATCATCTTGTTCCTGAACACACCCTCTCAAACAGCAAAGTTAATTTTGATTTTTAGATCCTATATATCTACCACAAACTGCAATTTCCCCTCAATACCAACAGGATCACCATGTTATTCTGAAATTAACAACTCATATCTGGATCTTGAATGCCTCAATAAAATCCACAAAACAGATTAGCAGGGGCAGCTCCACCAAGACTAATTCTTGTCCTCCTTAGCAAAAGTCTACTTTTCTAGATTTCTGCCAAGAAAATTGTCAATTCATTTTCAAATACTCACCCGGAAACCTCAAACATGCAAATTTGCATCTTTCGTCGCCAAAACAGCTTCCTATCTGAATCCTTCCCAATCTAAAGAATAATTGCTGGCTCTTAGCCAATAATTTCATTTGGGTCACCGTAAATATGGCAACCATTGTTTATAGACCTCTGAAATAATCTACTGCGAACACAACACACAGATGAGAAACTCTGAACAAACTTCACCAATTATGAAGAACTTAAACCTTCCTTCAGGGTTCAAGCACATTGATCTCCACACCTCGGTGCTTTTTCTTTTCCCCTCATCAAGATCAAACCTTCAAGAACTCAAAGAACCCTCAGCATGGTGAAAGATTGTTGGGCTGATGGCCCATATTCAGCCCATGTGGGCTTTCTCAGCCCACAGCTCACACCCCCTCTTAACCTAACCCTAATTAAGATTAGGGGGGTGTGGTGGCTGCGTTTTAGAGGCAGATTAAAGCTATAAAAAGGCAGCAACGAGGCAGATCTTTGAAGCGACGAGATTCCAAAGAGAAGAAGGAGAACAAGGCAGAAGAGGAAGAGAAAGAAAGGGAAGAAGACAAGGACAACGCAGAGAGACTGTTCACAATCATCTAGCAGTGTTCTCATCTCAGGTTAGATCAAATCTACAGTAGGCTCTTGCTGTGATTACTTGGGAGGTTTTAGATATTGTGGGCAGTAACGTGATCCTTGTATCCCAGTTATTCTCTTGTGGTTGTTGCTTGGGTTTTGGGCAATAGATTGAGATTTGTATATTCATTATTCTCATAGTGGATTATCTCTAGTTTGCCCCGTGGTTTTTACCCTTCACATTGAAGGGGTTTTCCACGTATATCTTGGTGTTCTGTTTGATTGTGTTTCCATTTTATTCCGCTGCGTATTTTGGTCTTCTAGTATTTGTTCCTATACAAAGGTTATTCCTGTTTATATCCCCATCAACTGGTATCAGAGCGGGGTTTTGGTGATTTAATTTTTGTATTTGAACATGGAGGCCAGTAATATTTCTCGCATGATTAGTTTGAATGGAAATAATTGGATGATATGGAAACCAAGAATGGAAGATCTCTTGTATTGCAAAGATTTGTATGGACCTTTGCAAGGGGATAGTGCAAAACCTACAACTATGATAGATGATGAGTGGAAGAGGTTAGATCGAAAAACAATTGGATTTATTAGACAGTGGCTTGATGATAGTGTATTTCACCATGTTTCTACTGAAATTTCTGCATATTCTCTTTGGAAAAAATTGGAAAGTCTCTATGAAAGAAAAACAGCTGGCAACAAAGCTTTTTTGATCAGAAAACTTGTGAACCTAAAATATAGAGAGGGTGCTTCTATTGTTGAGCATTTGAATGAAATGCAGAGTATTACTAACCAGTTATCCTCTATGAGAATGTCTCTTGATGATGAGTTGCAGGCATTGTTACTTCTCAGTTCATTACCAGAAAGTTGGGAGACACTGGTGGTTTCCCTTAGTAATTCTGCGCCAGATGGTATTGTCACTATGAGTCAAGTAACAAGCAGTTTGTTGAATGAGGAGTTGAGAAGAAAGAGTTCGGCAACATCTCAGAATGATTCACAGGCACTTATCTCAGAGAACAGAGGAAGGTCAAAGTCTAGAAGCAGTTCACGTATGGGTAGGAGCACGTCAAGATCAAGAAAAGATATTGTTTGCTATAACTGTGGTGAGAAAGGACATTACAAGAATCAATGTAAGCAACCTAAGAAGAACAAGAAAAAGGGAAAAGAAGTGGAGTCTACAGAGTCAAAGGATAATACTACAGCTACAGTGCAGGGTGGTGATTATTTGATTTTGTCTCCTTCTGATGATATTTTTTCTTGTGTGTGTCAGGATCTTGAGTGGGTGATTGACACAGGTGCTTCTTATCATGCTACACCACGGAGGGAGTTTTTTGCTGCATACAGGTCTGGAAACTTTGGTGTTGTCAAGATGGGCAACTATGGCACAGCAGACATCATTGGCATGGGTGATATCCATTTAAAGACCAACCTTGGCTGTAAGTTGGTACTTAAGGATGTGAGGCATGTGGTTGACTTGAGGCTAAATTTAATTTCAGTTGGAAGACTAGATGATGAAGAGTATGAAAGCAGATTTCACAGAGGGCAATGGAAGCTCAGTAAGGGTTCTCTTGTTATAGCTAATGGAAAGAAATGTCATACTTTGTACAGGTTGCAGGCTAAAGCTTATGGTGAGCAGTTAAATGCTACAGAGAAAGACTTCAGTATGGAGTTGTGGCATAGGCGATTGGGACACATGAGCGAGAAGGGGCTGCAAGCTCTTTCCAAGAGAGATGTATTACCAGATCTCAGAGGTATACATCTGAACCCTTGTATTGATTGTTTGGCTGGTAAACAACATAGAGTTTCATTTGCTAGTGCTGCTTTGTCTAGAAAAATGCATGCCTTAGACCGTGTTTATAAAGATGTATGTGGTCCTTTGAGGACAAAAACTCCTGGTGGATCTGTTGATGTTCTTGGTATAAGTGGTGCACTTTATTTTGTCACTTTTATAGATGATTTTTCCAGGAAAGTTTGGGCTTATGCTTTGAAGACCAAAGATCAGGTTATTAATGTCTTCAAAGAGTTTCATGCCAGGGTTGAAAGGGAGACAGAAAGGAAATTGAAATGCATAAGATCAGATAATGGTGGTGAGTATATGGGATTGTTTAATGACTATTGCAGGTCGCATGGGATCCAACATGAGATGACAGTTCCTGGTACACCTCAGCATAATGCAATTGCAGAGAGGATGAACCGCACCATCATGGAAAAGATCAGATGTATGCTTTCACAGGCCAAGCTACCCAAAAGGTTTTGGGATGAGGCTTTGAGGACTGCAGTTGATGTGATCAACTTATCACCATGTACAGCCCTAGATGGTGATGTTGCAGAGCATGTATGGTCAGGGAAAGATGTTTCCTACAGGCATTTGAGAGTGTTTGGTTGTCGTGCATTTGCACATGTTCCAGATAATGAGAGGTCCAAGCTAGATGGTAAGTCTAAAGAATGTATTTTTCTTGGTTACTCACATGATCAGTTTGGTTACAGGCTTTGGGATCCAGAAAAGCAGAAGGTGTTCAGGAGTAGAGATGTGGTCTTCTTTGAGGATCAAACCTTTGAGGATTTGAAGAAGAAGGCACCAGCCAAGACTTCTGTAGAAGGATTAGCAGATTGTGACCCAGTTATTCCTCCAGTATATCAGGGTGATGGGGGAGATGTGCAGGAAAATAGTGTAGAGCCTGATATTGATTTACCTGCAGGACATGTTGAGCAAGAAGAAGTAGGAGAGCAAGTTCCCGCAGAACCTCAATTGAGAAGATCTTCTAGACAACGTCAACCTTCCAGAAGATACTCTACAGATGAGTATGTGATGCTTACTGATGCAGGTGAACCAGAGAGTTACCAGGAAGCAGTTGAGAGTGAGCAGAAAGAGAAGTGGTTAGTTGCTATGCAGGAAGAGATGGATGCTCTTCAGAAGAACCACACTTATGATTTGGTGCTGTTACCAAATGGAATGAAGGCCTTGAAGAACAAGTGGGTTTTTAGGTTGAAGACTCAAGAATATTGTTCTCAACCAAAGTACAAAGCTAGATTGGTTGTGAAAGGCTTTGGTCAAAAGAAAGGTATTGACTTTGAAGAGATATTTTCTCCTGTTGTTAAAATGTCTTCTATTCGTGTTGCTCTTGGTATTGCTGCTAGCCAGGACTTGGAGGTTGAGCAGTTAGATGTGAAGACAGCTTTCCTTCATGGTGATTTGGAGGAGGAAATTTATATGGAGCAACCAGAAGGCTTCAAAGTCAAAGGTAAAGATAATTTTGTCTACAAGTTGAAGAAGAGCTTGTATGGGCTAAAGCAAGCTCCAAGACAGTGGTACAGAAAGTTTGATTCATTTATGACAGAAAATGGATACAAAAGAACGGCTTCAGATCATTGTGTGTACATCAAATGGTTTGGTGAGAATTTTATTATTCTCTTACTTTATGTTGATGACATACTTATTCTTGGAAAAGATATGTCTAAAATTGACAGGTTGAAGAAGGAACTGAGTGAGTCTTTTGCAATGAAGGACATGGGGCCAGCAAAGCAAATACTAGGCATGCAGATTTCTCGTGACAGGAAAAACAAGAAGATTTGGTTGTCACAGGAGAAATACATCGAGAAGGTATTGGAAAGATTTAGTATGAGCAATGCTAAGCCAGTTGGTTCTCCTCTTGCAGGTCACTTCAAGTTGTGCTCAGAACAGAGTCCGTCAAGTGATGAGGAGAAGGAGAAAATGCAAAAGGTTCCTTATGCTTCAGCAGTTGGAAGTTTAATGTATGCAATGGTATGTACGATGCCGGACATCGCATATGCAGTGGGTGTTACTAGCAGATTTCTTGCAAATCCAGGCAAAGAGTACTGGGCAGTAGTGAAGTGGATTTTTAGATATCTCAGAGGGAGCTCTAAGGTTTGTTTAAGCTTTGGAGGTGGACCACCTGCGTTAACAGGTTACACAGATGCAGATATGGCAAGAGATATAGATACGAGGAAGTCTACTTCAGGTTATGTACTTATTTTTGCAGGGGGAGCTGTGTCATGGCAATCCAGGTTACAAAGGTGTATTGCTCTCTCCACCACAGAAGCAGAATATATTGCTGCTACAGAGGTATGCAAAGAAATGTTATGGATGAAAGAATTCTTACAAGAATTGGGGCTGAAACAGAAAAATTATGTGATGCATTGTGACAGCCAGAGTGCCATCCATTTGTGTAAGAACCCAATGTTTCATTCCAAGTCAAAGCATATATAGATGTCAGATACCACTGGATTCGAAATGTATTTGAAGAGAAGTAGTTGCAGCTTCAGAAAATTCATACAGATGACAACGGAGCAGACATGTTGACGAAGACCTTAACAAAAGAAAGACAGGAGATATGCCGACAGTTGGTCGGTATGGCTTCACATTGAGGAGTCATGGGACAGCCTCCCTTATGGGCTGAAGGGGGAGGTTGTTGGGCTGATGGCCCATATTCAGCCCATGTGGGCTTTATCAGCCCACAGCTCACACCCCCTCTTAACCTAACCCTAATTAAGATTAGGGGGGTGTGGTGGCTGCGTTTTAGAGGCAGATTAAAGCTATAAAAAGGCAGCAACGAGGCAGATCTTTGAAGCGACGAGATTCCAAAGAGAAGAAGGAGAACAAGGTAGAAGAGGAAGAGAAAGAAAGGGAAGAAGACAAGGACAACGCAGAGAGACTGTTCACAATCATCTAGCAGTGTTCTCATCTCAGGTTAGATCAAATCTACAGTATGCTCTTGCTGTGATTACTTGGGAGGTTTTAGATATTGTGGGCAGTAACGTGATCCTTGTATCCCAGTTATTCTCTTGTGGTTGTTGCTTGGGTTTTGGGCAAGAGATTGAGATTTGTATATTCATTATTCTCATAGTGGATTATCTCTAGTTTGCCCCGTGGTTTTTACCCTTCATATTGAAGGGGTTTTCCACGTATATCTTGGTGTTCTGTTTGATTGTGTTTCCATTTTATTCCGCTGCGTATTTTGGTCTTCTAGTATTTGTTCCTATACAAAGGTTATTCCTGTTTATATCCCCATCAAAGATGATAAAAGATCTATGATTCCAAACGCAGAGAGCATGCAAAGACCTCTCTTTTTTGTTGTTTGACGTGACCTTCCACAAACAGGTGCAAAATCGCATCTTTCTTAACGAGATATCATTTCTATGACGAAAATAAAACTAAATCTAACTGGAAACACGATAGGATTCGGTTCGAATTACACATACCTTCACGCAATCGGATTCGCTGAGGCATTTGACGAGCTCCATCGCCAGGCCTTTACACGACTTGGCCATCTCCTCTTTGCTCCTTGTCGAGAGAGAGAGAGAGAGAGAGAGAGAAGCCCGATCATGCTACATATCTGGGCAGCACAGTCCAGGCACGGGTGCGGTCACCGCCTTAGGATATTTCAACTTTTAAAGTGGATTGTGATTCTTTTTCTTCAAATTATTTTTATTTTTCGCAATAATTATATTACAGAGATATAGAAATTGCGTCGAAGAAAATATAAGTGAAAATAAATATGATAGAGAGCCGACAAATTTCCCACTAAATATTAAATTCTAAAGGAAAAGAAAAGAAAAAAAGGGTTGCCGAGTTCCGAAACGGTAAGCTGATAACGGTGTTCATATACTAGCTTAGGTCGGTTTCGTAACCCCCGTTCTGGTGGTCTGATATCGGGGCCGATCTTTGATCTTAATCCCCCTCGCGAACTTGGATTTCAAGACTGCGTTAGATTGCTACAAGTAGCGGAGGAATCGCCATCCAGCGGCGGAGATCGGCGAAGAAGAGCGTTCTTGAACTCCAATTGGAAAGAGAAGGTACATTGGCTAACGCCCTTCCCTGATCTATTTTTCGATCCATCTCTTTGCTCGCATTTCTTCATGATCTCCTCTTTGAGCTCTCGTGATCCTTCGGATAATGTTCTATTGCGGATTAATCATGCGCCATTCTGGTTTGCTTCGATCTTATGGTTAGGCTGTATCGCAGTAAGATCTGTTTTCCGGGAGAAATGGTTTCTGAATTCGATGATGTATGTCCAAGCTTTTCGTTGTCCGGAAGGGGGGCTAGTAGTGGCGTCGCGACCTTTTCTTAAAACCTGAGCACGCTGCTTCTGTCGATGTTGCTCGATCACATTCTAAGTTTCTGCGATTTGGACCAAACAGGAGTCAAATTCCATGACTTGAGCTCCATTCAAAGGATGATCACTTCTTTTTTACCATTGGGCTAACCGTCAAGATTTCCACCAACGCCTCGTTGCTGAAGTGATCAGACAAATTCTTTGCTTTCCCGTAAATGAGTGAGCAAATATAACTGATTTTGGAGCAATCGATGAGTGAAAGGTGTTTGATCTCCTCCGGACAAGTGTTAATGTGTCTTCATCTATTTCTCCTTGACATATTTGCTTCCTTTAAAAGGAAAAATAGTAGCTTCAAAGTTCTTCCAATTTTCACCACCTTGTGCTTGCTTGCTTATTTGATTCATTGTATTTACATCAACAGAAGTGCTGAGAATGACAAGTACCAGTGCCTAATCTGCAAAAGAGAACTACAGAAGAACCATAATCTCATGAACCTTTGCATTGACCTGGCCAATGTATGTGCCCATCTAGCTTTCATAAGTATCTAACAGCATTTATGATGATTCTAGTTAATATATATTTGGAATGTCAAACTAAAAGTTTTCTGTTTCTGTTAAAAGAACATTTGATTACTCTCTCTCTCTCTCTGGATTCCTAGTCAAATTTTGCCACGTAAATATCTAACAGCATTTATGATGATTCTGTCTAATCAATTATTTGGAGCTCAGGTAATACCTGTGTGTTCTGTTCAAAGAAAAAATTGACCATATCTAATAGTGTTTTGATACTATCTCAGATTTTGACTTGTTCCACAGGTGAATCATAACTTGCTAAAGTGTAAGTGGAATGAAGCACACAGAGTGTCTCACTAGCAGATTATGTTTGATCTAACTGCACTTTGCATACAATGCCAAGTCATATGCATCATTTAAAGATGTTGAAGAACATGTAAACCCCAAGGAAAAACATAGTGTAGCAAGCAATACACTGCAGTACACCAAGCAAACAAATCGATTACAGTGTTACAAGCTGAGACAACCGGTGCACATCGATGCCAAGTCATACGTATCAAGCACAGCGGTGCTCCAGGCAATTACTAAGCAGCTCATGTTCTTTTGACTCAGTGGGGAGCAATGACCATTACATGTTCATTTTTTTCGCGCAACTACAGTTGCCAGTGTGCATGATCTTGTATGTGCTGCTAACATTACATGTTAATTTTGTTCACAAAACTATGTGCATGATCTTGAATGTGCTGCTAACATTACATGTTAATTTTGTTCACAAAACTATGTTTGCCAGTGTAGTAGGTGATTTTGTATGTACTGCCAAAAATAATCCATCACTGATACCCATTTTTAGTTTGATTTAGTTATCAGTTACCCACTTACCCTTTATGTCTGTGAATGAGAGTATGTTTTTGTTTGCTGGGAGAACTCTCCCATCACAGTAAATGGGAGAGAATCCTCATCCTACATGAAGCTTAAGTGGACTTGAATGGCTTTTGGGATCATCCGATATGTGTTGCACGGTTTAATGTCTCTGTTAATGATCACTAATTCGGATGATGGGCAGGAATATATCCATTTTCTAATGGTACTGTCCAACAATTACCATGTTGTCTGAAGGAAAAAAAACACTTCACATATCACATTAAACAAGTACAAAGGGGCAATTAAATTGAACAAAGTAGTCTAATTCATGAATATGCTTCTACTCACATCAGCAAAAAGACATCCTTTTAAACCACCCAGAAAAAAGCCTACTGAAGGCAAAGAATGTGTACCGAGTTGCAAGCAACATCACAGCTTCAACTTTGAGGCTTTGATGGAGACGGAGAAGAAAGCGGTTTGAGCTCGGGATACTGCACCAACAAATCAGAAAGCAATTATGAATGTTATAAAAGCAACATTGAATTAAAATAGGACTTAAAATTGAATTGAAATAGCAATATTTCATGATATGAATGATCTGGACCAACAGATCATGATCTGTACCAACAGATCATTAAAATAGCAATTACCAAAGAATGATCTGTACCAGCAGATCATATTGAATTGAAAATTTGATTTGAGTTTATAAAAGCAATTACGATTGTTAGCAGATGCTCGTGCAATCAAAATAATGGAAAGCTAAATCTTCTATTCTTACATTTGGATAGGGCGACAGCGGTCTTTCTGGATTAAGCTTTGCGGTTGAGATAGTTTCTGTAGGCTCTACAAAACCATTGTCCGTGTTCAAGTTCTTGTCATGGTGATTGCTGGAAGAAGCCACAATCTGGTCATTCATCATTTGGTTGTTCGCCTCTGTTTCTGCTGATTCCATGTTCTTTTTCCTTGGATGAACATGCACAGAGGGTGGAAGAAAGGTTTCCTGAATTGCCTGCACGAAAAGAAATTATACTGTTAATACAATGAATAAAACTACTAAAAAAATCACATTTTGTTCAGCCATTGAATCTCTTAACACATCAGTATCTAACACAACTTGCAAAATGGACCATCTCAAATAGACATTAGAATTAAACCTGCCATCCATCCTTCCCTCTGAGTCCACCTTTAATTGCATATGCCTCCTTGAAACCATTCTTGTAAAGCAGTTCAGCCAATTTAAGAGAATCACCATCAAAGCTACCTTACACAAAAAAATAAGCACCCAGCAGAACATCCCAATTATGTTATCACTCTTTCTTGGTAGAAATATAGAGCATATATAGAAATCAAAACGAATGATACTTCATCACAGAAAAATCAGCATCTGTCAATTACTGTAACTGATATTTTGCTTCTTAATATATTTTAATTTTCAGAAAAGAAAACTTGTAATAGAGGGTTTAGCACTTCAGTGAATTGGCAGAAAGACATGTAATGAGTTGGAATCAACAAGAACTGTCCAATGTTTCCATGGAGATGCAAATTAAGATGAACAAAATCTACATATTCCTCCTAAAGATGTAGTCATGTAAACTGTAAAAGTCATAATACGGGAATTGACACTTCAGCGAATGGCCATAAAGACAGCAATAAAATGGAGTTGGAATCTACAAGAACTGTCCAATATTTTCTCCTAAAGATGAACAAAATCTACATATTTCTCCTAAATGCAAAATAAGATGAACAAAATCTACATTTTTAACGTTTTTGTAAAGGATAAGCTGCGACAGCAGGATTCGAGCCCAGGACCTTGCGGTGATCAATTGTCAGCTAAACTAGCTGACACCTTCGACATTTGTCTGTTTTCCATGTTCTGAAATCTGCTCTATGTAGAAAATTTATATTTTCCAACCAATAATGATATCAACATTTCCAAACTAGAAAATGTAATTTATAGATATAGTCTGAGAGCTCACTTGTCAAGAACACAGATGACAGTCTTTCCTGGATCTTCAAAATTCCGCAGAACCTCCTTGATGAAACCCTCTTCGTTTCCATCAGAATACTCCACCTGAACCACATTCTTGTTCAAAATCCTCAAATTTGGCGAATCCATGAACTTGACACTCTGCCTCTTCCTCACATCCAGTAGTTGGGCATTGGGCATGTCCCTAAGTTTCCGAAAGGCATCGATTGCGCTGATGAACTTGTATTTCTTGAGGTACTCTTGTGTCAGCGGTATCAGGACAAGCCAGATGACGGTAACCCCCGCTACGAAGAATGGATTACGGTTGAAGAAATCATCGATTGATACAAGAATATGTTCTATGTTGATCTTCTGCGAGACCTGCTCCGAGTCGGCTGCGTTGGCAGGGAAAGGAGAAGAAAAAGCAGAAAGTAGCAATGCAAAACTGTGACGGAAAGATGGAATTCTCGAGCAAGAAGCAATCTTTTGGGTTGAGACCTGGAGATCAATAGAAGATAAGAGATCAAACAGGGAAACGGGGCGATGGGCGGTTTTGCGAAAACGGATGAGGGAACGTAGACTTCTCGACAAAGGTGAAGCCTTTTCCGATGAAACCTGGATCCTAAGAGTCTGCTCTTCAGGGTTTCCGGAGAAAGTTGGGATCTTTCGGGCGGAGAACAGATTCCGGAGGGGATTTGCCGCATCAGGAGGTGGAATCTGGGCCAAAGACTTGGCCTTATGGATCGAGATGCAGAGGGGCACAGAGCTGCGCAGATGAGAAGCAGGGAAGCAGAGAGGAACGAGGGGTTTCGGCAAGAAGCGGTGGTCTTGCAGAGCGGCCATCGGGAGTCGCAACTCGGAGAAGAGACAGGGCACTCACAACAAGGAGACGATGGATTGCGTTGACAGGCGTGGCGTAATTGAGAGTGCGATCCACATCCGATATCTCTCCATCAGCAGCCCTCCATCGCTGCTTTCCAAGTCGTGCTGATCTCAGATTCGCTTAGTTAATCGTCGAATGCATTCACGTAAATTTCAGAAATATTATATATATCTTAATATAGCATTGACTGGGTCAAAGATTTCCTTCAGTTTGTATGATATTTGAGTCCATACAAATAGTCAACTGAGATGATAAAGCATCCAGAAGTCAATCATTGTTTGCAAGAATCTAATTCCACGGATCCAATGCGAGATTGTTTTGGCATGAGCTACGTGTTCGTGCAGTACTTGGCAATGAGCGCCACTATGTTCTTGTCAGAGCTCCCATCCTTCCCCACCGCCGCTTTTGCCCGCTCCCTCCACTTGGCGGCGTTCATCCTCATCTCCTCCCTCCTCCTGCCCTCCATCACCTCCCTCACGCACCTCTCCACCTCCTCCCGCCTCACCAATCCCTTCTCGTCCTCCCTCACCCTCACCCCGACGCCCCACACGTCCTCCACGTACTTGGCGTTCGTCAGCTGGTCCGTCCACTGAGGCATCGCCACCATCGGCACCCCCAGGCTCAGCCCTTCGGCGGTCGAGTTCCACCCGCAGTGCGTCAGGAAGCAGCCGACCGCCGGGTGAGCAAGGACCTCCGTCTGCGGGCTCCAGGACACCACCAGGCCTCTTTCCGCGAACCCCTCAGCGAAGTTC
Source organism: Musa acuminata AAA Group (assembly GCF_036884655.1). Classification (NCBI taxonomy): domain Eukaryota; kingdom Viridiplantae; phylum Streptophyta; class Magnoliopsida; order Zingiberales; family Musaceae; genus Musa; species Musa acuminata. The sequence continues at coordinate 7,236,546 of NC_088337.1, read as the reverse complement.
CGGGGCAGCTTGCCGGTTTCCGAGGACCGCACCACCCACAGGAAGTCCTTGCCGCTGTCCGAGATGCCGAAGGCTAGCTCTGCCGTCTGCTCTGGGCCGAGCACAGCCATGCTGCCGAAGGAGACATACACGACCGAGGCGGGCCGCTTGGAGCCCAGCCAGCGCATGCATGGAGCGGCGGCCGGCGTAAAGAGATTGAGGCCGTATTGGGAGTCGAAGGGGATCCTGTCGTCCAAGTACTTGGACGGCACCGTCGGCCCGACGGTCTTCGCTCCGCATGCCACCCTCAGGAAGTCCGTTTCCTGGTCTCAAATTAGTTCCAATCATGGCAACAAAAGCTACAAAGAATAAAAGACGACATGGTTCTCCAAGTCAACGAGTCTCTCTCCCCCCGTTGACGTCTGACCAAAGATAAAATGTAGTTGATATGAAAAGAACCATATGTGAAGGTACCTCAGGTTCGAGTTCATAGAAGGAGTTGATGAGGATCTCATCCGCGTTCTCCAAGCACTTGAACTGGTTCATCACCATGTCCATGTACGCCGGATAGGCGGTGACCAACTCCACTAGGTAGGACGGTAGGTCCCTCGGCTCGAGGCGGGGCAACCCCGGGAGCTCCACCGCCGCCTGCACCGGCGGACACAGCCGTCTCTCCCACACGTGGTAGAAGAGTGCGTCGACCGCAGACGACTGCGTGAAGAACGCCGCCGTCGGGGCTCCCAGCCGCCGCCCCACGTCCCCCGCCCAGGGGAGGAACGCGTCGAAGACCAGGAGGCGGACGGGGCGGCCGGCGGCGGCCTCACTGCGGAGCAAGCTCTCCAGGGTCTCGGAGCCTACCAGCTCGAACCTGCCGAGGTAGGCCGGGGCCGAGCCGGCCCCGGCGAAGCCCGTGGCGTCGAACCCGTCGGAGATGGCAGCGAGGCGAACCGGACCGGGCTCGGGGCGGGAGGAGCCGAGGATGAACCGGGTGGCGGCGAGCGTGACGAGGAGGCCGTGGGCGGCGAGGCGCTTCCCGAACTGGAGCATGGGGTTGATGTGGCCTTGGCTCGGGTACGGAAGCAGGAGCACTCGATCTGCATTATCCATCACCACTGCGTGTGCGCGTGAGAGAGAGAGAGAGAGAGAGAGAGATGAGTATTATGAACTGATGAAGGAATAGGCATCTCCAAAATTAGCGTAGAATAAGCTGACGATAAATTCCAACGTCGATGTGACGTCATTTCCTTCACTCCTACACCGACAATATTGATGAAGACGACATCCCGAGGGCGTCGTTTATACGTCTTTTTCATGTAACTTTCGATCCATTAATATAATTTAGGTCTATTTAATTATATCACTATGGCATCTTTGTGTAAAATTGATAATTTCTTTTTGTGATTTTTGAGGGTTAATTAGATATTACCTTTTACCAACCTTTAATGTTTCATATATGATTATGAAAATAAAATATTTATGTTCATTTATCCTAATATTATCGATTTTAATATTTTAATATTTTACTAACGAAAATATAAAAAAATATAAAAAAATAATTTTAATATTTCAGTTGGTAGTGACAAACGACATCGGTTGTGGCGAATGGCGATGTCACTATGGGCCACGAGTGGTTGTTGTGGATGAGGAGAGCGATAACGAGAGGTGAGAGCCGCTTGATAATTGCGTCGATGATGAGTACGACAATGTACTCAACGTCGAATTTCGAGATACATTTTTCTACTATTGTCGATTACGTTTCGTTGGGAGCTCAACAATTGTTTGCTTGCTAGCCTTCAAGAGCTTCCTTTCTTTGTCAACGATAACCACAACGAATAAAACTCCTCTGACGAGCCTCCCATCTCCCCTTTTTCTTACCCATGTTGAAACTAACATGATAGCGAAGGGAGTGATAGGAGCTCCGGTGACCCCAACTTCAAGTCAAGTGATATGTCCAATGGGTTAGCAGCCAGGCGACTACCACCATCTATATCGACACTAACGTAGTTGTCAAGCAACGAAATGGTCGCTTAGCATCTGCATCAGCGACAATGCAGATGCAAAGCGACACTGCTTAGTAACTGCATCGGTGTCGACGTAGATAGTGGTGGCTACCACAATATTTATGATGAAGATGGTGGGCGCCTCGCCATCTACGAAGAAGATGGTAACCACCTCACCGTTGACTCGTTGGGTGGATCTCTTGATTCGAAGCAAGGGCCATTGGAGCTCCTGTTGCTCCCCTCGCTTCCGCGTCAGTTCCGACATGAGCATGAAAAAGGGAAGATGGATGACTCATCGGAGGAGAAAATCTATTCATCACAGTTGTCATCGACCATAAAGAGAAGCTCTAGAAGGCTGGCAGGCGAGCAATTGTTGAGCCCCCAATGATATCATTGTCCGCTATCACTAATTGAAATATTAAAATTATCTTTTTACTTTTCATTTTTATATTTTCATTAATAAAACCGATAATAATAGAATAAATGAATCTAGATATTATCAATATAATTTTTTAAAGGGTAGAAACTCAGATGCTAAGAGTAGTTAACTATATAATATATAATTAGCCCGATTTTTGATCACACTATTCTCTTGTACACTGAACCAAGTGCATACACTTGAACGTTGGAATGTGTTGTTTTGTTTAATTAACTTTGACGCATGGGCCATGTGGTGACATCCAAGATTTAGCACTTAATTCATATTACCTAAAACAATGACGGCTGATGGATGATGGTGATAGTCCACCAAAATAAATCAGCTTTATTTGCAGCTCATAGCATAATTGGTCAGATTTAGGGTAGGAGACTTAATCAATAGGCTATCAGGTCAACAAGGTGTGTTTTAGCCTAAAGGACTTGCTTATAAACTAATATAATTATTTCAGTGCTAATATTTTCATAGCATGTGATATCATATGCCCCCCTTAGTAAAAAAAAGACCAATAAAAAGTTTCCACACCATATACTTGCATTTGTCACATGTCCTCAGAAAGTGCATATGTTATGATATACAAGATATGCTATCATCAGCTTAAGAAGAATAAACTGAATAGGAAAAATGAGTTAAATTGCAATGAAATAAATGAATTCTCAAACCTTTGCCACTCATCATTAGAATCATTGATCATTGTCGATTAGAAGCACCAATGAACAGTTCACATGAGTAGGAGGCTGTAGGCAACATTGCAGATCTAATGGAATAATATCACCAATAGCATGAGTCAAAAATCTTAGTGTATGATTAAATTGGTTAAACCGAGAATAATATCCGTTTAGTACCAAATGGTAACCTGCCCATGCAAATACAACTCAAGGTTGGCACATAACTGATGAGGATAATAATTATGATGAGACTCGGCTGACGTCTTGATGAGGACAGTAATTACGATGAGACTCGGCTGACGCCTGATGACGCCTCACGCCTCGATCGGCCCGGCGGAACCTGGTCAAATGCACCAGAACGCAGACCGAGGCCCATTAACGACCTGTTCAGACTCCGTTCTTCACGTCCATTTACACAAACAGTTTGGCGCTAGAGGAAGGGCCCGAATGCCGATGGATCCATAGACCGACACCAACGAGCCCCCAACCGAGGGGTCGTTCTTAATAGGGGCGCCGGTCATGCGTCCCCCGCTCGATCAGCCACTAGCAGACGACCTTGCCACGACCTCAGAGCGCTATTGGCGTTTGTTCAATGACCCGGGTCTGCTCCCACCCGAAGGCACCCCCACCGTCCCCGCACCCGTATCAGCTGAGGCTCTCCAGGACCTCGCCCACTAGGTCCGAACTTTGACGGGAATGGTATCGTCATTCCGCTTATTTCCCAATCAGCAAACCCATCGGCGGCCCAGCCGGCGCATCGACGGGAGCCGTCTGTGCCTGCGCACGTAATCACCCCGAAACTCCCTGGCTCCCCCCTTACCCGGGTGTTTCCCCTAGGGGATCAAGTAGTGGGAAACCCTGTCGGTCGACCCGAGCAGGAGACGATATCCTCGGGCTCGACGGACTCCCTCCGGGCCCAACTGCGCCTCCTCAGTCAATGATTGGATGAAGTACAGAGGGAGGTTCGCACCTCAAAGGAACAGCTAGGGGACGATCCACACGGGGGGTCCCCGTTCGTGCCCGAAATACGGGACCAGCCGGTGCCTGCAAACTTTCGACTCCCCTCCCTGGATGCCTACGACGACACCACCGACCTGGAGGACCATGTATCCGCCTTTCGGGCCCAAATGGCGCTCTACGGAACTTCTGACGCTTTGATGTGCAGGGCGTTTCCTACTACCCTGAGAGGGCCTGCTTGCACGTGGTACAACGGCCTGAAGACCGAGGGAAACGCCTCCTTCGATCAGCTCGCCAGGGAGTTTGAGCTCAACTTCCTAGCTTTGGCTCGACCAAAGCCGTCCGTCGCCCTACTCCTTGGGCTAAACCAGAAAGAAGACGAACCCCTCTCCTATTATGTAAATCGCTTCGCCACGGAAATCCGGGGTTTGTCATATGCTCACCCCTCCCTGTTGATGCAGGTATTCACGGCGGGTCTCCGTCCCTCTAGGTTTTTCTGGTCCCTCGTGGAATGGCCCCCCACCGCAGTTTCGGAAATGCTTCAGAGAGCCAACCAGTATGTGGCGGCCGAAGCCTGGATGTCGGGGAGGTGAGAGGAACCCAAAAGGCCCCGGACGGAGTAACCACGAGGGCAGCTACCCGACCCGCCGAGGCACAGGTTGGACCGGTCCGACCTGCCCGTCCCAAGGCCGCCAATCCCCGCCCTCGGAACATCCCGGACATAGATATTCCTCCAGATAAAGGAGAAAGGGTTGCTCCGAAACCCCAACCCGATGAAGAGCCCGCGGGAGCTCGCGGACCAGACGCGGTATTGCCGTTTCCACTGGCAACACGGCCATGACACGGAGGAATGCCGCGAATTGAAGCGGCAGATCGAGGAGCTGATATGAAGGGGGCACCTCGGCCGTTATCTACGACAGGATAAGGAACGTTCCCCGCAGGCCGAGGGTCCCATCGAAAGGCAGATCGACATCATCATGGGCGGCCCGGCGTATGGGGGAAACAATATGTCTAGGCGGAAGGCGTACGCCCGCGCCGCAGCCGAAGACTATGTGGGCAGGCCCGGCCCCGAGGTCACGTTTCCTATGGAGAGAGCCGAGCAGCACGAACACGACGACGCGTTGGTGGTAATTGCCAGGATTGCAAACGCCCGAGTAAAAAGAATTATGGTCGACACCGGAAGCTCGGCCGACATCCTTTATCTGGAAGCTTTCCAAAAGCTCAGGCTCTTCCGCGACGCCCTGGAGCCTATGAGCTCAACGCTCACCGGGTTCACCGGCGAGTCAATTTCGTCGTTAGGCGCTATCACCTTGCCTCTTACCCTCGGGGAAGAGCCGAGGACAAAGACGGTAATGACCACCTTCTTGGTAGTGGACCTCCCTATCGCTTACAATGCGATTCTGGGGCGTCCCACCCTCAATAAGTTCAGGGCTGTCATCTCCACCTACCACCGAACCGTGAAGTTCTCGACCCGTACCGGGGTCGGGGAAGTCGGCGGGAGCCCTCGCGAATCAAGGCAGTGCTACCTGACTGCGGTCTCCCTACACAAGAGGAGGGACGAACCGCCCCTCGAGGACCCCCGAGAAGCAAGGAGGTCGTCCCAACATCCCGAGCCGACGGAACCTACAACTGAGGTGCCACTACAGGATGGATGCCCAGACCGAACCGTGAAGATCGGGTCGGAGCTCCCGGAGCGGGAGCGAGCCCAGCTTATCAATCTTCTCTAGGAGAATGTGATTGTCTTCGCCTGGTCGCCCGCGGACATGCCAGGTGTCAGCCCGGAGGTATCTCAGCATCACCTATGCATCTCTCCCGACGTGCGGCAAGTAAAGCAGAAGCCCCGACGTCTCGCTCCCGAACGCCAGCAGGTCGTCCGAGAAGAAGTAAAGCGCCTTCTGGCGGCAGGCTTCATTGAAGAGGCCAAATACCCGCGCTGGTTATCCAATGTAGTTCTCGTGAAAAAACCTAGTGGAAGCTGGAGGATGTGCGTTGACTACACTGATCTTAATCGCGCTTATCCAAAGGATTTTTACCCCCTCCCGTGGATCGACCAGCTGGTGGACACAACGGCCGGTCATGCTCGCCTTTCTTTCATGGATGCCTTCTCCGGCTACAACCAGATCAAGATGGCACCTGAGGATCAGCAGCACACCACGTTCCTCACCGACCAAGGGGTGTATTTTTACAAGGTCATGCCATTTGGGCTGAAGAACGCGGGGGCTACATACCAAAGAACCGTGAACAAGATGTTCGCTCACCAGATTGGGAGAAACATGGAAGTCTACGTCGACGATATGATTGTGAAAAGTCGCGCGACAGCTACTCACTTGTCCGACTTGGCCGAGACCTTCGACACACTCCGGAGGCACAACATGCGGCTCAACCCCACCAAGTGCGCCTTCGATGTCAACTCGGGCAGATTCCTAGGGTTTATCATACACGAGAGGGGAATCAACGTGAACCCCGAAAAGGTACGGGCAGTCATCGACATGCAGCCCCCTCAGACAGTCAAGGGATTGCAACGCTTGAACGGGAGGCTCGTCGCCATGTCCAGGTTCCTTTCCCGATCGGGAGACCGGTGCCTCCCCTTCTTTCGAGCTCTGAAGAACCCCAAGGACTTCGCATGGATGACGGAGTGCGAGGAGGCTTTCACCCACTTGAAGGAGCATCTGGCATCCCTCCCCCGCCTCGCTATGGTATCCCCTCGGGAAAAGCTGGGTGTCTATCTGGCCGCCTCTCGGCATGCAGTAAGTTCTGTCCTGATCAAGGAGTCTTCTGGAGAGCAATTACCGGTTTACTACATTAGCCATATCCTCAACGGACCCGAGGAGCCATACCCTCCGATCGAGAAGCTAGCGCTGGCGCTCATATTGACCGCCCGAAAGCTGCGCCCCTATTTCCAAGCTCATCCGATCGAGGTAATCACCGACCAGCCGCTCCGACAAATTTTGTCTAAATTCGACCATGCAGGTCGCCTCCTCAAGTGGTCAGTAGAGCTCGGCGAGTTCGATATTCAGTACGTCCCCAGGACCGCCATCAAAGCACAGGCTGTAGCTAACTTCATTTCTGAACTGACTCAGCCTGAGGATGAGGAATCTGTAAGTGTAAAGACATAATGGCTCTTACACGTCGATGGGTCATCCGGCCGGAAAGGTGCGGGGGCCGAGCTGGTGCTGGAAGCACCCGACAGGCTCTCGTTCGAGCGCTCCCTCCGCTTTGGATTCAAGGCCACCAACAACGAGGTGGAATACGAGGCACTGCTGGTGGGGCTCAGACTAGCCATGGAGATGCAGGTCGGCGACATACACGTACTCACCGACTCACAACTCGTGGCCGAGCAGCTATCTGGCGGATATGAGGCCCGGGACCCGATCATGTCAAAATACCTGGCCGAGGTAAGAGTTCTCGCTGCCCGTTTTTCCCGCTTCACATTATCCAGGGTGCTGAGACGCCAGAACGATCGGGCGGACACCCTGGCTAAGTTGGCCTCCAGATCGGATCCCGAGGGCAGGCCCGACGTGGAGGAACTCCCCGCCCGAGCCATCGCAGTCGCAGCGGTGGCCACCGTCGGCCCACCAACGACATGGGTGTGGGAGATGTTGCAGTTCAAACGCCACGGGATGCTTCCTGAGGACAAAGTTGCGGCTCGCCGCCTGTGCCGAACCCAAGCTTGGTATTGTGAAAGCGGCGGCCGGTTATACAGGAGGTCGTATTCACGTCCCCTCCTGCGCTGCCTGGAGCCCGAAGAGGCTCAGTCGATTCTTGCCAAAGTCCACAACGGTATTTGCGGCGAGCACCTAGGCGGGCGCACATTGGCGTTCAAGGTGCTCCGTCAGGGGTACTACTGGCCCACTATGTGCCGAGACGCGAGTTCCTATGTGCGAAAGTGCGACGCGTGCCAAAGGCACGCACCAACCCCCCGGCAACCGGCGGTACCGCTAACGCCCCTAGACGGCGCGTGGCCTTTCGCGCAGTGGGGAATGGACCTCCTCGGCCCCTTTCCCCCAGCTTCGGGGCAACGAAGATATGTCATTGTCAGGATAGACTACTTAACCAAATGGGTCGAGGCTGAACCGCTAGCATCAATAATGGAACGCTAGGTGAAGAGATTCGTGTGGAGGAACATTGTTATCCGATTCGGCATACCCCAGAGTCATCATCACTGACAATGGGGCGCAATTCACCAAAGCCCGGTTCAAGGAGTTCTGTGCGACCTACGGGATACAACTGAGGTTCAGCTCGGTCACGCACCCCCAAACGAACGAGCTCGCCGAGGTAACCAATCGAGCCATCCTTGGCAGACTCAGGAGGAGGACGCTGGTGGCCGGATCCGCTTGGGCTGACGAACTTCCGAGCGTCTTATGGTCTTTGCGGACCATGCCGAAGACCGCGACGGGGGAGTCCCCTTACAGCTTAGCCTTCGGCGCCGAGGCCGTCCTACCCGCTGAGATAAGGATTACCACCCCTCGGACAGAATCTTACGATGAAGGGACGTCGGCTGAGGGACTTCGAGCCGGACTGGACTTGCTCGAGGAAAGGCGAGCCGGCGCGCACCTGAAGGACCTATCCTACAAAAGAGCTGCCGCCAGGATATACAATAGGAGGGTACGCCCCCGGCCTATCAAATTGAACGACCTAGTGCTGCGTAGGGTCGAGGTAAGTAACCCAACCCGAGCGCACGGTAAACTCACTCCCAAATGAGAAGGACCTTATCGGGTCATCGAGATTATCCGACCGGGCACATACCGGCTCGCGACGATAGCTGGTTCTTCTTTGCCGAGAACATGGAACGTCCAGAACCTTAAGAAGTTTTTCGTCTAGGAAAGCGGAAGCTTAGTAACATGCAAGAGAAGAAAATTTTCTTTTATTAAAAAAAAATGGGGACTACAGGACTCAACCTTGACTCACACAATCAAACCGACACCCAAGATTATTACAAGTTTCTACCCTAGCCGTCAGAACCCCCGACGCTGTCATCGAAGGGAACCTCGTCCGGCATTTCTACGTCTAGGTCCTCGGGGTGCGAGGCGAAGGGATCCCCCTCGACTTCTAGTCCGGGGTGGCGCGTTCTGAATCGGCCCAGGGCAATCCGGTACCCGTACTCATAAGTGACCTGCCTCGATCGGACCAGCCCGAGCTGGAAGCCCGAGGACTGTTTGTAGTCCTCAATTATTTGCTTATCTTTCTCTGGCTGCCGATCCTGCTCAGCAGCCAAAGCCTCCGAAGCCCCCTTTGCCTCAGCCAGGGCCCCCTCCAGCTTTTGCGTCAGGGTGACCGCCTCGTTCCGGGCCAGACGCACCTCGATCCGACTCACCCTAAGGAGCCCTTGGAGCCCTTCGTTCTCCTCTTTAGCCTCCTTCGCCTTAGATTTAAGGCGAAGGACCTCCGCCTCCAGCGCCGAGGTACGTTGATTGGCTGTCGTCGCCTCAGACTTGAGGCGCGTCACTTCCGCCTCCAGTTCCGAGGAGCGTTGTTCGGCTGCTGCGACCGCCTCCGGAGCCGCCCCCGCACGGACCTCCTCAAGCTGCTTACGCAGCTCGGCATTCCGATCGCACAGAATGTCGAGGGCCCGACCTGCATCACGCACGCGGTCTGCCAACGCCATAGTGTAATGTTGGCCCTATAGAGAAAAGGTCAGAACCGATGCCGCCCGGGTATAAAGTCAGGGTCTGATGGTGAGACGCTTACCCACAGCAACGACTTCGCAGATTTCCCAGCAAGACATCCGAGGGCATGGTGTACAGCTCGCGAGCAATGTCAGGGTGAAGCCCGCCTCGGATGAACGCGGCCGCGACTTCCCCGTCGGCCCACACCCGGGTCCCACGGGTCAGCCCTGCCGAACGGGCCACCAACCGGTCGGAGGGTTGGCCCTCCGAAAGCTCGCTCATCAAACGAGCCTGATAGGACTCGTTCTGCGCCCCCGTAGGGAGGCGGCACAAGTCACGAATAGAGGGCTCCTTGGGCGCTTTCCTTGCCCCCTCGTTACTCGGCCCGGCCTCCCCCCGACCAAGTCCCCGGCACCGGTCGTGCGTGCCCAATTCCACAGCGACCTCACATGGCCGAGCCCCCGGTGGATTTGGCTTCTTTTGGGTGGCAATCTTGGCCTTCTTTCGGGGACGGCCAGCCTCGAGCTCCACCGGTGCCTCCCTCGAGCCGATGCTCGGACCAGCCGGAGGACGCGAGGATGTGGTCAACGAAGAGCGCCCTCCACGCACAGCAACAAGATTCACCATCTCTGCATGAAAACATCGACATCAGTCAGAAAACCAAAAACACGAAACCTTGCTGATACCCGCTTAAGGCATACCTCGAGGCACCGGGCTCAGACCCGCCTCGACCAGCCACTCCTCGGTCATCTCCCGAATGACTCGGGAGGCCGGAAGAACCTCCTTAAGTCTGCGAAGGGCCTGGTGCTCCTAGTCATTCAGGACTGGGGCGGTGTTGTCGACGGCGCGCACCGCCCACCGGAGCCCAAAGCTCCAGCCCTCTGGATGGCACACGTAGAAGAAACGCTCCTTCCACCCTTTGTTGTTGGAAGGAGCCCCGCCAGATCAATGGAGAGGCAAAAAAGAACTACTCCACTCCACATCACTGACTTGATCGTCGGAGGGGTCGGGCCAAGTTTCCGACCCGACCTGTGTGCAGGTAAGGAGACGAAGCTATTCCCTCGAAACAAGCTGCGTCGGGACGCCTTCCTCTCAGATACCCCGACGAAGCCCGACGTGATCTGATCCGCGCGATCGGTCACTTTAACAATCCCGAGAGACCTCGAGCAAAGATCCCCGCCATTCGGCCCCGGAACAAGCCACGTCGGCCCCGAGGCCACGGCACAAAGTTGTTTACACAAACAATAACTAAAATGTTTCATTCATCATCCTCATCCTCGTCAAAATCATCAGCACCAGCACAAGCATTAAGAGCATTCAATCGTTCAATCAGTCTAGCCTTCCTTTCCTCGTAAGTAAGCTTCTTCAAGTTAAATCTGCAATGCAAACTGAAACATGTGAGAACTTGTAGTATGTTTGCAAGATCACAGTTTCAACAGCTAATTCGACTCTTTCTAGCCAAGCCATGGATGATGACTCAGCATCTAAAAAGAATCATGCCATCTGATTAAAACTGTTCTTGGGATCATATGTGGTTGGTGTATACCTCTTGCGCTCCGTTGGTGGTTACTTTGTCGATCTTACTGGATCGAATGGCAACATGAACTTTCTTGTACATCTCTTCTATGCCATCAGGCTCAGCTTGCCTCTTGATATATTCACTGAAGTGCGCCTGCTACTTCTCTGGCTCATCCTCCATCAGATTCTGAGGAATATAGAAGGTGAGTGACACTCACGGACAATTTTCTAATCAAATTTGTTATATGCTATGCGGCAGGAGTATAAGGAAAACATCTATATGGTGCCACTAAAACAAAATTAGAAGTTCATTGAGGTTGAAAGAGATAAGCATAAGCAATTAAAATAGAAGCCCTCAAAAGAAAATATGGTGTAGATAAGTTTCCAAATGTTATCGTAAGCTTGACGCCAATAGGGCAACCTATTGAGTGGACTAAATCATGTGTATTAAAATAATTACAAATAAATGCATGCACACAATAAAAACCATACATGTGTAAAAATGTGGTACTATGTGTATGTGTATTAACTTTGATAATGCAAGTTTGAATATGGCATTACATGCATTTATATGGAAGCTATCAGAAAACAATTAAGGGGGAAAGACTGCAATTATCTGACCCTCATGTAAGAGGCAACATGACCACCAAAAATATACTTTCTGTGAATCTCTGCATCAAGTTGCTTCTTGTCCTTCTTAAAACCTGCAAACCTCTTATCGTTATGAGGGATATCAAGTCCACCATCTAATGTTCCCTATATTCAAGAAAATCCGGTTAGCCCAAAAGGCATATGAAATAGAAATATGAAACATGCAGTCCAAGAACTACATATAAAATTGGCAAGTTTCTAGCTGATTAGTGACTACAATAGAAAAGCATAATGGTTCAAAGCTAAGTAGGTTTAATCTGATCTTAAAAGTTTAACCCCTCCCAATGTTCTAGTGCTAGGAAGGGTTAAAAAGATAGGTCAAAGGAGTAACCCAGATAATCTGGGTTTGATAACCCAAGAGAACAGGTTCAAATAAGGATATCATTTGATGTGCTAACCTAGATAGTCTATAGCAGGATTAGCAACAAAACAAAAAGGATCAGAATTAGTAAGCCGGGTCAGAATAACTTAAAAGTACTAATTTTAACTATGAAGAAAATGCACACTAAAAGAAAAGCTAAGGGTCGAAGCATGTCATGCCTGGCACAACTGTGCTTCCAATGTTTCATAATTAAACATGAAGCAAATAAATATGGTGGAACATTGGGTTGGATGTATGTAATATACTCATAAGCTAAGATGAACATAAGCTGCTGGAGATGAATATTAAGATAATCAGATAGATTAGTGTGTTATATATTCGTCCATATGATGAAGACAGCTGATCTCATAGGTGCTTGTATAGGGACACTGGAGATATAGTGCAGATACTCATTGGAGAATGAGTTTACATAATGATCCGCTCACGGAATGCTAGATGGTTAATGGCACATCATCTTTAGACAATGATTCTGTGGTCCTAGTTGTGCATCTAGTCCTTAGACTTGAGTCACTAAAGATGTCCTGTATGAGTACTCTGCTCTTTGATTCCAGACTTATAGGTCTGGAGGTTCCAAATTTAGTACAATTGGTCATTAGGAGTGGTAGCCAACCTTATGAGAGTAATTGAGTATTGATAGAAAATCATTTACTCTCGGTGTCATGAGAGGAATGTCCAATATATTCTCACTCAAGCAAATTTATAACAATGATCATTCAAATTGAGAGATAATAATGTGTTATCGTATATATATAATCACTCGTCCATCTAATATTTTAGAGACCGTATCTCTAGCAAATAGGTCCAACGGATTAGATCTCCATTTACCATTTGGGGACTATGGTGTAATGGTCTTGTACATCTATAATCGTTGAGTTGAGTGAAATATTATATAATGATAATTTATTATGTTAGAAGAACTTTTAACATATGCAACTCACGCCATGCTTAGTATTGGGCCTAGAGGGTGGCACATATATGGTAGATGACACAATAAATAGAGGATTGGATATGTGATATCTAATAAGCCTTTATTTTATTAGATCCGTTAGGTGAGACCCAATAAGAGCTTATAGTAGATAATTGAATAAAGATCAAATTTCCATTAGGCCAGGGATAATTGGATGGAGATCCAATATCCAATATGCTATGAAAATTGGATGAAGATTGAATACCTAATAGGGTAAGATCCATTAGGGTTAGCAATAGGAGCTCTCTATAAAAGGGATATGAGACTAAAAGGGTTCTAAGGCTAGAACTTTAGAATTCTCCTCCCTAACTTCTCCCCTGCTTCTTCCTTAACTGAATGCCACCTCTCTAGTATAAGAGGGTAGCAAGAAGACTGCCCTCTATAGTGTGGGTGGTGGTGCACGAAAGTGAGGAAAGAACATGTCGTAAAAGATCATTACTAGAGAGGAGAACATGAGATCTTCTTCATCCATGGACTGGGATCTTCTTCATCCCTTAGGTGAGATCGTCTCATGTCTTATGTAGTTTTCGATTTGACAAGTTTTTTACTCCTCATCGTCGCACGCGATTTGATATAAATCTATTTTTGGAAAATTAATTTTTGTTTTATTTTTTCGCTATGCATGTGATGCTCTCTAAGGTTTCCCAAGATCATCATCGGTGGATCTACCTTGGGAGGTGATAACTACTTGAGTCGTAAAGCCTATGCCCCTAGCCACCATTGAAAAGTGCTCGATGTTAGAAGATGACTCAGAAATAACCTTCAAGAAAGAAGAGATGGAATATTTTGACTCAAACCATGTTGATGCCTTGGTAGTCTATGTAAGGATTATTAACACATGCGTAAAGATGGTCATGATCGATACAGGTAGCTCTGCTAACATTTTATGCTTTGATACTTTTCAAAAACTTAAGCTCTCGACTAATGATCTCACTTCTATGACTTCTTTGTTAACATGGTTCACCAGTTACTCTATTTTCTCCCTCGGGAGTACGAGCCTACACGTCATGTTTAGGGATGAGCCCTACTCCAAAATAGTGATAGCCAAATTTATGGTGGTTAACATCCCCTCGATGTATAATGTGATCATTGACTGACCCATAATCAATAGGCTGAGGACAGTAGTGTCGATCTATCACATGGTGATGAAATTCCCAATAAGAATCGAAATCGGGAAACTGAAAAGTAATCCTATAGAGTCTCGCCAATGCTATCTGACAACAATCTCCTTATTGAAGAAGGCCCAACCTAAGGTGTCACCATTGGACCCCCAAAATTTCACCGGGTCCCTCTGACATCCGAAGCCAATGAAGTTACTTATCGATGCTAGTTACATGTGCCCTACAAGCCAATCATGTGAGTGATGTCACATGTGACATGCAATACAATCTCTTTAGTTATTATTATTATTATATTTTCTCACTTTATAATGCCTAATTGATATATTGTGATGTTCATAGATCTATGCAATGAGAATTGGATCATGATGAGATTATGATAATGAGACCAATTCGCCTACAAACACTGGCCTTAAATATTCTCGATCATAGGTTACTTGAGAGGGACATCGAGATAACCGGAGAGATCGGTATACTATGCTAGTTACAAGTGCCCTATAAGCTAATCACATGAGTGATGATACGTGTAACACGCTACACAATCTTTTTTGTTATTATTATTATTATTATGATATTTTCTCACTTTATATTACTTGATTGATATATTATGATGTCCATTGATCTGTGCAGTGGGAATTGGATCATGATAAAATTATGATAATGAGACTTCGCTTATAAACACAGACCCTAAAATATTCCTGGTCATAGGTTACTCAAGAGGGATATCGAGTTAACCGGATAGATCAATATACTATATACCCATCCATATAATGGAGGTAGTTAGTCTCATAACTCTCGGTGTCATGGAAGATCATATACTCTCGGTGTCATGAGAGAAATGTCATGTGTGTTCTCACTCAAGCAAATCCCTAGCTATGGTCATTCGGATTGAGAGAGGAGTTCTCTAGAAGAATCCGATTAGAGCGAGACTCGAGTAGATTCTATATGGGCCTGACAGCACCATATTTGATATACGATTTCTAAGATCTAATATGGATGAGGGACTATAGATACACAATAATTGACAGTAGATATGTTTAATGGATTAGATCCCCCTGTACCATCAATGAACTCTGGCGTAGTGGTCTAGTATATCTGTAGTTGATAAATTGAGTGAATTATCATAGGATGATAATTCATAAGATCAAGAGTTCTGAGCGACGAATAGAGGATTGTATATGTGATATCCAATAAGCTTTTGTTTTATTAGATCTATTGGATGAGACCCAATAATAACTTAGAGTGGATAATTGGATAGAGATCCAATTTCCATTAAGCCAGGGATAATTGGATGGAGATCCAGTATCTAATATAATAGAAAAATTGGATGGAGATCCAATATCCAATAAGACATAATCCATTATGGTTAGTAGTATGAGTTCTCTATAAAAAGGGATGTGGGACTAAAAGGGTTATATGGCTATGCCCTTAGCTACCACCTCGTTGACTTCTCTCTCCGCCTCTTTCTCAGCTGACTGCCCTCCAATAGCATGAGAGGGCAGCAAGAAGACTGCCCCCTACTGTATTTGTGGTGGTGCATGAAAGCAAGGAAAGAATGAGTCGCGAGAGAAGAAGCATCGCTGCTTCATCCATCGTGTGGATCACCGCTAGAGGAGAACGCGAGATCTACTTCATCCATAAACTAGGATCTGTATATCGTCTCACATCACAAGCAGTTTTCAGATTTAATAAGTTTTTCGATCACGATCATTGCATGTGATTTGATATAATTCTATTTTTGGGAAACTGATTTTTGTTTTTATTTTTCGTAATACATGTGATGCTCCCATACTAGGGAAATATGATGAAAATCCAATATCCAATAGGGTATGATCCATTATGGTTAGTAGCATGAATTTTCTATAAAAAGGGATATGTGACTAAAATGGTTATTGTTAGAATTGAGTCGGTACTAAGAGGGGGGGGGGGGGGTGAATTAGTGTAGCGGATAAAAACATCGATTTTGAAAAATCTTCGTTTCGATTAAAACCGATCTCGGAAGATGTTAATTTGAAAGTATATGAGAGCGTAGTGAGAATAAGAAATCAGTTTACAATGTAAAGTAGATTTCAATAAAAGTAAATAGCAAAACAAAAATGCAAACCAATTTATAGTAGTTCAGTCGTCGTGACTTACATCCACTCCCGATGCCTCTTACGTCGAGGCCACCAACTTCCACTACCGATCTTCTTTCAATGGGCGAAGATCAACTACCCTTTTACACCCATCTTCTCCTTTTCACAGGTTTAAGAGATAACCTTTTATAAGCACTCACTCCTCCCTAAATAGAATTCTAAACTTAGAACTAGAGGAGGGATTCTCTCAAGTGATTACTATAGCGTTTTCCCACTTTTAAGCTCTTTGTGCTTGTCTATGCTAACCAAAGATGAGAGGGGTATTTATAGGCCTCAAGTGGATTCAAACTTGGAGCCTAAAAGTGTTTCATCCCTGGTTTTTGGGGTACTGGGGGTACCACCGCCTGCAGCACTGATACTAGGCGGTACCATCGCTTGTCACCTTGCCACTGGGCGGTACCACCGCTTGACACAGTCTCGGTGACTATACCATAACAGTTACACTTATTAGGTCATTGTTTGGGCCTTTCACTTGACCCAACAAAGCTCAAACTTGGGCTCAATTGGCCCCTAATTGAGTTGACCCAATTCCAACCCAATTATGCCTAAAACCTACTTTGATCTAGACAATTATTACAAAGCTAATCAAATGTTGTCCGACATATCATTGGTTCATCGATGCATCATCTGATTCTTCGGTGCATCATCCTCTCTTGCGGCCTATTGCCTAATCGGCCAGTTGACCTCTATAACTCCGATTTCCTTGGCGTAATTTTTGCTCTTCTTGGCCCGATGCCCGATCACATGACCTGAGGCTTTCTATCGATACATCAACTGATCATCTGGCTCGACATCCAATTTTCTGACATGTTCTACTCTGGCTCAACATGATTCTTCCTACTTTAATTATCTTTCCTGATCGAAGCTAGTCCTGCGTCACTCAAAATACAGATTAGATCACAAACATTATCAATTGGTTTCATCATCAAAATATGAGATTCAACAGTTATAAGGCTAGACCTTTAACCGCTACCTCCTTGACTTCTCTTTCTACTTTTTCCTTAGTCAACTGCCCCCTCTCTTGTATGAGAGGGCAGCAAGAAGACTGCCCCTTGTTGCGTTAGTGGTGGTGTGTGAAAGCGAGAAAAGAACGTGTTGCGAGAGAAGGTGAGTCACCACTTCATCCATCGTGTGGATCATCGCTAGAGAGGAGAATGTAAGATCTCCTTCATCCATATATTGGGATATGCAGATTAGGGATATATGAGTTATCTTAGGTGAGATCGTCTCACATCTTATGTAATTTTCAGATTTGACGAGTTTTTCGATCCCGATCGTCGCATGCGATTTGATATAATTCTGTTTTTGGGAAACTTATTTTCGTTTTTATTTTTTCACTATGCATGCGATGCTCTCTAAGGTTTTCCAACAATGGTATTAGAGCCAGGTTGTTCATGCAATGATCGATTATAAACTGTGTATTGTTGCATATTGTGTTGAATTATGTAGAATCGGTCATTTCGTAAAGTTGTTATGTTTGATATCGATCGTTGTTCTAGCACTTGAAAGGCCTCGTCAGCCACTGGTTTGTCATCAAAATAATTTCCAAGGTTGTTCTCGGCCAAGTCGAGTAGAGCCCCTGCAGCCAGGGATTGTTGCCAGGGATTCCTGGCTGCAATGGGAACCTTGGCGACTAGGGTTTCCTAGCCGCTTGTGGTAACCCTACGGCTAGGGACTCATGGCTGCAAGGGCAACTAGGAGAGTCCTACCTACAAGGGCAACCTTGGTGGCTAGGGTTTCCTAACCGCTCAAGGCAGCCCTGTGGCCAGGGACTCCTAGCTGCAAGGGTACCCTTAGCGGTCAGGGTTTCCTGGCCGCAAGGGACACATAGCCAAAAATCCTTTCGGCAAAAATTTTAATAGTTTAAGAGTTAAACTATATAATTAATTATTATTTAGTAATCCTATGTGATGTGTATGATATAGACGGATGATCATGGACAGTGTGATAATGTGTATGTGTGTGATTATTATTATTGAGACCGAGCCTCCTTCTTTTTTTATTTATGTGGCTATTATTGTTGGGCTTGCGTGCTTGTATTTATGTTATAAATATACGAGAAAAACATGACGAGAGCGTGTAAGTGCTAGTGGGACCCACGAAGTCGAGACGGACAATCACCGCACATGGATATGCACCGAGATGTCGACAGGACTGATGAGGATAAGATGGATGATCATGGGGCATAGAGATATACTGAGGTACACATAGACTCTTTTGTGAGTGATTAGGCCTTTTAGCTCAGGCTTAATCACATTAGGTTGTGGTCCATGATCATCTGGTGCAATTGCTTATATGTTTTATATGTATGTCTATACACATACTAGAGATATACATATATTTGCATGCGATGTAAATGCATATTAAATATATGTGTGTGATGCATAATATTTAGCCATGAGACCAAATTAAAAATATCTTTAAAATAGTATTAAGTCGATAAGCGTGAGACAATTAGATTAACCCACATGGCTTTCCATCATTATAAGGATAAAACAAATCCCGACATAAGTTGAGTTGGTCGAGTCCCTCGAGGCTCACGTATATTACAATTGGAGATTTTGCCTGCGACATAGAGATGTCACCGGTGACCTGAGAACATGGTATGTTTGGTCGAGTTCCTCGAGGG